>NW_019394518.1:600000-911716 GCF_000612105.2 Orussus abietinus
TGTGCGCCGGTCCGATTCCTAGGGCAGGGGGTTGCGGCGGCGCGATCTCCGTGCGCGGTTGCTGGGCAACGGCGTTGCGCGCCTGGCGCACGTCGAGCCGCCGGCGATGTTACGTCCGTGCCGCGCGGTGGTCCGTCGGGTCCCGGCGGGCCCTGGTCCTCTGGGCCCCCGATGTTTTCCCCTCCGGGGGATCCTGGCTTACCCGGGGACGGACCGTTGGGTAAGCCCCGGGTACTCTGGCGAGGGCTTAGCATCCACGCCTCGCCTCGTCGGTGGCAGCCAGGGTCATTTAGAGCTCCTGCCTCCTGGTCCGGCTCCTGGCCGGGTATTCTTGCTGCCTCTGCGGGCGGCCGCACCCGAGCCTCCAGGGCCCGTCTGCGGCCCGCCCCCGCAGGCAAGGCCACCAGGGGATGTAGCAGGGCCGACTTGCTCTCCGGGTGGATCCGACGAACGGGCCGTGGCACCGCGGCTGATGAGCTCGATCCTGATGCTCTTGCCCGCCGAGGCTTCCTCGACGGCTTCTTTCTTCCCAGTCGGGGCGACGAGCGGTAACGCGCGCGCGAGCGCGACCTCCGAAAGGTCGCCGATGTTGACACTCCGGCCTAGCGACCGGAGCCTCGCTACGCGATACAGAAATTTGGCGAGCTCTCGATCACCTCGCCAAATATTCATTCCGAATATCTGCGAGTGCTCGAGAGTACGTCCGGGAACTCAAAAAAAAAAAAACAAATGGATGACCCCTTACAGGAAATTTGGAAGAGTTCCCGCGCATCGCTAAATTAGGCTGCAACAAAATACTAAACCTAAATCGGTTATTAATTAGGCATGCTTTCCCTCTCCCTCGGGTCGGTGACCGTCGGACCTCGGACCCTGCAGCTAAAGAATGCAAAAAAAAAAATGTCGGCAGAAATTTGGGGTCGCCGTGGGTAGGAAAAATATACCACGTCACAAGATATAGGACAGAAGTCATATTAAATCTCATCATAAGGTATTAATACATAATAATACGGTATTAGTACATAATTAAAATCTCATTATCCGTCGGAAAACTATACGCTATATTATTTAGGGAAGTACAATACGGTCAATATTGTTCGCAGTCACCTCGCTAGCGGTCGAAAGCGTCAAACTGTCAGGAATAATCCTCTAATCCTTGCGTTCGCATAGAGTCCGGGTGGAAAGAAAGCAATAAATTTCCATCCTCCGGTGAATAATGCCCCCGATGAAAAAAAGGAGCACGAAGGGGTCGCAATCGCGGTTACCGGCATAAGGGCAAAAGGGGAGACGCAAATCCTCGTCGTTTCCGCCGGAAGGGGAGTAATGCGAGAAGAAAAAGTGTAACTCGTGGCGACGATCGCAAAAACGGGAACGGAAGGGCGGGAGAAGGAGGCGAGCGGCGCCCTAGACGCGCGGAATTATTTATTTTGCGGTGACCGCAATCCGCGGGCATTTCCGCGGACGCGGCAAACTGTCCGGAAAACGAGGAAAAATTACATCGGGAAATGGTAGCGCGACCACGCGAGCGTAGCGCAAAGGCGTTGCGACGCCGACCTACGTCAACCCGCGGAGCAGCGCCCGAAAGTGGACCGAATTAGGCCGCGTCGCGAATATAAGCCGGTTGATATGTAAAGTTTTTCCGCCGAGCTTCCGCGAGAACGCGGCCACTTATGTCGCCCTGCCCCCGCTCAGACGTTACACGGTAAAAAATGTGGCGTTAATCCAAGTTTATACCGTTTGCCGCAGTTTTAACGTCCCTTCATGCGTTCTAACTTACGCCCTGTAATGCTCAACTGTTCCTGAATATGCATGAATCTCGTGAACTATGAGTTCCGCATTCCGCGTTCCAATGCCAACCCGCGTAAACCCATTTAAATGAGTAAACTGGGTTACGAATTGCATAGGTTAACGGGTTTTAGGTTTTTCTTAGTTCGTTTCCAAGAGGGCAGATGTGCCTTCGATTACGATGGATATCTAAGTATTATTTTCTAACGACCGTACATTTCTGTGGATGTGTTAGAAGTTTCCGGAAAGGGAGAGGAATAAAAGGAAGGGTCTGGGCGATTGGCGTCGACGGATTGGCGAAACGTTTATTTTGCGATGATGGCGCCCCTTGAGCGTCGAAAATCGCTACCACCGTTTCTGGGATTAGGATACGGAGATCAGTCCTAGGGAAACTCCGGGGAATTAGGGAAGCTTCTGGTACGTTTATTCGGGAATTAAGGACGTGCTAAGGATTAGACCTGACGACCGTCGTCGTTTACGGCGGGTCGTTGCTGGGCTTCGGCATTTAATTAAAGCCCTGGCCAAAATAATTTGCCCGGACGTGCAGTCGGTCCAGGGGCTGCAATAAGATCCAGAAGATGAGCCGTATACCGCGTCAGGGAGATGCACATGTAGCCCATGGTGCTCTGCCAGCAAGAGGGTGCAAAGGGGTGCATCGCTGCTGTTGGGGAACGGTTGAGCAGCTTCGGTACCGAAAGCGGTCTCGAGGTCATAACGATAAGTTTCCTAACGGAGGACAGCTCAGAATTAATAACACAGAGTCGAGCAAATATAGCATAATTAAAACGATATTACGATCTAGGACCCCAGCATGACTTTCGGTGGCGCAGGGTCGAAATGCAGAACTCTATTATTTCGAGTCTTCCATGGAGTCTAAACAGGTGGTGCATAATTATCTCGGATAGAAATGTCCAAATCAGCTACTCCAATTTAAAAATTCCGACGAAAAATTCGAAGCGAATAATCAAAGGGGCCACGGATTTTGACATGTCACCGAAAATGAGAAATGCTCGCGAAGGAACTAGGTTAAATAAGGTAATATCGGTAATAAATGTATAATATAAGAATAGCAAAACTGTAGTTTAAAGGGAACAATATCCAAGGCCAAAAACGAGACGACGACAAAAACTCGGTCGAAAAAATTGATGGACTTGGCAAATTTCCCTGGCGGAAACAGATTCGCTGCTTCTGATACGACGCGATTGCTCGTTGGAGACGCCAACAATAAAATGGATCATTAATTCCTTATCTTTTGAGCAAAAATAAAAATTTCCTCACCATTTACAATGAACCACCGATGAAAGTTTCGTTTTATACCCCGATCAAGGAGCGATTCCTGGGTAACGCGAGGATCAAGACAGGGTCTCCAGTTATCCAGCGCAGATGCACGGGAGGACCTAAATCGAGGAAAAGCCCTCACCGCGTGTCCTTTATTTCCAGGCCCTTACGCGGAAGGATCACTGGACGAAGAAGCTGGGTCTCGACAGGGGCACCGGTAACCGGCGAGGTTGTATCAAGGCAGGGAAGGAAGATAGAGGACCGCTCGTTTGCAGGGTTGAAAAACATCCGGGGGGATGAAAATGCAGAGGAATTCCCTAGCGGGCGCAGGTGCAGGGTATGCGTAGCCAACAAAGTAGCCCGAAACCGCGGCATTTATGAAGCAGGCCGAGTAAAAAGTGGCCCTCGACCCGCGAGGCTCACGGCTCGAGGGAGGATAGCGGCATGAACGGGCGACGAAACCGCCGGGAGCGGGAGCAGGCCCGAGAGAGGGCAAAGGGGATGATGGGGAAGGATGTTTAGGATGAATGGCGACGGGGCGAAGCGAAGCACCAGAGACAGTACGGCTCTGATGTATGAGATACTCCGCGACCGTTTCTCCGCACCGTCAGGGAAATGCCGGCCCATAAAATATATCTCGAGCGCTGGCTTATGCCGAGGACCGGGCAAGATGTTTCTATTTCATAGAAACGCGCGCGGGGGAGCGCGGGCGCTGATAGGACGAGATCGTAAATCACCCCAGCTATCCGCGGGACCATCTTACGTCTCTGCTTTGTGTGGACTCGGGAGGTGGCGGTCCGGAGGCCGCGAGCTCCGGGCCATTCCGGCCAGAAGCCGAAGCAGAGAGCTAACCCGTCCGAATGCGCCGATCTCTCTCGGTGGGATCAAAGCGGGACCCGGCGCTCGACTTCGGATCGATTACACGGCTCGAGAGCCGTGTAATCGTGAACCGTGTATCGTCTCCGATATCCTGCAACGGGATACCGGGATTGGGTTAAAGGGAGTCATTTCTTATTTCGCAGCTGGACGGAGGGACTTGGGACGGTGACTCACACCGAGATTCCTTCGCTCCTACAGTGTTTTGCAGGGACTGGAGAGTTGAGTTACAAAGACGAAGGGGAACTTTAAACTCCCAATGAGGAATCCGGGGATAGCAGCGGATCGTTGTAAACGTTGCATGGAACCCGGAGGAGAATCTTTGACGAGTAGGTATGTATTTTTGCAACGTTTGTCGTAGGTGGTCAGTGTTGTCGAAATGTCGGCATTATTAGGGATATGTAGTCTCGGCGCTCTCGGTTGACGAAGTATAACGTGAGCAGGATTCGATATCCGAGATATCCCCCGAAGACGGGACTCATAGGTATGCCCCGACGGTCTTTCGTCGAGTTCGATCGAGCCCGGAAGCTGTCCTGGATGGCTCGACGTAAACTTAACCCCCAGAGCCCTGAAGGGACTTCTCTGGCGACGAAGTTTGTTCCCGCGCAAGGGTTAACAGGGGTCACTTCGAAATCCCGCCGGTACATCCGTAAATCACCCCGGCTATCCGCGACCCCATCTTGCGTTCCTGTTTTGTGCATGCTCCCAAAGGATGTTCTTGGGCTCCTGGTTTTATTTAACCTACATTTTTTCAAAGCAGTTGATAAGGAAATTTCTCTTCGCAATGGCACCGAGCCGAGATCGCGTCTCTTGAGATCCATCAAATTTCTCACCTCCTTTTCCGTAGGTCCCTTTACTTCCCGATTGAATCGATGCGGAAATCTTGCACCTCGGAGATCCAAAAGAACGCTCGAAAATTCGGGAAAAATTTATGGGCTAGATGTTTACCGGGGCGGAATGCACGAGGCGAGGAAAGCTTGCCGAGCCCCTTTTCGCCCTTGGCACTTGAAGCCAGCTATTAGTAGTAATTACTGGAGCAATAAGTCTTTGCCTAACACTTCGCTCTTCTCCTTTCCCGGCACATATATCCCACATACCCAGACTCTCGGCGTCCCCTCTCGGTGTTTCCTCCCGACTTTTTCTTCCCTTTGTCGCTTTTGGGGAGGGAAAACTAGCGTCCAGGCCGCCCCTTTAGAGGATCCAGAATTCAGCGCGAGTGTCTCAAATTAAAGAGATTTCGTTCCTCTCTTCTCTCATATCCGTTTTCTCTTCCTACCGTATATTTCGCCTATTTCTCTTTCTGTCCGCGAATATTCCAAGCGACGTATTACAGCTACGTGCTTCCGCAAATACGCGGAGTCGTACATGCGGATCCGTTAATCGTCCCGGCCGACGTTAAGAGGATCAACTGTCCTAGGAATAAGGATCTACTTGTGTCGGACCAGAGGGAAATGAATAAAAGATGTAAAAATGAAATCCTTATTTTACAACGGCTGCTTGTACTAATTGTTACGTATTTTCTAGAAATTCAAGAAGATTGATTACGCAAGAAATGCAGCTATCTAAGATGAGGATGACGTTTGTAACAAATGTGATTTAACATAAATGTAACGAAGTAGTCGTCGTTACGGTTGTAATTATTAAACGTGCTTAAAAATACGAGTTCTAATGAAATGTTCCTACTAAGTAAAAAAAAAAACATTTAACACAAGAACTACCAAGCTCAGTCAAAATGATTGGTTTTAGATGGCCTACCACAGCCAAAGAAAAATCCGCCGGTAGTTCTAGTGTTAAATACGTTACCAGGTTCTATTTATCACTCGAATTTCACCCGTGGCCGTGCACATTTCCAGAAAAATAAATTTCCACATTTCCGAGGTCATAACACCCACAGTTTGTTATGCAAAGTCATTTGCAACCTAAGGGACGGAGAATGCGACGCATAAAAAAATCAGTCTATGCATTTCTGTTTTCCACTCTTGCCGCTCTTTGGGAGTGAAAATCCGCGTCAAACCCGTTCCTGAGGGAGAATTCAGAATTCAACTCGGAGGTCTGAAATTAAAGAGATTCTGCTCCACTGTTCTACCGTATCCATCTTCTTGTCCTCCTATATATTTCTTTCTTTCTGTCTGTTGAATTTCACATCACAGGCACGTGACTTTCCAAACATATGAAACCGAGGCTCCGTGTAATTACTGTGCTTAATGTTAAGATTATTTCCTTAAAAATTGGACGAAGCTGCTGTTGGAAAATATGAATAAATGTCATGAAACTCCAAGAGTATGATCGTTCTCGTAAAACTCGGTCTTGTAAAATCTTAGAAAATCGAGAGGAAATGCTATCTGAAATTTCATCAAAAAGTCAGTGTGCGCACTTGTTCGGAGCGTTCCCTATATCCGCGGCGTGATATTTTCTTTCTGGAATTCAGGATATCGGATAGAAGAAGAGCTTCGATGCAAGGATCGGCTGTAAAAGTAAGCAAGCTCGTATAAACTCGAATTTATCGCTCGATAAAAAATCGAGTATCGGGAGTCTTTGCTTTCTTGTGCGACTCGAAGCATTTTATTGACGACTTCGCTCGCGTGAACTCGCAAAGATTCGTCCGCAGGTTCCGCGATACGGGACGATTTCCCTTTGGAAGAGGTCCGAGAACTTTCCCAAGGAACGGGCATGAGCAAAAGGACTGCTGAGGAAAAGAAAAAAGTAGGAAAAGTCGTGCCAAACCCATGAAACGAGGGATGGAGGAGTTTGAAAGCGTTTCGTATCGAAAAAGTGTCATGCGAGGGACGCGTCGGCTCAGTGAGGATTTCTACTTACGTCCAATATGTGCCGATTCATTTTTCTTTTAAATTTTCCAAATGAATAATAATTTGACAAGGCTCGCATTTATTCAGAAGCTGAAATGTATCGACTGTACATGGTAGCTGAAATAGTGTATAAACGAATTATTTTCAGCATTGTTGCCAATGGTTTTATACATTTGATTACTTTTTTCCTTTTCAAAATAATTACAATCACCGCTATATTTCACGGCATGCACCAGGAATTATTTCTCGGCGTTCGGTATCATTAACACAAACGATTTCGGAGCGAAATTGGAAGGAGTAAACAAATGTAAAACATTCAAACTCGTTTTTTCAGGTATAAAATCTGTTACGTCCGTAAGAAAAATGCGTATAGTAATTAGAGTACATAGTTATAACTTCACGAGACCTCGTACCATCCTGGGAATTTTGACTTTCTCCGCTTTCTCACGGTGTGCATTTAGCCGCCAAATGTTGTTTGCCTTTATGCGAAGGAACCGAACTTTCGCGAAATTCTGGGTAGAGAAGACCATAAAAAATACCCTCGGACGGTACGTGATCTTACAAAGACATGGTCAGGCCGTCCTCGACCTGGCTACCCTTTTGCTACCCTCGCTGCCGAAGTCGTGGGAGGCGACTTTTTTGGGCATCTCCGCCAACGAACCAATCACGTAAAAGTTAGAAAACATTTGTATCCCTTCCACAACGCGGCAACATTTTTCTGAGGCACCGCGAGTCCTTGCGTGACTCCAAAAGGACAACGAAGGAAGTCCTCGAGTCTGAATTAGAACAACGTAACGCGAAGCTGCATTCCCTCCGTACGCTTTATCCCAGTAGAACTCTGGTTTAAAAACAATTAATCAGAACTACTAGGAGCTGTTCGCCTTCTGGCGTGCAGTGCAAAGAACAAAATCAATGTTCCGTGTAATTCCGTGGACGTCAAATCGTGCCCTGTTTAATCAATTACTATGTCCAGCGGAAATAGATACGCAAGTCTGCTTGATTCTGGTCTTGGTTGTTTATGTAAATAGAATTCGATAAACAGAGTGATGACCAATATAACGTAAATTTAGCGTCAGCAGTGTTGCCTTTTTGAAATGAACGCGTATTTAACTTATTAAAATATGAGGAAATTAATGACGTCTAAAGGATGACAAATAAATTCAGGATGATGTTATAAAACCATCATTTTAATTTTATTCATTTTTAACCTTTATGTAACAACTGGGTCACTTTATTCCACAATCAAGAAGGCAGGAAGAATATTTTTATACAATAGAGTACAATGTAATCTGGTACTTTGCCAAACCTTCACATAGATAATTGCAATTAATAATACTTGAAAAGCGATCAAAAATATGAATCCATTTTCTAAAGAAGAGTTTATATTTTTTGTAAACTCTTATGAAATTTAGAGGTCATTGTGATTCAAAATGTAAATTATTCAGAGATTGGGTTCCAGGTTTGTCAATTTTCATAATTCAGATAAATAGGTTTAGTGATGACAAATTTCATCTCAAAATCGTCAAAGATTTAGTTTGAAACTTGCGCAGATCTGAACAACGTATATTTTTGCTTGAAGTTTTCTAATGTGTAAAAGGTTCTGAAATATAATTTTATTCAGTTTGTCGCGTCGTCAGAGAGCTTTTGGAATGGATAAAAAATTGTTCCGGATGTTTGGTTGTATACCGGTCGCAATCGGTGTTGCGAGTTTCATTACTCTTCGTCAACAAGGGTGCAGCTGCACGAGTCACATGCCGATATTATTAATAACAGTGTTGACGTATTCTGGGGTGGGACAAGTGAACCTGGATATTAGTTTAACGCGAACACAACTCAATTCGACATAAGTTGCTCCAAACGTTCAGTTATTCCCCTCCGCAGAGAGTTCATTGAGAAAAACTCCCTCAAGATGTAAGTTTTTTCAGCAGAGTATTAGCAAGAATCGATAAGTTAACATGCTAATACGCTCAATATTTACCATCTCTTGGGCACACAGTCTGCCTCTATTCCCTCCGTCTGTAGAATGGATTAGAAACTTGCTACTACCTAACATGATCATAGAAACCTCTCTTCCTCCTATTTTGGTCCGCTAAAACGTATAGTCTGATTTTTAGTATCAGCCAAGAAAAATGTTTTCTAATCGTACATATTTCTGGAATTTCCTATAGGAGTTTCCGAAATATCGTTGCTGAATTACCTCGATTCATATTCGATATCCTGCACCTGGCGGAGTAATAGAAAATCGGTTACAGTTGCGGAGAGACAGCATCGTTTATGATCGGCTCAAAGTTCCGGCCATTCGATAGGCCGATTCCCATTGGTCGTGTCCATGATGGAAGAGCACCAACGAAGGAGCCCGGCGCTTCGTAAAACAACGATTACTGCGGCGGCTAACTGCACGTACATCGGTGGTACGTCGATCGCAGCTGCACGCGCAGTAAACCTCCGGCGAATTAAAGACCGCGGCGAACACTGGGGCGCGATAAGTTACGATTCGCGGGATCGAATTGGCGATTTGCGATCCGTCCGAATTGGGCGGGAAAAGGATCGGTCGGGTACTCCGTAATTTGGGCAATCCACCAAAAACCTGATCGATTCTTCTCGGTTTTATCGCACTCGGTGGCGCCCCAACCCGATTATTTCGGTGATATCCTCACCGTCGCGACGCGTTTTATTGCTTTCGCCAAATTCAATTCTTAGAGCCTATTAGCCAAACGATCCGGTTCAGGGATTTCTATGATTGCATCGGCAGAGCGGACGAGTCATGCGAGAATATTGCGAACTGAAACCGAAGCTAAATCGCGATCGGGTTCCAGTTTGCAATTACTTCTCCTAACTCGCCGGTCCTCGCAAATGCATTCTTGCTGTGCCAGGTGCAGGGGCTAACTACGTTTATATTCAGGGCTATATGTGCTTTTAATAAGCTCGGAGTTGAATGGAGCACTCTTCTAGTTTCTCATTAGTACACATTTATTAGTATACATTTATACATTTTCGCTATTGAGGTTGTGTTTTAATGGTTTTCACATGTTTGTAGATAGACCGTTTGATAATTGACCGATTATAATAGTAATGAATTCTATGGTTGAAAGGTATACCTTTTAAAGAAACCATGTTCATTGGGAAGGGGGCTCGATATTTAGTTAGCGAAAAGTAGCTCGGTAAAGAAATGGTTTTATTTTCAATGCGATATATGCGGAACATTTTTATTTAAATATTGCTTATATAAACATGTTTGAATTCTTTCGTTTTTGAAATTAAGGAATCGTTTAAAGTTACGCCCTTTGTTACGTATATTACATATAGCGACGGTATGCCTATGTACTTATCTTGGCACCGCACTGAGTTGTGAAGACAAAATTAAAGTTAATGCAAATAGCCGGAGAATTTCATTACTACCGTACTCTTTCGGTACACTTATAAATTGCCCTCTCGTGCACCCACCGTCTTTGCCTTCCTCTGCCATTTCATTGACGTTTGTTTTTTCCTGATATTTCCATTTTTTAGCAATTAGTTCTAGCCGTATTGGGCTGAATTAATTTTTTTCCCGGTGGACAGTTCATGGCGCGCTGTCAGTGCATTTAATGCAAGTACCATCTGCATAATATCCAGCCGTAAATCCAGGAAAAGCCGGACTGGTCTACCAGAAATGGAATGGCGGGGAGGGGGGTACTTCGTGAGCGCAAACGGCACCGGCGAGATGATCCTAGGGATTTTATTTCCTGGCATTGGGACCAGCAGGGGTATTATCGGTATTAATTATGCCCTACAGTTCCAGCGAAGGCATCGTTTTGGCGCCCGGTCATAATCGTAAAGATCGAGCTTACCAGCACTGTTCTTAAAAGTTATAAAATCCGTGTTATTTGAATGAATGAAACGTCATTGCCATTTTTCACATTTAACAGAAACCAGGGAATGTGGATAAGATCTCACTTCTTTTCGTTATTCGGTCCACCGAAATGGTCTACGTAATAAGTACAATATAATTGGAGTTTATCCAAACAAGTCAGTAATGCTTAAATAGTTGTGACATGGCTTTTGGATATCTAGTCTTTTACTGAATTAGAGAGTCATGTAATTCGGACACAAGTATACGTAAGATCTCCTTGCACCATACGTTGCGTATCCCTCATTACCGTTTGAAAGATATTCAGTTATAAATATTTGTTAACCTTATAGCTGTTTCAAGATATTAAACAGTTTTTAACAATTTTAATAATGACCTTCCGGTACCGTGTTTTGTATATCGCAGGTTCCCAAGAGTGCGACATCTCCCATAGATCCGCAAACAATTTTAAGAAGATAAGGAAGCACGTGAAACTTCATTCACAACACTCTAGAGACTGCCAACATTTTCAAACTAAATTTTGTGCTTTGTCGATGGGAAAGTTTGCGATGTGACAACGAGGACCAGTTGAAGCAAGTGGATAGGTAAGAGTACCAGACTTTCTTATCGCGACAAGTTCTTTCCACCGCCATCCTTTAAGAACCGCTTCAGAGCATTGTTTATCTTTTCTGATTTTTTTTTTTACAACAGCCCTCAGTCTGAAAGTTAAGAAATCTCATCTTGATAAAAAACAAAAAGGACTTTAAACTTTTGTCTGCCGTTCCGCTTATTCGCCAAAAATGTCACTAATGAAAGTACACATATTATATGACAAATATATGAGGAAAAGGGACGTTTAATTTATTTTCATATCGTATTGGTTCGTGAATATTCGACATTATTTAAATGAACGAATTGATTTGATTGCTTTGGACTTCGTTCAAACACCCTTTATGACTTTATGGCTCACGGTCGATGAAACGCTGTTGAACTGCATAGAATTTGATATGCAGCTGAACTTTGCGTCACATCTGACGAATATTCTTATGCAAATGTAATATTTAATTCCCTTATACCTGAATAAATCCTTGTCTCTCGATACGAGCTCCATTAGCACGAAAGCACCCGTCAACATCGATGTTCGATCTGGTAGTATCGAGACCTACATTAAAAGGTATACCTCAAGGTATACCGCAAAAGTGTTAAAGCTCAAAAACTGCATGTTCTGATTTTGTTGTAACTAAGAGTAATAAATTTCAATCATAATATGGAATTTTGCTAATAATTACCAACATTCAAAATAAATTTATTTCGATTGGATAAACTTCGATGGGAAATGTCATGACGAAAATGAATATCATAGATAAATGAAAGCTCGACATAAGTTATTATTTAATAACGTCTGTAGATATGTTGAACTTTTACAAGTCTTGCAATTTTAGAATTGATTATAAATTTATTGTACTAAATTAATCCTCGAGTAACAATGGCTCTTACGGTTCTTTGGCATTTTTTGGACTGATCGACCAGTGATAACAAAATTACGTCCTCCCTCCTTCTATCCTTTCCCTCTCAAGCCTTTACTTTCTATCCTTTACATCTTGTCCACTCTCGTTCCCCTACGACGTCGGAATCCTAAACACTGTTGAGTTTGCACTCCGAACTTACAATGTTTTTTTTACGAAACAGACTTGTCTGGAATACTGAATTTACATCACGCGCGTGTGAGTTTAGAGGTTCTAGAATAGGTGGACTCGGAAGAGCATAAAACGAAATGGATGTCCTTACAAATGATCGTTCGCAAGTGAAACTTTCGTTTATTTCTAACCGCGAATACCCGGAGAGGGTGGAACATTTGATATCGATCTCTTTCGGTGAGCTTTTTTATTTTCTTTTATTCTCTGGCGAACCGCAAATTTTTTTAGGTCGTTCAGGAATACTGACCGATAGCTGCGCACGTCCAATAACAAGGATCAGAATTCCGGCGGAAACTGCTAATCCACTCAGTTTTAAATCCCGCAATACTTTGTTTATAAACATTAAATATCTGCAAAACTTATGCCTGATAAGTACTTGTGAAAACATTTATGATTCGACAGTGAGCTATCACGAGTCTAGCAGACAAGGTAACATTTTCATTAATGCGGTCTTGATCATCAATATGTTTCTCTGTCGCTATTTACACATTCGAAAGTAGTAAAATTACCAACTTTTCCGTTTTCCTTCTACCTACGTATCAGCTTTCCAGCAATAAAATATACTGCATTGAGGAACAAAGTAGTTATCAATTATTTGTTTATTATCAGTATTTAAGGACTTATACAATTTATTTCTACCATTTTACGTAAAATATTACGTGATACTGTAACATCTTAAGAAATTTGTTATCGAAATCATGTACTGGAATGATCGTTAATCTCGAGATGCATCCTATAATAAGGAACAGAACGTTATCTTCGGCCGAGAGGAAATGCAAAAACGACACCTCCCTTATCTCGCGACTTTCATCGGCCGCCACTTTGCATGGTAAAATCAAGGAAGGCTGAGGTTGAGAATTCTACCGTACACCCGAGAGCTACTATGACGATGTCAAAAGCGCACGTAGGAACCTCTTCGGGAATTTTCCTGTACGTGCTCTTGACATCGCAGCTCCTGAAAGGAACCGAGACACTTTTGGCTCGTTATGTCCTTCGAGTGTTAAAAGCAACCCGGAGATTTTATTCCCTCTTCTGAACCTGCAGCTTTTCAGAGGTACACTTAGTAATAGATACATATGTATGCAAGTGGTGTATTTTACATGTAAAAGGATGTGTGATTAATGTCGGTGATTTCTACCTTTCATGTGAAAATAAAGATCACAAATTATACAGAATTATTTGGTACTTATTTATACACGTTGCACGTATTTCAAAGCAATAACGGAATCCAGAAAACATCAGATTTGCGACTGCGTGTCTATTGATATTTATTATAAATATGTAATAAAATAATTAATAATCGGATATTTTTTATTAGAATAAGAAAGAAAGTAAAAAAAAGTGAAGAAATTGATTGAAATAGAAATGCCACAAATAAGACGGAAATTTCTTTAGGTATTTCTGAAGTCATTTATTATTACCGTTTGATTATAGAATGTTATTAAGCTGTACAAATGCTACCGTGCCATTATATCCCTCGTTTTGGAAATTCTTGTGTTAGCTGAACTCCTGAGGAAAACGTCATTTCGATAACGCCAACATTAAACTTCGTGGTCCTATAGTAACGGTACAGATTTAAGTTTGTCCCATTGTGTGCACTACATTTTTATAATTTTTACGTAGCTGCCACTGTGGAAAATTTTCGTACAAATCCTAATTTAACTTCTTTCAGGTGTTATCCTATACAATTATAGGTAATTCATTTTTTTTACTTATTTCAAAAATCAGCCGTAAAATTCAAAATATCTTAAAGATGAGAAAGATATGATCGAAGTCCAAAATAATAACGAAAATCGACAAGAACGCTGTAGACAAATGAGAAACGAAGAAGTCCAGGGAAGCTCGGCGAAAGGAAGTTTATGTAAATCGATAGTAGAGGCCAAAAGCTTGTGAAAGAGAAGGCTGAATCCGGGTATCGACGTCATAAAATTGAGTAAAATCTTCTAGAGTGACCATTGCGTTGTTTTCCTTCAGTCCCCTGACATGATACTACAGCTGCAAGCCGTGAGATAAAGGTCCCTGTCAACATGATTGATGCATAGAAATCTATACGGAAATCTATCGTTCATGTATGAAAAATGTCAAATACCCTCCAACATAAACAATTTACATCATATAGTTCTTGTTTACCGTGATTGCCATTTATGGACATCCATGAAATAGAGGAACGCTACCTATGTAAATCTGTAAACTGTTCTGGACTACAAGTGTGGGTTACTTTGTGATCGATTTTCTATATATATGTAAAATCAAATGCTTTGACGTGTAAATGTCTCCTTTCTTCTCTCTATCGTGTTATAGACTGAGTAAGGATTAGAATCGGATCCTATATTTGTCTCCTGGGAGAAGGAGGAGTTCCATCCGACGAGGCACATTCAAATCGACGAAAGCCGATGAAAATTAATTGATCGTTTCATCTTTATGTGTTTCCTCCGTGTCGTCACTGGGCTCGAATTATCGAGTACTATCGAGTTATTCCAAACGAGCGCTTCGACTTGTGCGGCACCGTTGACTTTTTTTTTTCGACCTTCCTTTCCAGCTTAATATTCCCAGGACCTCTGCATTTGACAAGGATTGAAAAATGTTCTCACGGCGTGATGGGTTTTTGTTTCTCGATTTCGCGGTTTCAAAGCACCCTCGCATCCTTTTCGAGTCGGGAAATTCGTTACGTCGCCGATCGATGCAAAGCGTAACCGTAATTACCCCAAGCCGTGAAATTGATTGTGCGCAACGAGGGCCGTGAATTTATAGAACGACCGGTATATATAATGGACTGCACTGTTAGCAATTATGAGTCACGTTAATGCAAAGCGTAGGCGTAGATTTTCACGAGGTGCATGATCGATTGACTCAGAAATCGAGCCCCCGATTACGTTGATTGCCCACTCGCTACTCACCGAGAAGTTGACAGCTCAATCTCCTCTGTCTAATTGCCATAATCGCAATTATTGAAATCGGACCTGGATCCGTCTCAATGACAAAACGGGCCTGGCCAAATTTATGGCATACGGGGCATTGATGCGTTGTCGTTGTGTCAGGGGTTCAAACATTTGTACTTCAGGATTTTTATTGTTAACATAAACAAATGTCAGTTAGATAATTCATTATTGATTAATCTGAAGGATTCTCATATTTTTCATAATTTTGATCGTCCTATTGCGTCTGATATTCAATACAAATACACTGTTCTGTTTAATGAATAAAGAGCAAACTAGGACGTATCAAAATTTCAATTAATACGAACCTACTCATTCTTTCCACTTCTCGTGTCTAGACATGGTGAGGAGCCTGATTATGTCTTCTAACGAAAATATGATTAACTTTCACCTAATTAAAAATTAAATATATGCACAAGATCATTTAAGTTAACAGTTCGTAATGGTCTCATTTGTCATATTAGAGATATTCATTCGGATGAACAAAAATTCACGGAATCAGAATTGAATTTACATGGACAAAAGTTGATAAGAAGTTTAGTTGAAGCAAAAATATCATCTTATTTGCACACACGTAAAAAGAAATATTATGATTTTAAAACATATTTTAAAATAAGAACTGATGCTCGAAGTCGCGAATTCCTTATCAGCGGGCCAGGAATTGCCCAACAAGCTGGAATGGGCAGTGGATTAATTAAAACGTGTCGTTAAAAGACGGGTTAGAAGAAAGTAAGTTCCCCCGCAACTCATCTGCCGGCAGAAGGAGATGGTAAGGGGTTGACTCGGCAAGAAGACAGCGAAGATCTTATTGTTTCATGACGTCTCAAACAAAGGAAAGTCGTCGGCCGGTCGTCGGGTGGTTTTGTTTCCTCTTTGTCTGGAAAACCGAGAAAGAGATAGGACCACGCAGAGAGGGAAGGATTAAAAAGAGAAGGGTAGTTTTCCGTTGCTTCTTATCGTTGGCTGTTTTTATTATTACGTGCCCATCTATCCCTCTAACCCCTTGGATACCCTCTTGGCCCCGACTCTTCCAATTTCTGCGCAACCTTTCTTTCCGTCTCTTTTCATGCTAGAAGGAAAACCGAGCGTTTCCAGAAGGCTTTTCATTGAACGATGTCCCCTTTATGTCTCCTCGGCGTTCACCTTGTGATTTTCATAACAAGATGCACAATATTAATTTCACCTCCATCAAGAATTTCTTTTTTTTTTTTCGGAGAAATACTTCGTGGAGACTTTCAGTACTTCTTCCAGGACACTTTTTTTATGAAACTGTCGTGAACAATTGGGACTGGTAATAAGTATTATTAGGCCTAGTCGGCCATAATGTTGCATTAGTGCATACAACTCACCGACATATACGAACTAGCTCATCTACTTTTGGTACCTCTGTACTTGTTTGCTATACAGCACCAACCTAATAACCTCCGACCTAGGATCACCTATGCGATTTGAAACAGTCAAGAAACCCCGTGTATTCGTGGTCTATGTGAAGGCGACGACGAATAGGAGGTGATGGTATTCGTGTCCAGCTCGTACCACCTCGCGGTCACGAATAATCGAAAGCGACTCTTTAGTTGTTCCTGTTGTATGAGCACTTTGGGACGTATCGACTGGAACTTTATGATGCGCTCGTTTTCACGAGTACCCTTATCAGGAGCGGCGCACCTTTCGGGTCGTTTAGAAAAATGTTGCAAAACCGTTTCAAGCAGGATCGAGAGGCAGGAATCATTTATCGCGAATACTAACTACGAGGCAAAATCTTTTGAAATACATCGTTGAAATACAGCACGTTCTTCTTTGAAAATACATAGGCGGGATAGCGTCATGTTTATTAATGAAAGTTTACGAAGGAAAATTTCTTTTTATGGCTCACTGCTAGATATAAGCTCCGTGCGTCTTAAAAATAAGCACACATGTCGTATCGTGACGGACAGAATTTTCGTAACAGAAAGTTCAAGACCAACTCGTGAAATAAATTCCTCCATACATTTTTCTGTAATACAGTTTTATCTCGAATCCGATTAAATCACTCCTATATTCCATATATCGGTACACATGACAGCGATCGGCAGAAAAAGTGTAACGCAGTCGAGGTACTCGAGTGGGTAGACGGGCCCGAGCTCTTTACGTATTATCCCGTGTCGGTTCCATTATCGGCGGGTAGTTATTTTAACGTCCATATTTTGTCCTTTTGAAGCCCGATAAAACCCCGAGGGGCGATTAAACGGTGACAAAGGGCGGGCGGGAAGGAGACGGAAAACGAGGAAACAGAGCAGAAAATTAAAGCGAAATGAGGCTTGGCGGTGAACGGTGCCATTATCGCGGTGAGCATTCGTACGGTCGCCATCGCGGTGTCGCTTGCATGCAATCACGACCAAATTCGGAAATATTTTCCAGTGCCCAAGGGAAACGGACCGCGCGTCCCCGTGGCCTTGTCAGCCCGAGAAGGGTGGTACATTTATCCGACATAGCAGACGTCATCCTCGAGACTGTGTCGGCCCAGGATATTGGATTGCGTCCGGTTACCCAACCCTTTCCAAGGAAGCGAGTCGCGGCCCACCGTCGACGTCTCCCCGGCACCCCCTGCAGGTGTTAGTAAGATCGCATTTTGGTTTCTGGACGTTTCGGGCACACATATCCACCCTCTGCCTTCCTTCCAGCGACCCGGCGACCTGTCAGACGTGGAATTGCCTGCGGGTCTTCGGGGAACCACTCTTTGCCTCGGCATCCTTTGCCCTCGCAATCGCCGGGGTAGTCACGATCTTTAGAGACTCCGGCGATCGCTGGTGAAAAATGTTGTGAGCCTTTCCCCGATAGGCAGCTGCGATAGCGTAGGATGCATAGCAATGAAAATCCTATCGATCTTGCGGAAAAAGGAAGGTAGAACCGATGCTGGACGAAGCCTGGCCAGCGGACCTCCCGGTAGAATACGAAATATGACCGGCTCCATAGCGATGCCATTTTTATCCGATATTTCAGACTATCTTTTGCATTCGAATCACAATTAATTCGTCATTCAGCTTTTTCGATTTCCTGTGCGGATTTACTTGCAAAATAATTTGGTCGATAGGCATCTCATTGCTGCGTATTGTAACATAATGTTCTTTACACTTTATAGAAATATATATGGTGCATCAGGTTTGATGATGGATTTTAACAAATTAAAATTTCTATTGGATGTTTAAGTATTGCTGTATTTATGTTGTTATATTTATTCAAGTTATCGCGTAATAATTGCGATACCGATAAAATTGTCGATGGGTCTAGCTGGGATATAAATTTATCTTCAGTTTGAGACCGAGATAAATGAATTACTCCCACGAGGGAAGGAGCGGCAAAGAATCGGAATTTCTGGAGTAATTTAATATGTGGCTCGTTATCAGACTGAATCACATTTGTTCGCGGACCTTTTTTATTATTCGTGCAATTTTCGCGTCAAGTACTGGGTATAGAGATAAATTAAAGAACTAGGTCGATGGCCCAGAAGCAATTGGAGTCGATTTTCGCTCATGGCTGACGTATGCACAGTTGGACGCGCGTATCGCGTCTATACCGGAAGCTCGCGAGCGATTCCCTGCAGTCTTGTGCATCGACGGGATAAGAGGATTAATTTTCAACCGGATGTCGACACATCGAGAGGACGTGCGGTCGGTAAATCCGTCAAAAATGTTCGCCAAGTATTCTCTCTGAAATTATATCATAGAACAAAAGTGCTCTAAACGATACAATACAATAATAGAACATGGCTTATCCATTATTTAACTACTCTTTAGTCTTTAACCGACAGTCTAACGAAGAACAATAATACATCGTTTTACGTATACATTGTCATGTGTTAATAAAATATTTTTGACAGATCGCGTTTAATATATCGTTAATATTGAACAATTGCCCCTGTACTCGTGGAAGTCATAGTTGTAACACCAATTTATATTGTAACTGGAAAAGATTAAATGGTAATAAAAATAACGGCAGTTTGAATACTAAAACTGTTCTTTCGAAACGACCATTATTTTCGTTAATGGAGAGTGGACAAAACCACCAGGAAAGCTTTGACCTGTTGTAAAATTCATGCCTTCGTACATTGCAATGTACATTGTGTTACGTAGATCCTTTGGGGAGAATGCGTATAACGAGCGTTGCACATCTCATTCGCAAGGGTAATAAGTCAGTAGAATTAACACATGGCTCTAGGGCCTCATGATACTAAATTGGTACGCATGTAGGATTACAAATATTTACCTACTACAATTGAACCACATGTTTCGACCGATTGGCTTCGATCAACGTGCCTCTCTTTATGTAAAGTTTCGTAACCAATATATTTGAATGATTTCTCTCTACCTTTTCGATTTTACTAATTTCACTCGAATATATAAAAATGGATTTCCCCCTGAACTCTCTGTACCCTAGAAAAGATCTAAAATATTGAAGTGTGAAACACGATACGAAAGCTATTCGCCAGTCGCAAAGTGCATCCACGACATTCGTACTGTCGAGTCCCATGACGCAGATCGCATTACATGCGAATTCTGGGAGGAGGCGCGTAGATCGAGTAACGTACACCATGTTTGCGATTGTAGGAAGTCGGTGGAATTAGCCTCGAAACTTGTGGTAAGCTTATAATGATTTGGCGAGTAGGTGTTTGTGAAATGCAAATAATTTTTGTTTACATTCCTGGAGGTGTGATTCAACTCTAGATTAGTTGGTTAATATTTAGTTTGGTTAATATTTTGCTTTCTTTCAGGTTGAATAAACTCCAGGATGATGAAAATATTCCTGCATGGTACCGAACGCAATTGATGTGTTCTGCAATAAACAAATTCGCGTGGCAAACAATTATACGACACACTATACCATACAGGGGATAGAAAGAAATACTGACCGCGTTTCATAACAAGGATTGCGTTTTGTAGATCCTCAGGTAATAACGTACGCAATAGACAAATGCAATGGGTAACGCTCGTTTATATTTTTCAAACTTTAAACAAACCAGATAACGAGTTAACTTTGGTCATTATTTTGCCCTTCTTGATACTAACTGAAATACCAGATAATGAAGGAGAGTATTCCGCATTACAGCTGATATAAACAACGTAATGACCATAACGTGGCGAATTAGGATTTTTCCACGCTATAGTACTGGCGCAAGGGGTGGAAAAGAATATGATGGCAATTTTGAGCCGGTCGCAAAGTACGTCCAGTGCTATTCAAGAGACCGTGTTCCACAACGCGGATCGCGTTACGCGGATCCTTCAGGGAGGTCACGTACAACGGGTAATGCAAGCCGCGTCCACGAGTGCAGCAAGGCGGTGCAATTAACGCGCGACTCTGGGGCGCAATGATAATTAATATATGCTGAGTGCCATCCGTTAATCCTACAGAGCGTGGCTTGATTATCTTCGTATTGTGAAGGTGCATCAAGGGCCGGGGAAATGCTGAGTCAATTCGAGGGAATGAAATTGACGTTACTTCCTCTGAATATTGATGCTCCCCTGCACGACTACCCTTCGACTTCGCTGGCTGCCGCACCGCCGATTTCAGGGATTTCGTTTAATGCAGATCCCACGATGAGCTGCACTCTCGGTTTTACTCCTCCGCGATGCATTTTGGTTAAGTATCGATGAATGCGAGGCCATGTCGAGGATTATCCAAGGTGGATTGAGGGTCTTCCAGGAAATGAAGATTGTTTCCACGTTACGAGAAAATTGCATCGAGAAGACTCGGAAGTGATTACTTTGTCGGTCGCATAGGAAAGACTTTCAAGGAATTCGAGATGGAAAATTAGAAAGTCTGCAAATTTCTGATTTCACTTGACGTTCATTAACCGTATGCTTTCGTCCCTTTAGAAAATTATGGATACTAACGATAGTCGATATGATGTGGATCATTTACCAGAATAATAGTTATAAAATTGCTTTATTAGAAGGTAATTTGGTATTTATCGTCATTTTTGAGTTTTCACCAATGCTCTGCCTCTTGCATTAGATCCATCTATATGGCATTGTGCATTCTGAGTAGGAGTAGGGAGTGAAGGAGGGCGCAGTTCCGTTAATTGGCGGTACAGATGGCGCCCTGCAAGGAAAACGTTGTCCTTGGAACGGGACCAATTAACGCTGGTCGTGGTCGAAAACGATTTTGCTCGACTCGGTCATTTTGTGAAAGATAAATGGGGGTAAGCAAGTCGAATTGTTGGATATCGTTCCTTTCCAAGCCGAAGATAGGGATTAGGGCGAAGGCGATGGTAATTACAAGTGGTATCATTTTTATTTCCTCCATCTAACCCACTATTCCTTGTGTCGGAAATGTCTAATTGTTACTCCAAAGAAATTTGTTGCAAATTAAAAGCCTTGTACGGTTATAACTTTTCTTGGAATATATATCGTTTTATGTCGTTTCGAGGCTGCTGAAACGAATTCAAACATGATTCGACTTCTTTAAGGTATAATTTGTTTTGAGTCATCCAGTAAGTATTTCAGTGAAAAGCGCCGCGCGGTTATCACGAAGGGTCCAAGGGCAAGGGAAAATGGCGTCGAATAAGATGGCCGCATCCGCGAGTCCCTCGCGAATATCAGGGGAATTATTTCGCTCCTACCGGCGGTTTAATATCGCTCGTGAATCACTCCCGTCATCCGGGCACTGCGGCCATAAAGCTGTGGACGTCTGAGGTGGAAGACGGGATTGCGAGACCCGACGTGGACGAGATGAACCGGGACACAAGTTGGAGGTGGAACCGCCAGATGGCGGGATCGTGTTTGTTCCTGGGAAGTATCCCACAAGTCGCCGACCAGACCTTTCGCAGCAAACACTAAATAGTCGTCCACCTACTACTCACAATTTAGGGCACACATACGCGTCGTACGAATTCTTGTATCACCAAAGATGGAAAGGTAATCTTACTAATAAATAGAAGGAGAAATAATGGCTTAACACGTCCTTCCAATAGATTTTCTCAAGCAAATCAGCTCTCTCGGGAGAAAATTGCGCCGTGGACTACAATTCACAGAAGAGAGACGTCGAGAGAGCCGGGATTTTTCCGGGTCGGAGGATTCATTCAGAAAAGACATTCTTTTCTTTCCTGCAGAGACCCGAGTCGACCTCCAAAATTGCGAATTTCAACTCGAGATGATAATGAGGAGTATCTACGCAGGCTCTTCCATGATATGGAATAGCCTTCCAGCATTGCGCTGCTGACGTGGCCATTTTCACTTGCGGGAATGCAACCGCGGAGGGGAAAAAAAAAACTGAAACTTGTGCTCTCGTTCGTGCCGGAGCGGATATCCCAAGGATCCTCTTCTGCATCATTGTTACTCTACCCCAGGATCGGAAACTCGAGAGCCCATTGGTCGCTTTTGAACCTGTATCCCCACGTCGAGGAGTTGATCTCAAAGAGCGTAGACCCTCTTCACTAAGGGGAGGATCTATCGAATGACGGATCTCTTTCGAGTATCCGCCACAGAAATTCCTCTTTTGATATCCCCTGATCTAAGGGATGTGAGCTGGTATCTTGGATTACTACTCATATGCCAGTATACTCTCGTTGGTCCATTAAAAGAACAAGTTTTTACTGGTTGAATACTTTTTTTTAGAATAGCTACGTTTTCCGATCAACATATCTTGGGGTAACACGAAGGCTTGTGATTTCACTGTACAACATGCTTATACTCCTCTGTTTGTTATATTTTAATTCTTATAGCTTCGGAGATTTAAAGAACTAGAATGAGGCGCTCTAAAACGTAGAATAAAGTATTCAATTTAACAGAAATAATAATAATTGCAGCGACAATATTTAATTGTAACTAATATCCACGCATGTACGTTGGCAAGGTGAACAACGGATAGTGTATAGAACAACGGATATATATATGTAGAGTATGTACTAACTCGCTTCCAGCTGATGTAAACACAGGTTACAGACAGCGTGTCAAACGATTGAACGCATTTGAATGCACAATGTGTACCTATACGATATTCATCTGCGCATGCGTCAAGTTCGTACAATCTGTACCAAAATGGTGCTCGCGTACGAAGCTTTTCAATGCGGTGTTTAAAAAAGACAAGCATGTACGCGATGACCGTACGTGGGGAAATGAGCTCGAGATTACGTAATGCAGGCCAATCGAGGTCCAGGTGCCATAACTCAAAGCGCTTATTCCCTAGCAGAACGTGTCCAGAGCGCGGAGTTTCCCTCGGGAATGGAACCTGGATTAATCGGATCCCCGGGCGATCCCAGCGATCCCGGGGACATCCCGCAAGATAGGGATGAAAAAAGGCACCGCGCACCACTGTCGCGTTGCTGACGTCACCGAGCTATGGCGGCTGATTCCAAAGCTGATAAAGTATGCCGGACGATGGACGAACTGCGGGAAGATCGATGGCGGGCTCCGTGCTACACCTCGATTTCGTGTTTGCGAACGTCGAATAATTTCCGGGAAGAAGCCGAACCGAAGCGACCGTATAGAACATAGGATATTCCTAAAGCTCGGATCGACGCTCTCTGGAATTACACAAAATTAAAGTGCGTACTTCCATAAGGTAGCCGTAAGAGCGGTTCTCAGTCGACTCCGATACTTTCGAGGTCTACGACAAACGCAAAGAATTTCTCATTTTATTTCAACCGATTATAATCTTTTTTGATATACTCGTTACGGAGAAGTATTCTTCTTCCTCTTGTTATGCTGCTGCATTTATCTTGTTCTTGATCTCTAAATATTGATTTTCCATGATTCAGTTTCAACATGTCGTCCATTAATTAGCATGTTACGTACCGTCGAATTTGAGGTTAAGCGGTAATTGAAAATATTGCAAAGTCGATTAACAGACTTGTAATAGATGAAACGTTAATACCTAATTCTCTGCTGTCAACGTTTAGAAAGATAATCGTTAGCAGACGTTATGGAAAGAATGCAATTTCGTGGTATCCGAATCCCGGCAGCTGGTTTGCCGATCCATCAGTTTATATGAACCTTTCTTACAATTTAAGATAATTACTTCCGTACTTTCAATTGCTGGAAATATGTCGGCGATTCAGACGTCGCCATTTCTTAGATTGTTTCCTGAGTGAACACTCTCGATTAGAGAGCCAGTTGGCAAAACGACGGAAAGTCGTCAGGAGCTAAGATCGTCGCGACATCAACACGTCCGTCTTGTGTCGTCGGTTCTTCCGGCAGAAAAGAGTTGCTTTCCATTTCCGTCGAATCACTCCAGAGAATTGCAATCGCAGGCTCGGAGCCGCAGCCATTCGCGAACTACCGTCAGTTTATACCCAAGAGTCGCGATAACTTCTATCCGGTGCTGTATCTCCGCATTAAGGAAACGTTTCCCGAGAACTTTATCGCGGAGAGTCGAGACGCTCGATTTCCGCCTCGTGCTCGATCTTTCCCTCCCGGAGACAGAGTAAGAGTCGCCGGATTTCACGTGCAACACGGCGATATTCTCGTCACGAAGTTATCCAAGGAATTCTGGGAAATTCCTAGGAATTGCGTCGATTCGAAGGAAATTCGCGGATGTCTACCTTTTGTCAATACCTCCAGAAAGGACTACGTGATTCGGAGAAAATTCTTCCGACTTACGAGTTAGGTATTTTATCGTCAGAGCCGTGAAGAACGATAGACGCTAAGAAATTGTAGAGGAACGTTCTATTCCCGAAACGGCATAAAGAATCCGGTAAATCTGGTAAACAATCTGTGTAATGGCACATGCCGCTAATGTTTCAATTGGTTCAACGTTTTCATGAAAAGTGAACATTCGTTAGAGTAATAATTGCGCGAATAGGTGAATCAATGATGACATTTTAGCCCATTTTAGAAGTCTTCTGTGTGAAACTAAATATGAAAAACTACAACGTGATGCAAAGTGGAGAAGGTGTGCTATCCCATAATCCTTTTGAAGGGCTATAGTACACTTCTTAAACGTAGCCATGTTTCCTACCCAATCAATGAAATTATAACGCCGAATGCGAAGTAAATTGAAGTTAAAATAAAAACATGTACAAATAGTAACAGCTACCGCCTTTTCATTTCAGTTTTTACATGATTTTATCGAACATTCGGGCATTTTTCAATTTTGAAAACACGTTGATTTCGTCATGATACTTGTAAACCGACCGCCGTCATCTTGCAAGTATGGCGGCGTTTCGGAAGGCGCCGAACATGTTAGAAATATGATTTCCATGAGAGCGCACTTTGTCTTCCTTGCATCGTGTACTATATGACGTCTACAATCCTACGAATAGATCACGTCCAGTTTCCCATATATCTACGTATGCGGTTTAACTGAGCATCCTATAGGATGACTTTTCCTCGTAATTCGTCAGGGCATGCATCGCAACAATATTGGCCCCGTCACTGCAGTTACAGTTGCCATTATTATTGGCGCAGTCATTACCATAATTTAGGTCGGTTTCACAAGCGTGTATCCGAGCTCCGGATCGAAGCCGTGATTACTATTGGGGTTTCCTGGAGGTGAGACGGAATTTCGAGGGCCTCCATTTCTCGATGTAAAAGAGGGAAAATATAATAGTAAACAGCGGGTAGTAGAATTTTTAAGCACCGCAACAGATGTTGCGGGCGTATCAAATGCGAATTTAGTACGGTGGGTTTGCACCGTGCCTGCATGACAGGATGATTTTTTATTATCACCAGTAGTGCCGGCGATGGAGGCGGCAGAAATGGTGGAAGCGGCAGGCGGACGTGAAGTAATTTGAAATTCGCCGATACGCTTTGGTACGACGTGGCAGGCATACGCGTAAAAGCTCGTTCGTGGGACATGTTTTTTGAAAGTAACTTTTTCAGAAGTAGCTTTTTGCAGACTGCGGCCAAAGCGGATAAGAGGGAAGTAAATGGAACCATATTTCTGGCGTGTGGTGACAATGAAAACGGCAAAAGGATTTTTTATTCTAAAATATGATCCTGGATGTTTCTTAAAGTAATATCTATTGAATTTCCATGTATAAGCATTAAATATGGCAAAATAAAAAATGACGAAAAGCACTTTTCATTCAGTTTCGCATGTTTAAGTATTCCTTATGTGAATGTCTGAAGGGGGTAGAGTTTACTTGAGAATCTTGTTTACATTCCCTTATCGTGAACAGGTTTAGGAATTCCATCTTCCAAAACAATTACTACATATTTACGTCGATTTAATTTTCTCTAGGGGCGAAATGAAATACTGTACTGTGATAGGTGTTTCCGTCTGAATTGCAGGAAATGCAGATTGGACGATCAATCGCAGGCTCGTAATTCGATTTGCTGCCGAAGCGAAGTGCGTCGCTGTAAACATAGTCAATGACACGTTACTGGATTTCATTGTCTATCTCAACGGATTCGTGCGATTCCAATTTCTCCACGCTAGGGACGAAGAAAATGAGGACAAATTGAGATAGGAATGAAATGAAAATTATTGCCACGCGATATTCACACCAACGGTAGGAAATTGAGAAATCATCCGGCATTTATAATTTAGCTTTATCAATAACACGCGTATCCATTAAAAGCTACTCCCGCACGCGACGACCTTGTCCTTACATTTACATCGCCAGATAATTAACCAGGGGGCACCCATAATTTTCAACAGTGGTGTATGCAAACGGCGTTTGGGCTCCAACAATGGCGCCAGTGATTTAGTAGCGAAGTATTGGGAAGCTAACTAGGAAATGAACTATACATTACAGGTGTGACCAAGAACTCTTATACGTGACAACATAACTTCACTTGAATAAACAGTTGTACCTTTCTGCGCTCCTTTTTCGAGATATAATACCAACGACTTCAAATAAAGACCATTATAATTAACAATTTCATGAATCTCTTCTATTGTAAAAAAGAAAAGATTAGCCGCCAATCGAGGGTAAATCTCGGCATCGTCTTCAATATTAAAGAACTCACGACAGAGGAAAAGAGGAGGGATCGAACGTTGCCGGGAACTGGGTGAAGTTTGCAAAGTGCCGTATCACGATTACTTTCCAACGAAGTGACCTAAGATGGGTGAGTTTAAGGATCCCCTTGGGACAACACGGGACTCGATACTCGGTGTCCTCGTAACTGGGAGATTATGCACACCTAATGTATTCCCAGGAGAAACAACTTCGGCCCTGTCTCCAACAAGTTGCCGTTCGGCCGCGTTGTTACAGGCCATCACCATGTTAATGGCACGCCTCGCCTCCCAGGATTAAGATTAGTAAAGGACGACCGCAGCTCGTTCCCGGGAGACGTCCTGCGGAGCTTCAAGCGTCAAATCGGAGGCGGAAAATCTTGCGACGTCCTTTAAGAAAAATCCATTTCTCGGGACGGGAGCTGCGTCGAACTCGAGAAAGGAGCGCGACACTAATCGCACCCCGCCATCCTAGAGAAGCCAGGCCGAGAGGATAGGAAATGCGTTGGATTCAAGGTGCACAAAGATTTTCACGCCGGTCTTGCGGGACCCGGAGGCCTTCCAGATTTATCTTAACATTCGATTCCGTACACCACGGGAATTACGTAGCAGCAAATTATTTCCTTTATATGCCAGATGGAATACGTCGCTTCAGAAATCTGAATATTTCTGCGGAGAGCTTTCGCTGGATGGTAACGAGAAACCGAGTGCGTGAAAAAGCATCGTGGAATAGTTTCCCTGTGTACAACCGTATAATTCTTATCTTCGACGAAACTAAGCATTGGCCCATGTGATTCATTTGTTCGTTCCGATATTCATATAAGCAAATATGCGCGACCGATCTTCCCACTGCAGTTAGAGGTTTAAGTTCCTGGTTTAATATGTTACTGCCTCGTTCAAACGAAGGTTTCTCAGATTTCGATTTGCCAGGCAGAGTAAAAAGATTTTCAAACCCTTCCTAAAAATTGCGGCAAACCGTATTGCCGCGACAAGCCGGGACGGAGTCTTAAGGGGCCGGGGAATCTCCCTTAAAAGTTAAAACGTTAACGGAAAACAAACGAGAGGCGGCTCCTTCCTTGTAAGAATATCTCGGGCCATACCGCGGTTGTTCCCGGGGAATTTCCTGTACCTTCTCCTGCATATTCAGGAGAAGCTACGGCGACTCCCGCCGAATGTCAGGACATTGTTATGCTAAGATCGCGAGAAGGCTGCTCTTAGCATATTTCGACGATATTTTCGGGGAGTACGGGCGCGTGCCTGCACCCAGTCCTGAGCGGCGTTACCGCAACTCCCCATTTGCATCAGGGACTTTAATTACTCCCCTTGCATTATTCTACTTTCGTTAGCGTTCTCGCCACCGAGGACCGAGCAATGTCCTTTACGTGCTATGTCCCTGGACGACCGAGCGGACGCCTCAGAAGCCCGCGTGACAGTGATGTATGCAGGAAGTGCATACAGCGCCGGATGCGTTTCCACGTGTGCACCCTGCTTAAGCCCCCACCTAACTTGCACCCCTCGCCATTGTTCGGACCGCCTTCATTTTTCGCATTAACGCACCTCCTGTCTGCTACTCACGAAAAATCCCTCTCCGAGAACAATTGATGTCGCCATTCCGTCTGCGTAATACCTCTCTGCGGCCATTTTCTATGGTTACTGAACATTTTGAAGAAAACGCGACCTTTTTGCTTAAAAGTCTACCGGTGGTTCGTAGAGAAAATTTTCAAGTAATATTGCCATTCCAGCTAATTCGTCTTCCCAGGGGGGACATTTTCATGAATCTCTCAGTATTCCTGGCGACGAAATTGAAGATGCCGAGCGATCTGGTAAAGGGGAAATGCAGACCGACAGGTGTATTCAACTTCACTGAGCGCGAAGGAGCTTTTCTCGCCTTCGCCGAGTTGCGTCATTGGTTTAGTTGGTTGGCAGGTCGGAAACAAGAAAATCCTTTTGAACCATTTATTGCCGAAAACGGGAGGAGCGATACGTTTCAGGAAAAACGCCACGGCGGAGCTCTTTTGTATGCACGGCGTAAACTCAAAAAGTTCGCCGACCCACTACCTGGCAAGAAACGGTGCATAAAAACACCACCGAAAAAAAAAACTGTTGTCTGCGCATGAAGAAGAAGAGATCGCAGTGATTAATGTACATCCTCGCGGAAAACATTAACTTTGGCGGAAGGAAAATATCTAATTCGGTCTGAGGTCGATATCTTGAGATCTTCTTCGTGTTGTCTACGTTTTAAATTCTCCTGAAAACTTTGTTATCTTCCACTACATGTAAGAAAGGTAATGAAAGTGAACAAACGAATACGACAGAGGTCCCCAATTTTTTCAAAATATTTTGTCGATCTATTAATCACTATGACAATAAGAAATTCTATGTAAAGTTTTCAATATTTAAAAGCAATAACCACGTACCAGAATCGAAGGGAACATAAACATCTTATATGGGGTGAATGGGGCTGTTTTGATTTATTTGAATAATTGTCAACACTCACTGTCAATGCAAATTTTGGAGATATTCGATCGTTCGGGCGAAATTCTCGCTTATGAATTCTCTCGGTAATTCGTGGGAGCGAAATGGAATATTGATAGTGCTGGACATAAATCAATCGAGATCATGGTGATCAGGAAACGTTTACGAGGTTTTGCTATACCAAGATCAGTTGGAGATGATGACGCGATTATCATTGTTATCCCATTGGCCACATTTCCAGGCTGGTCACCGGTATCGACATGTTCTTTGTTTTCACGGGATACATAAATGGATACGGATGTCCCTCTAACGTGGTGGACAACAAACACGGATAATTAAAACATTGCGCGTTGCTCATTACGCCGAGTACTACCCGTGGAAAATAGAAACTGTGTCTAATTTTAAAGGGGATGAATTCTTCCAGCGAAACTCGGATGTTCTCCACAAGGGGAAAGTATCATTTGGTAAAGTGCTTTAAATATACAACATTTATGTATATTTTAGAAAATAATTTACGGCACCTTCTTCAGCAAGTGCAAGGCTCCTTTGTGCACGATGAACATTTGAAATTTAGCATGAAAAGCGGTGAATTTCAGAATGATAAAAATATTTTATGCGTACAGTATCCTTAGTAATCACGTTCTTTCTGCATAAATTGTTATATTCGTATATGAAATTAGGAATTTGATACGTTTATCTGATATATTAACATTTATAATAAATGCAACAGCTAACAGTCATATACTGCATCACTTTCAGTGAACCTTTACACTTTTTCCCGATCGATTGCTCGCCCTTAAACGAAGAAACGTTTCTTGGCATCTAGACCGACTGAAGTTTCCTTCCTCGTTCTTTGCTAAATGACGCTTTCGCTGAGTCGTGAAATCGATTTTCCGGTCATATCATTGAGAATCTCAGTACTAACGAGAAACCGATCGAAATAGTCGGAAGGTATCCATTGGCGAGTTCACGGAAGAATATCGCCGGTCCTCTAACAATGCCCGATAAATTGTTATCGCTTGCATTTGTCGAGAGGTCTCTTCCTCCGTTAACAACACTTCCTTTAATTGTGTCATTTACGTCGACATTAAGTAAGAAATTAATCGGATATGGACACGTTCTCTGCTTCTCCCCGGACTGCGCTTCCTCTTGGAGGAATTCCTTCGGGAGATGCGTTCCTTTCCGCCGAAAGTGGGGCATGAAGGAAATTAATCATACTGTCAACAAACTTCGGAATTATTAATCCAGGAGATATCAGTTTGGAAGGACGGGAAGCCCTTAAGCTAAGAGTCTTTCAACTCGATCGCGATGAATATGCAGACACCAAATATTAACCATTTCCATGGGTATCAACGACAGGTGCTTAACTATGGTATTTTTTCCATCGTATCTTCTGGATTAGAATTTGTCATCACTGTATAATCAGTAAAAGGAACTGAGCTATTTCCACAAATCATAGAAAATTTAAATTGCGCTTACCCACATAGATATCATTTTCTGAAAAGAGAAATGAAGAAGCTTCATAAGAACCCATCGATATTTTGAAGCTCTTAGAAACCTCTGACTGAAAAGCAAAACTTCCTTCTCGACAGCCTTTTGGTCTCCACGAATGTTTTATGCAACAGTGGAATGATAACAACGGCATCGGCAAGAAGCACCGGTTTATCAAGTCTGAGAAGACGCCTTATGACGAATTCAAAGTCGGCATTCCGGCAGTTCATAACTCGAGGATAACATGATTCAGGGAAAATTTTAAGGTTTCTCTAACCCCGGCACTTTTGTCCATTCTGAAAAGAGCTTTCCCCGCAAAGAAGGCAGAGCAAAGAATCGAGCTAGAGAATCTCTCCTTTTTGATAGTCTCGCCGTTCCGCGCGACCTCGTCGGCAACAATAACAAGAACAATGGTCCCGTCGAAGAGGACCGACGGTCCTCCCTTTGAATCTCAGAGTAACCCTGACTCACGATAAATATTCAAAGTGACTTTCGTATTCCAAAGGCTCGAGCCCGAAGCTCGGGGAGTCGCTCCATCGCTCGGAAACGGAATAACTTACATTGTAAGTTGGAGATATACCACCTCAAGAAGGAAACTAACCTCCAAGAAAGAAGGCCGCCCAGAGTGAGATAAGTCGAGGTGAGTCGTCCACCTGCACGGGGTTGCTCATCCACCAATCATGCTTATCCATAATTCCAAGTTTCTTGTCTACCTTGGCGTCTTGCTCGAAGCCTTCCATTATACAGAAATTTCCCAACCACCGAGAGATTCATCTCTCGGCGACAACTGCCTGCAGCAAAATGTATCGGAGGCGCAACGTTAATTTAAGGTATTCATCATAACCCCGGATTACTGTCGGAGCTATGGTAGAGTCGGTGGTCGAGCTGAAAGGTCAGTATTGCATTCCTGTCCCATGAATTGTATAGAGCTGTTATAATACCTAGTGGTGGATGAACTGAAAATATACGGTGTACCAGTAACGATTGAAGTTGTTAAATTATATTTCAAACGCGAATTATATAAAGGTAATTCAATACATTAATTCCATCGTATAAGGCAACGAAGGGTGGAAAGATAAATATCAATTGCTCATTCGACCCTTGAAAAAGCATATGCGCACACTTTTTGAAAATAATCCTGACCTATCCATCGGTAAGGTGCGACACTGATGATCGAAATGAAACTCGCGTATCCCTTTGAGACAGAACCTACCGTATTTCCGTATTATTTTCGGGGACGCGAGGTCCGCCAAAAATAAAGGAAAGACGAAATGAAAACAGCAATTGCACGAAGGGGACTCTCGAGAAGTCCAAGTAGCAGAAAAAGTCCTAAAAGAAAATGAAAGATAGCGAGCGTCTGAAGCGGCCGACGCGCAACAGCCAGACGAGCGAGAGACAGGCGTGATTCGAATTCTGCCGAGGGACCTTTCGTTCCTTGAAGTATTCGACACCTCCTTCAACCCCTCCCTGTACAGTCTCGACCCCTACACGCGATCGAGGATGGCCAGAAGCGATCGGAGTACCCCGTCTCCTGAGGGTGCTTTTAAAATCCATAATGCCTCCCTGCCCTGCTTTCTCTTCCCAAGTTCCTCTATTTTCATGCCTTCCTCTAGCAACCCGATTTACCCTAACAATCGGAATGGCAAAAGAAATGCTCCTTGAATTTCAAGAATATCCTGCAATTATTAACTGACGACTTTTTATTAATTACTTTTTATTAATTAATAAATACGGCGATTAAACCGTTAAAATATCCTTGGTTAGTTCTTACTTGAGAAAGCGATTGACATGTATATAGATTCAAATGGTATACTTACAATTTTCTCTCAATTAGATGGCCTGGGGGGCCCTTACTTCGATTAGCTATTGGAATTTGCAAAATGGAGCGCGTGAAACCGGGGAACTTCAACATCCCTCGGTATGATTAAATGCTAAAGGCTGCTAATATCGTATTGATCTCGAAATGCGATTGAGGGTGGTCAAAGCAACTCTCGTTATAAAGTTTGTTGGGAACTGCTTTACGTCGCAGCACAAGATCAGAGACCGAGGGACCGCAAAGTTCCTCTATACGGTATTTTCAATAGTTAATCATATCATTGGTTACTAAGTTTTGCTTATACCGTTTCTCCCTCGAAATACGATCGGTCGTGGTTAGAGTTACAGCGCCTTAACAGCTTTCACCATGCCCTAAAGTTTGCAGTAGATTTAGTTAACATTTTTACATCGGCAATTATGTAATTACCACTACATGGGAATGTTATGTATGCCGAATGACTTCTAAAAGATTATATCATCTTAAGGAAATATAATGCCTTTCATCTAAATCTCTATGAGGAAATCGAGTCTTCATGAATGTAATTCCACTATCCAAATGTAAAACTATTGCATAAAAATAATTTTCCTTTATTTCTGTATATTAAAGGAAAATTACTACAATTTACCGCTGCAGTTTTTTTTTTCCTTTTGGTATTTCCTAATTTGATTACAGTCAATGAACCATAGGACGTAAATTTTCCCGAAATAATCCCAACAATTTTCATCAGATGAAGGAACAGTGAAAATATTCATATTTCGTCCCTTCTCCGTATGGCGAATGTAAAATGGATCAAAGGAACCATATTACGAATATTATGACATACGCGCACTCGGGACTAGTAATCCATTAGGTCGAGTACCCTCGGAGACTCGTATTGTGATCCGTGATTAAAATTTGCGAAACCAAGCGAGGAGACTCGGTATCCTGGAGGGTGGTCTTTTGCTTGGGCAAAGGTTTTTCGTTGCTTTGGAAGGAATGCTCGTGTCACGGCTTTCTCGGGTTTATTCTTCTGCCACGTTTTTTTCAAGAAATGGCATCTCTTCACAACAGTCGCCTTATGAGTGAGGAACGGAAGAACGAAAGTATGGGTGAGATCATTCGCAAGAAACGTAAGCTATGATCAAAATGAGACGAGCCGTGCCTTTTTTGAGATGACATGTGAAGAGATATGAGAAATGATTGGAGCAACCATTACGCTCAACATAGGAGATCCGAGTTAACGTTAGAAATTAAAATTAACGGAAGCATATAATATAGGCACGTTTACAGGCCAATAGAATCCATTCATATTTTATGTAACAAATATAACACCTTTTATAGTTATAACATTTAGTGTCCTTTTTGTCATGTAAGCACTCGCTCCGAAGGAACCGAAAGGGCAGCACTGTAAGTTTATTCTACGTTGCTTAACTTTTTGGTGTTTGTCCAGCTCGACCAGTTCGTCGGTTTCAATAAAGAAGCTTTCTCAATAGAGTACGGCAACCGGCCAAATATTTATGCTGTCCTGCTTTCTTCCCACTGCGAGAAAAACGTCATGACTGCTCGGAAAAGCGATTCGTCTTTCGCGATGCATAAAGCGGATTATCCGTAGCGTAAGTCGCGACCGAGAAAAGAATCATGAATTCGCAACTTGGCAATTTCTGGTGTTGGGAAAAGTTTCTCAAGGGTGCAGCAGAAGGTGGCGTCGAGGCATTCTTTTTTACCCCTTAGGATTTCTGGTAAGAGAGTTTGTTAAGAATATAGTTTATTTATAGACGTAGAAGGAACAATCGCTAAAGTGGCTCCAGATTATTTTTACTATTTATTTTAATGTCTATTATCAAGAGGCTCACTAAAAAGTGTCGGTACTACATATCCCTTGAATGTTTGAAGATTCAAAATCAGGAGCAGCAGATCAAAACTGGTTGAAATTTTGTTACATGACCAAAAATGGATGATGGATCAGAAAGTGGATTGAACTTTGAGTTTGCGAAGGATATTTCAATAATAGTATAGAAAGAGAACTTTTTCTGAGATTACATAGCGCACATCAACGAGAAGCAACGGAAAGTCTCGGAAATGTTCTTTTCACCCTGAGTAACTTTTCGAACGATAAGCCATTTAACGTAGAAACGCTCTTCGGGGTGCTCGACGATATTTTTATACTCGGACAAGGTAAAAACTACAACGATACTCTCTGTAATTACAGACCGTTGCAAAAAGTTGCACGTCAAGGGAAGTAGGGAGAGAAGGACCGAAAAAGAAACAAAATGCCGAGTGACTTTGCACCTATGAAGACTTGGGTCACTTGTAGGACTTGGTAAGGTCGATTAATTCGACCCTTGTTTTTGTTATTCTTCTTTTTAACAATCCGACTTTAATACGCAGTTCTGTGAAATTTGTTTCTTCGATTCGGTACCTCATTTTCATCAATCAGTCATCCGTCCATCTGTGAAACGCGTTCTTGGAAACAAGCCCTGAATAAAAATATATGAACAAAAGCCACTCGAAGAAAATTTGGTGTTTTTAAGGTATACTTGATATAAGATATAAGAATTGTTTTAACAAGCGTATGACTTCTTCTACGTGAATTTTTGTTGGATATAAAACGGATGGAGAGGTAGAGAGAGGGTCTCAACGAGGTACCCGGAAATGTTCACACCTGACGAGAATTCATTCCGAAAGTTCATGTGGCATTTACCTTACGCCGTTCCATTTAAGTCAGAGGTCGCCAGTCAAGATAGTTAATATCCTTTCGGAAGTTCCTCGAGACATTTCGCGTTTAAGAACTTCTCGAACGAGCTTGGGGATTATATTCCGTGGAGAGTTCTCGATTTTTTTTACCCAACTAAGCCGTCTTCAACTTGCAGCTTAACGACTTCCCTCAACAGATCTGCCAACCGAGCTGAAGCGTCGAAGCCAATTCGCGTTTCGCCTGCTCGTGACGTTGACGCGTTGTCGTCTCGTCGACTGCTAATTAACGAATTAAAATGTCAACTAATTAACTGCTCACCGTCGTCTACCGGTGATTTCTGTCCTTTGCGAAAACTCTTGAGGAACCGAGGCGTGAAATTTCGAAGAACTTCCCCGAGCTGCGAACGTTTATTTGCTTCGTTTCATTCAAGTTTGTCCAATCTCGTAGGTGGCAAAAATCGGAGGAACTCGGAGCCGTTGCAAGAATTTGCGCCTTGTATTGAAATAAACTGACATTTAACACGAACGTGCAATTTAACTTTGTATAAAGGCTAATCAATTATAACATCTTAAATGAATAAAAATAGAATAGGATGGTTAGAAATGAAATTCCAAATGGCGACAACCTGAGTTGCATTTTGCTTAATTGATACGTATTTTCAAATCTGTTATGATAAAGAAAAATATAGGCAAGAAATATGCTGACAACGCAAAACAGGACCTGCAATTTGATATGCCGGTTTCATAGAGATGCTAATATTTTAGGCTTTAATTGACGGTTATTAGGGAGATCTCCAGTAAGATGTGTAATCGTCATATGTTGCTACAACTTGTGAACAGTTAATTAACAATAAGTACAGTTAGTACGGGAGACCATTAAACCTTGAGGAATCATAGAGTTATAAAGTTTATGTCTTTGCCATATTACCGGAGACTATTGCGAACACAAGGGACCATTCCATATTACCTTTACGTTCGAACGTATCACAAGATCTTTACTACTAGAGCTTACAGTTCAAGTGCTTCTATATTGAGTAAGTGATTCTAAAAGTATGTGGTGAAACGTGGCATATTTAACCCACAGCGATTGAACGCTTCGTTTCTGCGACAGAATGTGGACATTTTTAGAATGTTTGTAGACAATTAACATGTCTCCAATAACACGCAGTGTTTTCAATGTCGAGTCAACCTGTATTACCACAAGGCGCACTATTATTGTTTACCCTGAACAGAATGAAAATGATAACAGTACATTCCTTGACGAATAATCCAGAGGCTGTAGGTGAGCTTTATTTCTGTCCCTTTAACTCCCCATGCGGGGATTATTAAAGGCTACTAACTGCCGTCATTAAAGCAGCGTAAAAAGGGAAAGAACGCGAAGCCATAAGCCAGATATGAAAACGGAGTTGATGGTGAAAAAAGGGAGAGAGAAAAAGTAGGCAAAAGTCCTATCTTCCAATCGGTTCCGGTAATAACCAGAGCAAACGATTGGACGTGTTTTACTCCGTGCAAGCACTACAAGGTCGTCAGATTTAAAGTTGTCCAAAAGTTCCATCGGGACACTTCCGCATTTCCACGTTTAAGCCAGACAAAAGTTTTCCGCGTGCTGCTCAATGGCCATTATACGCTAATGTTGGACTTTATTTGCACTGAAAATTGATGTTCCCCATATTAACCTCCAACGCGTTCCGCTCTTTAGCATTACGGTAGGCTTAATTTCGCAGGATGTGACGCTCGTAGGACTTCGCGTAGAATCGGCAAACCAAAGAGCAGTCGGATTCGAATTCATTCGACTATCCGCCAATTTCCGAGTTTCTCCATTGTTACCTCGACGTTTCTCGTAAGTTCTATGGAAACGGGCCCTAATAATCGTTAATGGTCCAGAATCTATCGGCGAAGACGAAAATTCGGTCTCTGTGGCCCACTTTCAACGACCTCATGGAACAGGAAATGGAAACGCTCAATTCATGCAACAGTTGAACCTAATATCACGTCTAAGTTTATATCCCGTTTATCAAATACCTATAATTCTAATAATCATTCGGTACTCCAAATCATGATAGAAATAGATCAGTACTACAATAAAACGAGTCTATATTGAATGCGAAACGTTTGTACTTCTAAATGTAATCTTATTGGTCTCGTGGCACGGACTCATCATTATTTTTACTAATTGCCTTACTAATCATCTCTTTTTCGTTTATAGTCGTTCATCTACTTTTCCTACAAGCGGGTTGGTCCTCCCTTCGTGTTCCATTTATGAACTGGTGCCAATCCATTATTGAAGTTTTCATCGAACCGCGAGTTCAAAGCGAAACTAAGGAAATTCATCGACGCTTCCGCGTCTCGAGAAGGCAGCCGACGAGGTCGATATAGACAGGCTCCGGGGAAGTTATTTGCTTAACTAGCTAACTGGGCTAAGTTCTGGGCTAGAAGGACCCGTTTATAGAGGCGATGCAATGAGTAGAGAGTGCAGGGTGCTCTCTCGTGGGGAGGGGCAGCTACCGAGCACACAAGAGACGGAGTGAGCGGCGTTCAGCCTGTAAAATAATGGCCCGACTGAAACAGAGGGTCCTCCGGGCAATGTGAGACGAAGACTCGGCAGAAGGCTTAATTGTATAGTGTTTGCTTCTAGTAATTATCTGTTCCCACGCTCGATGTCTTCTGGTCTTCCGCGTGACCTACTAATTATAAACAAACATTTCCGAAAATGTTCTATCCCTCTTTAAAATCGATTCATTTTTAACAGAATCACGTACGAAACGATATACGTAAGAAAATAGTTTTCCTAAAGACTCACTTTCCCTTTCTTGTTTTAAAAAGTAAAGTATATATTCCATAGATAGGAACGAATACGTATGTTTAATTCAGCAAGTGATGGAAGTAGCGAATATTTTGTATGTCTTCTTTTAATATATTAACGTTACAGATTTAACAGGTAGAATAATAGATCATTTATCTACTTGTCTATTGTAATGATTTTATTTGTTTTAGTAGGTAGACCATGTTGTAGATTTACGACATAAGAATTACAGGCAGAGTTTACGATCTAGTGACTCAGAGTAAAAGTTTTTGTCAAAATTTCCTTTAATCCCTATGTTTTTGATTGAACCAATGTACACATGATGGGGATAATTTGCTGGCTAACAGTAGTTTTTTATGATGTGGCCTTTCGCTCAACAACAAATATTCTCCTACCACAAGAAAAGTCAGTATTTATGTTTGCCATGCTGGTGAATGAATTTTCGTGATAAATACTAAAGATTTGCAGGCTGGGCGTGTAGGTCCGATTAATTATCCGTGCAGTTCCTATATATTTTGTAGTTATCATGATTGTGTGGGTCCCGGGGTAAAGAATTATTTCGTTAGAACATTATGGCCCGGACAACACTTAATTCTAAATTTACGGGATAGTAAGCTCCCCTAAGCGAGGAAGATTGCGCAACTGACTACGCGACAGAGCGAGAAAGAAAATTTCTGGTTATCGCCTCCTTTACATAAAACACGTGTAAACTAATTCTGATCACTTATTTTAATAAACATCATATTATCATGATCAGCTTGAAGTAAAAAATTCCTTAGTTCGTTTTCTTTTGATTGTCTGTGATCGTATATAATATTCTGTAGTTTGAATGGCATTATTATTATTATTTATAATGAAATGTGAAATTACACAATTTTGCTTAATGACATAAAGGCCGTTGTCATTTAAAACATTCTACAAGTATATCAACGTCGAAAAATATCTTAACGCTTTGATGGCCGCACATTTTTCGCATTGCTTTAGGTTGCCGCCGATGCGTATCTCATTTACGTGAAAAAAAAAAAACACGCGTACGTGACAACGGCCGATAACCGCGGGCTAACGAAATCACGCATACGTAACGGCGGCCGACAAAGTGTTAATAAAGTTAAAGAAAAGGAGAAAGGTCAGGTATTGAAATTATTTTCTTACTACTCACCGATAGTCGTGAGTACCGTCAAGGAGTAGAGGAAAGCCTTAGCGAAGTTCCACTCGTACTCGGGAACCCGACGTTCGGTGACACCGTCATTGTGAGTGCCCACGTGGGTAACACTTTGCGACGCCATCATGTCTTCGGTGATAGTCTTCACCAGTTGATCTTGAAACCTTGCGATTTCCTGGGCAGCCAATCTGGTCCAGTTTTCTCGATAAAGTACGTTCAAATTTTCTGTGATTTTCCAAATATTCTCCACGGTTTGCGCTCGTGCTTCGTGGTTTATCTACAATAAACGAAATATATCAATTTATGACGAGGAAGTCGCAGAATGCAAAAAAGTATGATGCGTACCAGTCTTCACTTATGTGGGAATTAATGTGACAAGAAACGCTTTTAAATCACGAACTACCTTATTGTACGTGTTTGGAATCCTCACTAATATTTTTTATTAGTTTTATATTAGGTTTTTCTATAATAATGTACTGATATGAATTTAACGAAAAACAAAAAATCACACAGGTATCGAAGTAATTTTTAGGTATAGTCAATTATCAAATTATATTTTTTCGCTTGGTATGACCATTCTAGCGGAGAGTACACGTACGAATCGCGAGAACTGAAATAGCGTAGGTGCACATAATTGAATTGATTCTCAGTAAACGAAGAGGTAGCTCAAGTGGAAGGATCGAAGATCGTGACAGTCGAAGGAATTCGTATTGTCGAGAACTGTTTACTGTCTCCAAACAAAGGCGCGTGATTGTAAATAGGTGAGGCAGACTTGCCCACTCTACCATCTCTTTGATACAGTTGACGCTAGAGGAGCAAAAAGGAACAATAGGAAATTGCTATGTGATAAACAGAGAAAGTATGACCATCGCTTCAAAAATTTACTGCCTGGAATTCCCGTAATAGTTGAGTGCTAGATTTTCCTTGATAACTGCTTAAAAAAAAAAAAGAGTCAACTCCCTATTAATTTTGATTACCTATTTGTTTTATACAGGAAAACGGATATGAGAAATCTTTAATGAAATGGTTGACTATTGCAAAGCCTTTGAAAATTATAGAACATGCGATCTTACTGATCAAATGAAGTTGAAACAAAAAAGAGAGCTACGATGTTATCCTGCACGAGCTGCGGATATCAAGTGGCAACAACCATAAAAAGGGCTCCACGATTCATTGAATTGATCATTATCGAGCTCCCATTTCAAATTGTTACGGGCATGACATGAGGATGGATGACTGACATTGGATCCAGCAACTATAACGTTAACTAACACGTTTATACAATTAAATACGATACATGTTTCCGCAGCATGCTTTATACTATAAAAGTTGCACTGGCTAGTATACAACGTCAATCACCCATACTCGGCTTAACTGCACATCTTAAAGTCGCATACTATCGTTGCATCTTCTATTTTCTTTAACTCTTGACACTTGGATTATAAAAGATGCAATTAAAAACAATATTTACTTTATACGTCTTCTAGAAAGAAAAAATACGGACTTCTAGAAAGCATCGATTCGCGAATAGCTGCGATAATACCTCCACAAAAAATACTTTTATTTCTATTTTTTTGAAACATGTGTAGTTAATAGGTAGTACTTAGCGCGTCATGGAAATATTAGACACGTGTGCGAGTGTGCGTGAAGAGATTCGTGGTCGTTGAAAAAAAAAAACATCATGTTTTCTTTTGATTTGAACCGCGGATAGAATTTATGGTACGCAGTTATGGTCGGCGGCTTTAACGCGTTCGCACTTCTTACCGGTTGGCAGCGTTATGTGTAAGGTACATGCAGGGTTGCAATACTTGGTTACAGGGCTTTAAGTACGGTTAGCCTAGGTTTATATTAAGAGCGTTTAGATTAAGGAGCGCGAAAATGAAGAGGCTAAGGGCGTTTTGATTAAGTTTAGATCAAGAGTAGCGTGAGCCTACTAAATTTTGGGAGCGCAAATGAGAGAATAAGCAGAAGTGTATCCTACATCTGAAATACCTATTTCAGTATATCTTTTATACTTTTTTTGTACTTTTGTACTTTTGTACTTTTCAAATGTTCAAATACACTACACGATTACGATCTATATTTTAAGATAGAAAGTGCTTAAACTTTAGTCAAAGTAAGTAACTTTCAATTTCAGTAATGACAAAACTGTTATTAATACAATTATCTAATAAGCGAATATTAAGTAAATAAAAATAATTGACCTGTTTGAGCCAGGCGGTAGTGTTTCTCCTTACTGGTTGGTTTCCACTAGCAATGGTGGTGGCGAGGGTTCTCTGTTGGACATTGTCGGTGCCACCTTCTATCGCCAGGAAGATAAAGCTGCCGAGTAAGGTATAGGCCACGAGGAGGGCGCAAATCCCTAAGTTTATAATGAAGCCTTTGAGAAAGGAGTGATGGCTGGCCTTGTCGGGGACCCCGCCGAAGCACAGACACCTTATCGGTCGGTTTCGGTTCTTGGACAGTTCAGTGCCCCTCTTCAAGGACGAGGTGTTGCCATTGTTCGCCGCTTTCAAGCCCTCGTAAGCTCTGTAATGGCGACTTCCGTCCTTCTCCATCCTTCCGTCTCTTCGGTGGACTTCCGGGCAGTTCTCTCTCGTGTTCTCACCGATAACCACCCACTTCTATTCCGCCTTGCATTCCCGACCAATCGCCTTTCTACTTTAGGTCCACGGAATCAGGAGGTTATTTTCGGTTCCTTCGGTTATCCTCCCAGAATTCCGAAGCGTCTTCCCGGAGAGCTACCTCAATTTTGAGAAGATCGCTTCCATCCGGTCATCGATGGGCATCTTAATCTTGCCGATCACCTTGCTCGCAAATTCCGCTCAACGAAATCGATTGCAGCTCCGTTAACGTACGCCGCGCCCCTGACATTATTGACTGCACGCTCCTCCTACTCCTAGTCCTCTGCTCGAAAGGAGTCTTTCTAGGATCACCGACCATCCGAGCTCGCTTCTTTGTGGGCACTTCCTCGTTACTATGTATTTTTCAAATTTCGCAGAAGTCGAGGAAAATTCGAATTCCGGGAAATCAGGAGACCCTCCTCAGCAAGATCTCGGTCGCGCGTTGATGCACCGTGAATTATTCATTTCTCTTTCTGGGCGAATTATTTATTCCACGGCGGGCTGGTTGGGCACTGCAACGGCGCTTATTACTTTCGTCGCTCGCCGTGTAAATCGCGCGAAAGCACCGCACGAGTCCGCCGCCCCCGCGGGAGGCGCAACCGCGCTCGTTGCGACTGCCCCACGGGAGCACCTACATCGACGTCACCAAATTAAAATCTGCCATTCGGCCAAATACGTCCTCTGAAAATTAAAAAATAAACCGAGGGGAAAACAGTTTTATTAATCCCTCAGAACCTCCCGGGAAAATTCCGAGTCGACGATGGCGCGATAGTTGCTCGAAATAAAGAGGGGCTAATTAGGAACGAGCACCGGATAAATAGGTGCACATCGAGGATATCGCCGAGAGGCTTTCTATAACGCGCCCGGAAGGAGAGAATTGGCAGTTTTAGAGGAAGGATTCGTCGCGAAGTTCCGGTTTATCAGGCCGCACTTCCTATTTCGTTTGCACTTTGTAGGGCCCTTAGGAGGCCAAGTCGGCTGAGCGGATTGCTTTTGATAATTCCACGTTTGTTCTTCTTTTAGACATTCTCCGAGCCTTTTTTTTCTTGCCAAAATGCGAATACTCGTGGGGCCCTTCTTCATGTCTCGCAGTGATAACCAATCCCTTTCGAGTAGAATCATTTTGCGTAACCCTCGGCGTCAGCCGGAAATCCTTTCGCGACCAATTTCATCCCCTAGTAGAGGGTGCCGATTATTAGCATCGGGTTGTCGTGTTCGCTGATTCGTCCGCAGCTTCCTTCCATCAACCTTGCTGTTGCTTTTCGACCCCTCGTATTGGACCCGGTGCTCCGACTTGACATGTGGCGCCCTTAATCTGGAACGTAAATGGAAAAGCGACGTTTAAATTAAATTCTGACGATGACTTTAAAAGATACGGCTTATTTCATAATATAATTTGTAATAGAATTGTTCGTTCTAGTGGAAAATTTACTTTTCAACGTGGAGCATATCTCATTCCGTAATGAAATTCACAAGCGGAATTGAGGAAATTTGGGCTAGTTAGCTGCAGGGGGAATCGATATTCTAAGGGTGGAAATTTATTCGAATTGGGAATCAGATTCACGTTTGGGGCTGAAGCTTATTTGAGAACGTTGAAGAAGCGTTCGATGGGTATATTGTTCAACAACGCAAAATTCGAAATTTTAGAGTTGCTAACTGTAATACGGTATCGGATGTATACCGCGAAAGTCTAGATTGTATCTTCGCGACATTGTTATTGAAACTATTTCATTGTCTAATTTAATTTTAACGGTACCAAATTAAGGGAAATTAAGTCTAATTAACATTCCAGTCAACTTCAGGCCTTTAGATTCATATATGTCCAACCAACCCCGTAATCATCATCACATATCATTATAATTATTCGAATGAAACCAGGCAGAAATATAAACAGTACTGTAGACGTGGAAAAACATTTGGTTCAGTGAACAAAATCGTTTCATTGACTGCATCTGATTAATTTCAGGAAACATTTAAGGGAACCGAATTTTAGTTCACTTGATCAAACTCGTTTACTTCAAACGACTAAAATGTTTTCATTAAATTGGTTGGTTAATTTTAGAAAATATTTTAATCAATAAACCAAATACCTTGGTTAATTATACGAAATTACTTTAATATTTGGCACGATCCACCACAATGTTTGTTGTAATCAACCAAACATTATTAATCAAAGAATATAGCCGTGTCAACCATATATTTTATTGTCCATATAATAACCATATTTTATTGATTTAACTGAATACTTCTCGTGTGCATATATTATACAAACATTAGGGTCCCCAATAAATCATATTTCCAAAAATTTCATAGTTTTTTGAAACATGAGTGACCAAGTTTCTGCAGGCCTACTTTTGAGTTTTCATTCATCACCTCTTTTCTCTTCCCTCTTTGTCCCCTTTCCACCCAGGGACGCTCTAACGTGCTTCCTTAATCCAAGGCTTAACCAGAAGACGAAATTCATCGGGGCCGTGGCGTTTGAATTGTCGCCGGAGATCGAGAGGGGACTAGGAGGAAGGAAATCGAGCAGAAATTTCCGATGCCACCCCTTACGCCCTCCGCCATCCATTTTAATCGACGAATCATCGCGCTGTCGTCGACAGGATGGCACTCTCGGTCGATCGACCTACCGACCGTTCGATTGGTAATTGAATCCGGTCGACAAGTCGAAGCGTCATTGCGTGGGCGCACCGGTAGATGGGTAAGGAGTGAACTAGGGAGGTGAAGAAAAAGAAAGGCAACAAGGAGGGTAGGTATCTCTAAGATAGAGCGGAAGAGATAAGGCTACCAACTAGAAGATGAAAGTTACATAGACAGATGGAGGGAAGTAGTCAACGCAAGCTTCCACGCGTGTAAGAAGTTGCACGATAGCGACAAACATAGCAATGTATAGGGGGTGAAACTCGGGAAGATAAAAAGTGAAACCGTGTAACGGTCAATCCAGGGCACCGAAAACGACGGCCGAGAGTGGAAGTCGCAGATCGAAGGAGCAGGGTTATATGGGGATTTATGTGCATGCAAGGTCGCAGGGGAACCACAAAGACGAAAAGCTGAGGGATGAGTCAGAGGGTGAACCGGTGAGGAAGAGAGGGAGAGAAGAGCGAGCAGCAATAGGGGTATAACCGACGCTTGCGACTCGACATCCATAAATGCATGGGAAATCTCTCGAGGCCCAGCGTTTGAGGATAGATCCTTCATCCCTTCATTTACTCGCTCGCTAAGGATAACTCGAGCACCTCCAGTCGTAAAGAGGCGAAAATCCGGGGGGGGGGGGGGGTGGAGCTCGATGGCGCGGCGGGGGCGCCGCGAATCATTCGAACGGATATTCAAATTAGAATCTTAAAAGACGTTCCTCTTGTGAAATCTCCCCACCTAACTCGCAAACCGGAACCGGAAAGTGTCCTCACCATTCGAGATTTCGCCATCCATGGAAATTTCCGCTCCGCAACAAGGCTCCTCCAGAAATACGGCATCCCGAATGGTGCAGCCGCAGTCGCCGCAACAAACTCACCCCCGTGATCTCTCGCACCCTTTTCCCCTCCTGGCGGCATCGGTACTAACTCGGTGCTAATTTATCGCCTCGCGCCCCCTTGAACGAGCCCCCGAATAGACGGGGCGGTTTTCAAGTCTGAGAAAGAACCTCCGGTAAACGACTGGTTAACTGCCTCGACGTCAATCGATAGGAATTAAGACGAGGGGTGGACCGGACGGACATTCCTCGATCACGTCCCAGATAATGGTGATTTGCGGATTACCGAGGATAAATTATCATTCCTATAATCAGTTCACCCCGTTGTTTGAGGTTAATTCAAGTTGAAATTAATTAGGTCGAAGTCAAGCAAAAGGTAAAAGTCAGGCTACTTGTAGGCACCGGAGGTATTTTATGTAACATGGACGGACTCGTAGAAGGGTTAAAGGGTAAGGTGGGAACATTTCGAGCAGCTTACATTTTTTAAAGATCTAAATACGGCCGAGATTTCTGTGTTGCATATCTTTGCTGCGTATGTTTGAGAAATATTACGCGGGAACTCGAGATTGAAAAGATAACTCGTTCGATTATTTCCTTTGCTCTTTCCCCCCCGATCGGATGCAATAACATTTATAATCAATGTCTGATGCAAAAATCGAAAGAAAAGCGACGCAGAGGTCGTCGTCGGACGGTTCGAGCACTCGGGAGAAGCGGTAGGACGATGCCGGAAGCGGAATGGCGGATAGAAATGCAATTTTTCCGCAGCGAACCACCTGTGCTCGCTTCGGCGACTTTTAAATTCGTACCATTGTCGACTCTATTTGCAGAAAAATGTTTATTCAATTCTGTTTACCGTCACTGCGAGATATTTACTCGGTCGCGTCGCGCGTAAGGAGCTCCGCGTCGTCGCTCCAGGAAAAGGAAGGAAGGGACTGCGGCCGACTATGGGGGAAATAAGACCAACATTTTCAACGAACGATCTATCCACGCTTCTGAATTTCTTCCATCATGCGGCACAAACTTTTCGAGAGATTTTGTTCGATTTATCCGTTTGCATTATGCCATCATATAGGACGATCTAGAGGCCCCTCTTGAGTGCGCCCGAGTAAATTGCATTTTCAGAGTTCCGCAATAGGGAAAACTCGAACTAACATGGAAGACTGCACTTTTTATTACCTTACCTATGTATCATCGAATTGAAAAACACAAATTGCTGTAGAATCTCATCTGTTTATTTCAAAGACATATTTTCTCTATCTAAGTATAGCAACTAAGGAGATGGGGAATCAAGCATGTCTCTTTGAAACATAATTGTAATAATATCGCGAGTTCAGCGAGTAACAGGAATTACGATTTAAACCCAGTTTAAGTAGCAACGTGTCATCGCGTAAAGCGATGCATCCTATTAATGAAAATTGTCGGCCGTCACGTGAGCTAATATAAGCATCGTACCGAGAAAATGTCATCGTTGGGAATTATTGAACGTGACATTAATCGGAGGTGGATAGCAGTTTACGGGGTAGATGAAGTAACAAGCCCTTCTATCGATTTTCGTCCACATTTATCTATCCCATGGATATACAAGCGCAGATGCGCAGTAGTCTGTTTAGCTCCTCCACGATATACGTGATGCGTATATACCTCTGGCGAGCGTATTAAAGGGATCTTTGACCGGAGCAGATTTATGACACAAATTGAATCTCATGGGAATGCCATTAAACCGTAAACCATGGCTGTATCGAGAGTTGACCTAGATCACTCTGGATAGAATTAAAAGTTCTCGTTTCCAGAGGAACTCTCTGGGGCTCTGTGAATCCCAGCGCATTCGAAGGATTTCGGAATTAACTCTCTTCGCATTTTTATATTTAGAATTAGGACGTTAAAAGAGTTGAAAGGGATATTGCCCGATGTCAAAGGTGTAAAGAAATAAAGGAAAGATTCGATCACACGTGTACGGGAAAGGAGTCGAAAAATGGGGTAAATGGCCATAGATGGGAAGTACAGTGGAACAAATAACGACGATACATTCGCCACAGCTGTTCGACAAAGTTTGCCGAGCGTGCGTGGTGTTGTGGACAAAATGGGGTCGGGATTCTGGCTCTGCGGAGTTAAGGGATGAAATTCCCCCTTATAACCCTGATGCTCTCATGGGTTGCGCAATAGAGTACGTCTGGTGTATTCGCCTTCGAGGGATTTTCCGTGGTTTGCCTTATTAGGCATCACGTCCCCGTATTATGAGCCTCCTTACGACTCAATTTCCTAGATTTTTTCGAAACGAGTGGTAAGAACCCTACTCTGCTGCCTTTGTCGGTATAAGACACCCTTGGGACCTACGTGAATTTCGGGGCTATGGAATTTATTCGCACCGCAGACCGCGTCCTTCCCAATTTTGGACAGCTCGTTCGGTACACACTGCGAATAAATCCATGATAATTAATATATACACTTTTCGTATTTCTCAGAAAAGCAAATTACAGTTAAACATTGCAAATCTACAAATAATCGTCTTAGACTATATTGCCAATATACTGCAATATCGATCGGTGATATCTTTTCGAAGAAAAGAAGATTTTTCTACAGTCCCAAACAATTCTTTGGAAATATAATTTTCCATGTTGGAAAATCTGGCACTTTCATACCTTTGGATGTCCGGCGGGGGGCGAACAAAGTCATGTTTTCAAAATAGCCAAAATTCTGATCAAAAGCCGCCTGCTAATGGGCAACTTAAACGTTCCCGGCACAGCTGGCCAATAGGATTAGAATGGTCTAACGGGTGTCGGTAGAGTGCCCTCGCGGTTGCACATATAGGCCGTCGAGCGTGGATCGTTTAATTGGTTTAATTCTCGTTCACCCCCCTTCGAAGCGATGGCAATCCGAGCAGTTTATTAGGTATGCTCAATTACCGCCGGTATGACAATAATTTGCTCTCGTCTATTCGATCCACGATTCGACCAGTGGCCTAATGCTAAGCGATCGTTCTGATTCGCCGGCGCTCGGCTAAAATTAACTGAATGAATTCGTATTGGCCGATCGATTCGTGTTACTAGCAATGCTCCAATTCATACTGCTCCCATCCTCGGAATTGGTTCAATGGGCGCAGGTATACCTTGCTAAGGGGGTCGGTACGCTTCGATTCTGATCGTCCTCTTGACGATTAATTGCGCTCCACATATTTCCCCGTATCCCCCTTCAATTGCATCCTCTGCACGTCTTTTCTCATATTTCTCATCCCCTTTTATCGTTCCACGAAGTTGTCATTATACGTACTTTGCAGCTTCATCGTGGTATTTGGAATTAAAACAATTAAAAGGACATCATTTCATAATTCCAATGAAATAATCCTAATGAATGATTCAACGATATCATTTCAAGAAATTCGAATTCAAGTTTTCATTCCTGAGTGAAAAAGCTATGGCGTTGGACTGCTGAAGAAAGTACCGTGGGTTAACGACTTTCATGTAAAATGACATATCTATGAATTTCAGGATAAAAAATGTTTTGACTGTGAGTCGGACTAGTTAGAGCCTTCTATTAGCGATTTAGGAGGGTGCGTTTTTGTATATTATATTATGTTTTCATTCGGGTTTGTCTTTAAAAGCTATTCTTTGTATTAGGGTGGATAAGGTTAGGTTAGGTTAGAAAGAACGAAGTAGTGAATTGAATGCAATAATGCTCATGTATATTTTAATACATCAAGAAATTGGCTGGCACGTTATGAATAAATATTAGGATATGATCAAAGAAAAACTCCACCTTTTCTAATCCACTCAACTTCAGTTAAAATTCTCTGGGAGAATATATCTCTATGTTTGCGAAGTTATCCGGAACGATGTTCTCCGATAACAGCACCCGTGATTTCCTCTGAATTTAATCGCAGTAATTACTGCATCATATTATGTTGAAATTGAAAAGGTTTACAGGAAGTGCAAGCCAAATTGGAGTGTGCGCATCTCTGCCCCATGTAATACATTATGCTAGCTTTTGTAATTTGCTAATGTGATCTAATTTACAAGATGTGAATAACTTTCATAATTGGAAACGAATTTCAAATAGGCACTTGGAAAGTGCAAAAACATTAAATCCAAAAGTTCCTATGAGTATATATTGTAATATACTATTAATAGATCAATACATGCAATTTTTGTTTGAATAACAAATTTTATCTCTGTATCATAAAAAGAATAGATATTTTCTAGGATCTATGTCCACTACTCAATGTGTTCTAATTAGTCCTAGTGTCTTTTAATATATCCGCCCTTATTAGCTTTTTTCATAATCTGGAATTTCCTCACAAAATATATTTCAATCGCATTATTCAAATCTGTTTACGTTGATATTGATTCGGGAACATGTTAGGCGACGGTGCAGTTAAACATCCTGAAATATTTTCCGTGATACCTTGGATACTTGTAGTAAATTAAATATATGCAAGTGTTTATTCCGTAGATTCTGCCTCGAAATTGCATTCGACTCCACATACAAAAAAAAGATAGGACACCGTAAAGAAAAAGAAGAAAGACAATATTTGCGTTTGACAGCTTTTTTCTATCCATGTGCAAGCTTTCCTCTTTCCCACAGCAGAAAATTTTTAGTACCGGCGAGAAAACGAAAATCCCAGCAAGAAGATACAAATAAACTCTTTTCTCTCTCGTAATTTTAGCTAATTCAGTACCAGTATATTTCAGTGAATTTTCAAGAGTACGGTAGTGAACGCGATCTCTCTCGGCCATCAATTTCCCGGTACGTACGTTCGACGTGTCGTCGTTACGAGCGCATGGCATTGGCTTGGCCGCATGCAAATTGTCGCAACAACGAAATGACAAATTAACGGAGCGGCGCATTCATATGGACACTGATTAATTGCTATTTACTTGCAAATTTCCAGCAGTCGCATTTACACGGACCGTAACCCCTCACCGGCTACAGCTTCAGTAGGGGCCTAGGCGCGATGGGCGGCCAGGCTTGATGATTGTTTATCGTTTGTTATGAACTATATTAACGTGATAGTATGATGGGAGGCAGGAGGGGCACATATTCGACTAGATTATACTTGGTAACGGATGGGGAAAAGTGAGGTCGATAATGGAAATTTTGAAAATTGTCATTATCACGTCGATCGAACGCACGGCAGCCTGATTTCCATTTCGCAACGGTTACGGGTACTCGCCGGAAATGATTCATTACAAAAATGCAACCTGTTTCTCGAATTTAGTTAAGTCGGGAAATTTCTAATAAAAGAAAATGAAAATCGGAATTAATGTAGCTCGAAAATCAGGCACACTGAAGTTCCATAATATTGCTACAGAACGAACGAAAAGGTACCGACAGCAAAAGATAAAGTTTGAAACTATTCCTTCCGCATAAGAGTTCGGAGCATTGGCCGTGATGTCCTCTTCTTTACATTGGGTAAACCATTATTTTCATTTCACTAATATTATGTCCATCATACATCGTAAGGTGAACTCGATACTGACTTACAACGATTTTCATCGTTGAGACTAAAGTTTTCATCGGAGTTCCGAGCATGACACTACGAAATTCTGCATTTATATGCAAAGCTCCTTAGCGCGAATTATCGCGATACTGGTATCGCATCTGAGCGGGCAACAGAGTTGGACAAAGGTAGTAGAGGGTGGATGGAAAGTGAGGAAGACTTCGAAGCATTTTCATCGAAGTTCGGAAGTAGACGAGCTTTCTAATTAAGTCTGAGAAAAAAACGTGAAAGAGGGAGAAAAGATTGGGAAAAGGAATGGAGGCTGAGAAAGGAAGAGGGAAAGAAATAAGGAAGAACCTTGTCACTGATAAAAAATGCCTAAGAACGAATAAGAAAAAGTACCCTAATTGTAACGGTTTCTTTCTCTGAAAGGCCTAATAAAATTTTTGAAAGTACGCGTCGAACTAAAATTTTAGTATCCCAGATATTTTCTACATTTATTTTCGAGAAGGGTTTCCAGGCCTTTTATTTCGTTTAATTAAATTAAATTCTTCACGTCGGGAATGGGATAAAAAGTATTTTAATCGTTCAACTGATGTTACGAATTCATAACAATATGCAATTGGAGTAAAACTATTAATAAATAGTAGTATTGGTATTGTATATAATTTATCAGATAATCACATTTTTATCAGTGTTTCGGGTTACGTAATAATGCGTAGAAATAAAGTGAAGTTAACGAGGCGCAATGTTACGAGCGTAATGTCGCTATAAACATTGTATACTACAGTTTATTAATTTCTGCAAACTACCTAAGGGTACATGACGTAGACGCCAAAGAAAGATTATTGTCTGAAACAGCCTGAGAGAAACGTCAATAGTCGCGGCAGGTAGTATATTGTCTCGACATTCTTTATTGCCATGCTATTGTCCTTTTACTGCCTTATTATTAAAGGCTGTAGATCTCTCAGGCCAGTATATCCTCTAATATGATCATATTCATCGCACTTATCTGAATGTCATGACCGGTTGAGAACTCATGAATCTAGAACTTCTATTCTTTACATAAAAGGATAATGGCAATATCCTATATTCCGAATCACATATTCACATTGAGATTGATATAAAATATGAAATATCTTTATTTCTATCCAGCTTAATTTCAACGAAAAGTGGGTGAAATATTAAAGAAACAGTAGATACATATTTGTACCTGTCTCCACTTAATATTTTAACACTTAAACAACATATAAATTAACCGGAAGTTTCCTCCAATCCTTGCTTACATAATTACATTCATTTAAAGTTTACCACTTGACTCGTTGCATCTTCGTAAACATCTGAAATAACTTGATTCTTGACAGGAAATATATTACTTTCACGCATTGTTATGATCCACTGTTGTACATGTCTATTATTAGACACCCTTAGACTGCCAAGCCCGTTTGACGTATGGACGAAATTCATGACCGTGCGCAGGCGATAGTGGACCAAATGTTGGACGTATACATTCATCTTTCGCAGTCAAAGAGTTATACCAAATTAGGTGAAATTAAGCAAACGAAACGGTTTCGGAAAGGAGAACTCGAACGAGCCGTTCAATCGGCAGCGTCCAACTCCAGTACCATTGAAGAACACCTGACTTTCAACAAATGGCGAACACGGGTTGAAATTTCTTTAAATAACTGGTCGGCGTCGTCATATCTTCCGTAGCGGGAGAACGCGGAGTGGAATCGCACATGGTCGCTCGTATAACCGGCCAACTTGTGGCCGGAAGCTGCGAGCGGAGAGGTTAGGTCGCACCGAGTTAACCCGGTCTTTATGTACACTCGGGCCAGCAGCCGCCATCGCGGGAATGCTAATGAGAAAGAAGAAGACCGGACGGGTTCGCCGGCTTCACACAAAACGTTCTTCAGGGTACGGGTGCACCCCTGAGAAGTGAATGGAACTGGTGCTCGAGTGCGGGTAAAGCGAGTTACGGTTAACCAACCTTAGAAGGTTAAACGACCTGCGCTTAGGTACGGGCAGGCACACGTGCCACTAATCAACCCCTGTGTGGGGAACAAACGACGATGGGTAGTCACCGTGGTTGAAGGATTAAACCTGGGAGAGGAAAGTAGAGGACTCTTGGGAATGCCATGGCAGCTCGTTACGCGTTGTTTTATACACGTAGTAATTTATTTCCCAGATAAATCGCAAAAGATACTTATGTAGACTTCTACGAAAGGCAGTTCTTGGAGGAATCCCATCCAAAAGATCTCGATGTACGGATATTGAACGAGAAAATAGTTGGTGAGGCCGAGATTATGCATTTGTACGGTGTAACGCTCGCTTGAGATACCACTTGTTATGCATTGGGTGGATTGTCCCTGCAGAGGTTAATGTTGGAAATCCTAAGTATTCTTCCATAGAATCGCACTATGTACGAATCATTGCAGCAATGTTGAGTCGCTTATCGCATATAGACCGAAGCGAGCGGACGGTAAATGGCGCGTAAGGGAATCTAAAAAATTATTTCGTCAGTTATCCCTGTTAAGTTATCTTCGCGAAGTTATTCCCCGATCACTAATGTGGTTATTACGTCGAGAGCGACGAGGGAATTTTCGCTCCACGCGTTCCTCCTTTAAGCACCACTGTTAACGTTCTGATTCCAAAAAGCGACGACGAGGGCGGCGCTGATATTCGCCGGAACGTCGGCGAACGTTCGATTAAGCGAGAGAAATCGAGTAGAGGAGATTTAAATGTCCGAACCATCTCCTCCCCTCTTCAGGGGGAACCTCGCTTATTCTGCGCTCCACTTTCGAACGGGCGCTCAGTCTATCCCAAGTAAATGGAAACTCAAAGAGATCTTAAGTAGCAATCATTGGCTGGACGACGCAGTCGGGATTGGAGAGTTTTAATTCAGCCTAAGAACTGGACCAAGATCCGATCTTTGTGCGATGGAGTCTCGACAATCGATAGCCTCGGGAAGACCACCCCGGAGGTACCCCACCTCCAAGTGGAAGTCTAGAAGAAGGCTAATCGCCACGAAAACTCCTTATGTACTCCTGAAAGAGATTGGGTAAACTGTATCGACTATCTCGTTCTCTCGACTTCTCGGCTCCTTTCTTCCCCAGTTTAAGAGACATCCAGATCAAATACTTTAAATTGTTTCTGATACTTATAAAAAAGATTAGATCCTAACTCGTAATACCAATACGTATGATATGAGTAATCATCTCATAGAAATACAACTTCTATCACCATAGTATATATATAGACATAGTATATGTATAGACTATCCATACCATGTTCAATACTATCGTATGTACTTCCGTAAACCTCTCATTCTACCGAGGTTTTCATTTCGCATTATAACTTTTTTTTTACTTCTTATTCTATGTATGATGACGTGGAACAGCCATAAACTGAACGGTACGTTTTTTTTAGGACATTAGAGCAATTTCTCCTGCACGGAGCCACGGTAACAATGGCTGGATCTAATTGACAGCCGGTTTTTCGATATATGTATTAGCTACCCTTATGGACCCATTGAAAATGTCAGGTATTCCCATGCCGAACAGTGGCACCCTGACAGCCCGCATCAGGGCTGCCGGACCAACCCCTTCTCCGACATAATCAGCGATCATTTTCTCTTGACCATAGTGCAAGCTTCCATCGAAGCGATCCACCAGTGACGCGAATTTCCAGCCTGGTGGTAGCAGCGATCGGACTGACGCTTATTACACGATTGTGAGGTAGCAAAACGATGGTCCCATTTTAAATTGAATAGCGTACGAGAGGTCCATTCCCGGGGTGGCACCCTGTGAACTCCGGAGCGGCAACTGAAGTAAAAGTCGGTGTTTAATATCAGAGTGGTTCCACCACGATTTTATCAACGTCCAGTTATCGTCGGCTCGAAACATTTCCAATAAACTCGTGCTCAGCTAAGTATACTCGGTGGTTTTATTCTGTCTGCCGCCAACGGAGTCTATCCACCAGCTGAACCCCTCGACCACGATAACATCGACTAGTCCAGATTTCCTGGGCTGCAAGTGGACCGCGACCATTCCACCTTGGCAAACACTCCACGAAGGTAGGTCTCTACGTGACCGGCAGGAAGTGGAGTCACGACTCGAGACGTTTCCGGAACCACCGTGGAATTGCTTACTTCGTGGATTCGTCTCGTTCCCTTGAGTCCATAATGTGATAGCGTAGTAGACGTAAAGTCGGTATTGAAATTAAAATGCGATAATATATTATCACCATCTTCTGGAGGCGGAATCGCTGGGATATTCAACTCCAAATGAACGTATTGATATGTCGTTCCACGTGGCATGCAGATAATCCATTGAAAAACCAAATGCAGCCAATCACCTTTATTACGAGCCGATGTTCCTCGAGATGTCTTCTACAACCCTGCTTACTTGTGCTGCAGTGGTAACTCAGTCCCGATCGAAACCTGTGGGTTTCGACAAGTATAGCGGTGAATCAACCCTTGGGTCATGTATCTGCAGGCGTCTCATCTCGTTGCATTTTGCATTTTCTCTTCGACGCTTCCCAGATATTGAAGACCCAACGTCGGCTGCTGTTATTAAATCTTAACTACGGGAAGAGATTTTCTGGAAGAAAATACGCGGAGAGAGAAATCTGTCGGTTACTCCAAATTACTCCAAACCAATTACTCCAAAAATGCACTTCTTATTTTACGTCAGTAGTAATAGAGTATGCGAATTATGATAGGTAAGAATCTAATGTTACCTTAAAACCTCGTACGTATTCGTCATAGATCCGCAGACGCGGTGCATCGTCGTTTGGTATCGTTATTTGACTACAGTACCTAGATTTATTATTTTACCGAACATCGTTTTGAAAACGGTGCATTTAGAAAAAACCGGCACTGTATTTCAACGCTATATTTAATGAACTCGTGCACACCATCCCAGCAGTGCAGGCGGTGAAACAAATGTGCAAGATTTATGGAAAGAGAGTGGGGTACCGGAGTAAGCTACATGTCTTCCTTCCTGGTATTACGTACATAAGTCTTAGATACAATATTTACAGGAAAATCACATTTGCTAAACCTTGCATCCAGGAAATTGCGCACAGTACCTACTTTTCCTTAGAAAAATGATTTCTCAGAACGATTTCGTCCGCGCACCACATCAACAAGAATACTTTCGGTACTAGCTAAATCGAGCAGATAATAAACGCAGCGACGAAGCACTGGCAAAGAAGTGGTACATGATTAATTACAACCATAGAGCAGTGATACCGATAAACCGAGTCCAATTAACGTCTCGGACCTCGGCACAAGGTACAAGATATTTATTTAGTCACCAGGAGAAATAACTGCGTTCCCCTGTCGGTAATTGGCATCGATACGCCCGTCGATACCCGCTGAAATTAATTTCACCTTGCACGCAATATTAATAAAGTGACGAAAGTGAAGGACAAACGATACAATGGAACGCCGGGGAGACAGTAACGAATCCTTAATTAAAATCGTGCCGCGGCATCGCTAACAAACCATGGCCAATCCTCCGCAAACGTTCGAACGGGAATACGGTACTTGGTCCCTGTCGTCGCGGGAGTTGGCGCGGAATTGGAGCAGTCGAGTGCTCGGCGGGTAAAGTGGCGCTTCGTCTGGAAACCGAAAATAATTGGCGTCGCCCCGCCAACCATCCGTCTTGCCGGCGCGGCCGCAGCGCGCCAGGTGAGAACGACATCTGGCGGATCGAACGCGAATCGCGCTCCCTCTTTCGGGACGGGCGCGCGATGATCGAAGGCTCTCGAAGTCGAGCCCGACGCGGTCGAGCGAGCTGGTGGCGCCACACGAGGAAAACTTCCAATTAGACATTAATTAAGGTGAATCGCAATTACGCGATGCCTCGCGGTCCGCCGCGAAGCGGGCGGCGGGCGGCCAGGGGCATCCTCGAAAATTGCGCGGTAATTTGATTTTCGACATATCCAACCGAGAATCGGATAGCTGCGGTGGCTCGTTTCCGGCTCAAAGGGTTGTGCCGGTCGCGCCCTCTCCGCGCTGACCGACCCTGAGAATCGCGGAATAAGAGAGGACGACGCGGGGTCTGTAATTAGCGAACCAAGGGCAAAGTAAAATTTCGAATTTCCGCTGCCCTACCGGTTCTACCTCCTGCTTGGTGGCTCGACGATGCTCCGCAACTTCCGCGGGATTGCGGTTCGCGTTTAACTACCGGACGAACCCGCGCTGCGTCCGATCGCGCCGCGGTTCTACGATTAGACTCTTGTCCAAACTTTTACCAACGAGTAAATAATAAAGTTTCTCGTCAGCCGGGTATTCTAGTTGCTTCCATGTATTATTTTAAGGAAATGGTTGAACTTACGCATTTAACACTATTTCTACCACGATTTTGTGTATACCTATTTCGACCAAAAGGTTTTGATGAGCTGGAGGAAAATGATACCGCTAAATAAATTTAACAATTATTATACGAAAACTCAAAGCATTAATTGAGAAAAAATTATTAAACTTTGAAAATAATTTCAAGTTAAAATTTTAAAAGGTGTCTTGACACCTTTGGTAGAAATAGTGTTAAATATGTCGATGTCAAGATGCAAGCAGATGCGAGAAATTCGAACAATCCACTTCGTGTGTTTTAGAAACTTTAAAAATGTGCCATTCGCTTTTAATTCCTTTCTGGAGCACCGTTGATACGAACTCGGCCGTTAATGCCCTCCAATGAAAACTGCACGTTTCCCATCCAAGGACCATTCCTCCGGTGAAGGGAAAGTCGGGAGTCTTAATTGGAAGGCACTAATTGCCGACTCTCTGTGTCTAAGTACTTCCGAAAAAAAAAAGGAAAAAAATTATTTTCTGACCAAAGAGAAGTTCAGTGGCTTTAACGTTTCGTAAAACGGTTGTTTAAATAAACGTTGGGTACCCTTAAATGAAAGGAAACGCAAATAAGGGTTGATGTTAAGCTTACTATACAGAAAATTTGGTCTTTCTGCCCTTATCCAGCTTAGAGCTGGAACAAGTCTTTGTATCAAACAGAATTGTTCAAGAGAGGTCCGTATTAACTTAACAAAGGAGAGTACTGGAAAGAGAAGTATTAAAACGGCGGTAACAATAAATGTTTCGATATTAGTCACAGGCAATCATAATTAAATATAAAAGTAAATTTAGACATTTAGAGATACGTTTTGCGAAATGTCAAATTTTGTGATCGAAACTCCTTAATTCGCACTTCAGACCAAATAACGCGAGCAATTTGCACGTTGAAAAGTAAGCACTCGAACGATTCAATGGCGAGTGGTCTTAAGAAAATGTAAACAAAGGATGTAAACGAGCTTGCGAAAGATCGAAGAACGGCGATTTCAACGTCAGAAGAGAATCGGACCTTCGGGGCGACCACCATACCTTGGGGAGAACGCCTTAATTAAGGAGTTTCCCCCAGTCTTCCTTTAGAATTCAAATTAAATATTTGAGCTTACGACTCTCTGCCACTTAACCCTTGCTCGCAATTCCCACTGTGCCATTCCTCGAAGGAATGCGACCTTCTGGAGAAACTTCGCAAGGAAGAGCAGAACGTCACGAAGGGTAGTAAACACTTTATCGCATTTACATTTGCATAGGGTAACGACGAAATCGCGTTAACCCCTTTCCCGTGTAATTTGCTTCCGTTCTCGTCTCCTTTGCTTCGGTAAATGCTTTCTCCGTTCATTGCTCAGACCTAATGAGAAGAAACCCATGCACGATGAAACCTACTTAAGAGACATGCCAGGGATTTGCAGTTTGTTCCCTCCGATGAATTTTCTTGACCTTTACCCCAAAGCGCTATAACGTAGACTAAACCATATTCCCAGAGGTAATAACTGTAATTTATACCTCGAGTGAAAATTCCTTTAGAATTCTTTACTAAATGTTCTTAGACGTAATTACAAATAGCATCCATTACCACCAGAAAGATCCATATTATACTTATTTTTAAACGGAGTACTTTACTTCGGTTATTCATGCAACATTCCGTATCCATATAGTACACCTTGTCCCGGACGCGAATAATCGCGATTCGATACGCATCTTCATTTATCGAACTATCGTAAATTGCCTCGCGGGAAGCGCGAATAATTCCGAGGCTGTCCGAAAAGGTAACCAAATGGAAAAGCGACAGAATGGGGCTAGGGGAAAACGAGATTTTCAACGTCGAACGAGGTTAATTTCTAGTGGGACAGGATACGGAGCAGAGGGCAATAGCGTGGACGAAGAGGAGACCGAAATCAGCCCGGTCGCGCCTCCAGCGACCACGGAAGTTACGGGGAGAACGCGAACCGGAAATATCGGAATTCGTGGCGAAACCCGCGGTTTCAGCCCCGAGTAATTAAGCGTCGCCAGGGGTAGCAAGGAATTCTTGTAATCGATTTAAGAGTCTCACAGTCGGGACCCCACCATGATCGATAATCGAATTGTGTGGTAACCTACCCTTTTCATCGCCCTCGCCGCCATTGGACGTGGCTAGTTAGGCTGGATAGTAAGGGGACGGGCAATACGGCTGGGGCCTCCAGGTAAATTCCAATTATCTCGACGCTTGACACACCTGGAGGTTTGAATAGTGACAACGCACGAAGCAAAGTTAAAGTAAAAATAAACAAACGCAAGAGAGCATTAACGGTAGTCGATGTAATGTAAATTTCACTCCTCGTTATACATCTGAACAAGTCGATATTGCTATTCTGGATGCTGGCAGCTGCTCTGGATAATGTTGAATATTAAATAGAACTCCGATTGAATGTCAATGATTTTAAGAAACTGTCGAGATTGAAGTTGCGAAATATGCTGGATGGGTTCTGAATTATTTCTCCTTTTTTTTTCGACTTTCATCAGTTCTCTTTATCATCGATTATCGACCTATCATTACCTTCGTGTTCCTCAACATTAGCAAGGTATTTTGAAATATTTTCTTTGATTTTCGTTTCTGGCATTTGAGCTAATAGCGACTTTTACAGGGGTTTTCTCTCCATTCGTTAAAATCAATGTTTGTTTTAGAATAAATCACAGTCAAGATTGAATTATGCCTTACAATTCTTTTTTTCGTGAAAATAGCGTATCGCTATGTATCGCTAACGATGCACAGATGTTTAAATCCAATTATTATGCGCCAAGGGTGTTTGTTAAAATGGAGCGATTCTCTTCTTTCTCGTTTTTCGGCTTCAGGGCGAATTAAACGGAATTGAGGGTTTCGTTGAGGTTGAGTAAATGAAAGGTATGGGATCAAGCGGTAAAAGTGCACCGCGAGGAACAGTCGATTTCCGCGGTACTTCAATTATATCGGGGTGATCACCCCCTTCGATAAAAACGAATGGTGGTCAAGAAACGGGGATAAGCCCGCCATTCCCCGCGAAAGATTATCAAAGTCCTTTCAGATCGCTTCTCGTTTCCTCGTCCGCTCCAACCTTGGCAATCCAGCTCCGCAACATATTGGCCCATCATCAGTGACCATATAGGACGGAAAGCTTATATCTAACGCAGAACTGTCCACGCAATCGAAATTCCAGATCCCACTGGAGAAGAAATCTCGGTTATCAAAACCACGACCTCTCGAAGAATTACTTCAGATAACATAATTTACTGAAACGTATAAATAATTCGCCATCAAATGTAACCACTGTTACAATAATATTCGAATAACACGATCAGGGTAAAGACGCTGTCATTTTTTTAAACAAAGTATCTTAATACCTCCACGGCATAATAAATACTTCCTGCATTGATTTTCAAATTCTACTAGATTTATATAACCAAGTTTTCGAATATCCCGCAATCCTCATAAAAGCCAGGTTCATTTTCTGAAAACTTTTAAAAGCTCCAGTCCGTACAATGCTGGTTCGGTATTTGGTTGGGAAAATAATTGAATCCTGAGACCTTTTTCGCGAGGGAAATTCGTTTATCGAACAGACCACGCCTTCGCACCAACAGAGCGACTCGTCGCGCTGTCCGAATAATTTTGAATCCAATCGGACGAATTTACTCCGCCGAGCGTAACGCAATGTATCGGCTTGGAGTGCGTACCAGGACCCCGTATTTCATGCTCCGCATCCCGCGTAACGAATGCTTGCAGGTTTGTGATTTATGCTTCGCGTGTCGCGGAGTGCCGAATCCGTGAAAGGGTGCACGCCTCTCCGCGATTTTCGGCCGGTGCGTTAATCGCGCGTCCGTCAGACTGAAGTCACGTAATACTACGGCATGGCCAATCGCTTCTGGAACCGCGAATCGTGAACAGCGGCAAGTGCTTCTTTATTCCAAATGTCCTCCGATACTATTTTCCTATCCCGCAATTAATAAAACTAAAATTGTTACAATTCCGGCATAAAGGAATGCACCGCACAGGTACTGTAAACACGATTTGCTGTTAGCTCGAATTCATGAAAATTTAATTGTTTCACGCGAGTAGGATAAATTTGATAATGTAACGTTCATTAACAAGGAGGGGGGAAATGGGAAATTTGCCTTGCATGGGTGGAAATTCAGTGTACCGGTAAACCTGGGGAAATAAACATTCCGGAGTCTTGCTGAGCGTATAACTAGTCTTGATATTCACGAAGAATTTTCGTAGCGTAGTAGCTGATGTAAGTGAAGAAGCTACGTGTACGTGTTTGGTTTTAATTATGGTATTCCTGGTTATACCATTGGGTGAGATTCTATCTTGGTTGGAAATCCGAATGATGTATTTTTTTATCCCTTTAATGTTATTTTGATTTATCTTCAAACGGGATAGAAATTAAATGTGCCTCTAGAATTTCGGTGCAGGGCTCTTTATTATTCAATGGAATAAAATGAGATTTCGGTAGATGGACGAAATTGCCGTCAAATAAAGCCACAGTGTTCCCGATAGTTATATATGGAACGATTCCGATCGGGACATGAAACGTGATGATGCTCCATAGCCTGTTCTCTTTAACATTATTTTAGCCCCACTCGCAATTAAACCGGAAATTATTGCGTTATTGCGAGCGACAGAAAATATCTCACTCTAATAACTCCACGATTGTCCATTGTAGTAAAATAAAGAACCGCAAATTCAGCGCGAAAACGATCATTAAAAGAGACTCGTCATCGTTTTATAACGTCGATTTATTAATGTATCCGTGTTTATCGCTCTTCTCTCTGTGCTATATCCTGTCCATAAATACATCTCACCCGTTCTGTTATGCGAGGTGCATCAACCAAAGATATGTGAGAACGAGGAGTGCCAAGAAGTTGGGCTAAGATTCTCGAGTGCCATAATAATATTTCACCGAACAACGGTGTCGCTATTTGCCTAATGCAATTCGCTAGTTAAATATTTTAATAAAAGTCTACTTCCCCCCGCGACTTACCCCTCCGCATTTCTCTTGTGCACGTTGCATCACCCACCTTCCGTCCCCTCTTTCAATCCACCACCACTGGTGCCACCACTCTTTTACTTAACCTTTTTTCATCCCTCTCTTCATCCCTTCTTTTGGTTCCCCCTTCTCTCAGAGACGTCTTTTATGCGTTGAATCAACCTCCCTTGGCCTGCCTACCCTTGCCCAAGCCACTGCCCGACGTAAGTAAAGTTTCGTACCCAGTTTTCTACTTTCATGGTAATGCTTGTCCACCTCTTGGCGCGTTTCTATGCTCTTGAATCCCCGGCCTCGAGAAATATTTGAACCGCCTTTCTTATTGCACGCCGTGCCGAAGTTGCGCAAGTAGTCGAACTTACCCTTAAGAAAGGGGTAGCTGAGGAGACTTTTTCTTCTGCACATTCTGCTTACGCTTGACCTAGAATTTACCAACAATGTAGTGATTACGAACCAATGGCCACTGACTTAAGATTTTTTAACTTTTTCTTGTGTAAATGAGGAAAAATGATTTTTGCCCAATTTCGCTGAATTAAGGTCATACCGCGTAACCGTACATAATATCTGTACGTAATGTATAAAGGACAAAAAAATTCCTGTTTTTCGCTAGAATAAATGATATTCTTAGATAAAACAGGTACAATCATTTCTTCTAAGTAACGTTTACCCTATTACCCTATACCCGAAATATATAAGGGAATCACTAAATTCATTTTCTGATGATTTAATTCAATTACAACATGGAATGTACTACCTACCGCTTTTCAATTTATCAAGAGTACTTATATTGCGCTCAGAATTTAAGTAGATTCTGAGCACAGAGAATGAATCGAAGGTTGGCTCGTTCAAGTAATATTCACTTCGTCGGACCTCTGGAGGCATTATTCATACTTATCGCATTATGCGGCGCGACATCAATCATTGACGCTATGATAGTACGATGCTCGAGTCGCAGGAGAGGAGAGGACGACTCCTGAATATTTTTTAAGATCGAACACGAGCTGAATAATCGTTTCCATTTTCGAGGGCGAGAGGGATGTGAAGTACGAGAGGGGTATCAATGTTTCAGGCGCAACACCGTGTCTAGGATACGTGCAGCCCGAGGCGCCTATCCTCGGGATCGTTCAATATTAAAATTCGATCGAAGCACCAGTAACACCCTACAAATTACACGGTGAATACATCAACGAGACTACACCCCAGGAAGTACAAGATAGTTTTGTTTTTCTCTCTTTGGTAAACATGCCTCGTTGGCTCGTATTGACTGTGACCTAAGCAGGTAGGTGTACTTGTGATTACTAATGTATAGATTTGCAAATATATGACCGTTTTCACCATGCTGTTTAATTAATTGCATAGTTTCAGACAAGATGTTTGAATAGTTTACATTTCTGAAGGTATCTCAGGCAATTTCTTTATTCATGTCATTTTATGATTTCACTTCATCCTTCAGTTTTCACTCCACTCTCGTCCGTGGAGGAAATTAGAATGTTTGTCGGAAACGTGAAAATGCATCTGCTGCAATACATTTTTATGAATTCAGAAATAATCCCTGCAATTCTCACGTAACGAAAACAATTCCCACTTTGTAATTGTTCCTCTCGTTCTACTTTGGATGCGAAGCAAAATGGCGGCTGAAAATGCAGAATTTTTGTCGTACTCGGCGAGATTAGGAATCGAAATAGGTCATATTGGCGGCCCGACATGAGACAATGATCCAGATCTCACTTCCTCGGAGTGGCAGTGCCTCTCGCCGAGTAAAACGACAGTCTAGAACGGCAAGTCGGTGGAGGGAGTGAGAAATCGAGCGGAGCCGGGCGGGATGATATTAAAAGTAACGGGTGCAGCTGTACCATCCTTATTACCCGACACGTATTCCGCCCTTATATTACCTGCCTCGCACCGCTTCCAGGGAGTTGGTCGCGCCAACCCTTAGATGCCGCCATCCCCGAATTTCGAGCTCATTTCGCCTTGGCCGTAACTTCGCCGAGTCACGTTTTCAACCCTTGCTGTCTTCCAGATTAGACGAAGTTAAAGGGGTCTTCTCGGGATTAAACAAAGTTACGAGGAAACTGTCACCTATCCGAGTCTCGAAAGGATGGTCGATACCAATTTACGTATCGTTTGCGTGTTGCAATACTAAGTCAGATGTAAATAACTTCCCTTTCATGGGAGCTACCACGGTACTAAACTTCTTTGAAACAATTTTTTATCCTCGAAACTCGATTGCATTTAGTCAACTCCAGTAATATCAGTTATATTTTGTTGTATTTAGTGCATTTCTATAATGACTATTTATTAATAGCAATAGATCAAGAATTAAAGATTCACCGAGGAATGATTAGCTTGACCCATTTTTTCCAGAAATGCGGTTCCATTAACCCTCAATTCGTTGTGGGGTCCAATGGACCCTACGACACGTTTAATCTTTATGGCTCACAATTCGAGGACATTATTTAGGGGTTAATTCTATATTTTCATAGACTATAATCTGTTGCTTCGTCTTGTTGTGACAGAGGTGAAATAGTTCTAACCAATTTTCCATGTTAGCAAATAGTTAGTGTTTGCGGATGGGGTGTAGTTTAGATAGGTCGGCGGATCGTGTCTGAGAAATTCTGTTCTGCAGGGATGCAATCATCCCGGCCGCACGTATATCTCATAATCGGCAGATACATCTCCGGTATTGGGGCACGAGAGACGCCCCTCTAAATTCACCCCGGCGTCGAGGGCGCACCACCTGGTGCATCCTTATAACTTTCCGAACATTCCCCTCATATTTCCACGGGACATTTATCAAAAAGTGCCGACCGCCGATTGTGGCTGCATCGCCGCAAAGTGCGACCAACCCTCCCTGGGCAATTCCCTATCTTTTTCATTGCCTCTTCAAATCGATAGGAAACGATCTTATTCGTTTCCCGAAAAAAAAGTCCTCGTCAACGCATGCAGTATCAATAACCTCGCCAACAAATTAGAACTGTGCTTAAAGTGACATCAGGGAATTGCGGAAGTATACTCCGGTACACTAGGGGTGGTTTCGACAAATTCATCGAGAGCACCCTTGGGTGCCAGAAGTCATTGGGGTCGAAGATAACAATCGTATGTTGTCTTTGATATAAAGTATCCCTATCGGTCTCGTTATATCAAAATTGCTACCTCCTTATATCGGCTCTGACAACACTTTGGGGTTGGTAAGGCGACGGGTACATACAGGGGTGCTGCCGTTATCTTTAGATTAGCACCCTCTAATTGGTAGGGTGTGTTAAGAGCTCATCCCTTCTAAGGGAACACGAGGTTGTTTTTCTGTCTACACGTTTCTTTAACGCGGTGACATTTTGGACATTTAACGATCTTGATTTTGAAATTGCGCGTTAGGGAAACTTGCCTGTAACGGTTAAATGGTTGAAACATGTTTGCCGTGAAATTAGTATTTACGACTGATTAGCGTGATGCCGTTTTGTAGGAGCGCTGCCAAATTGCAGGAAATCCTCCATTAAAGCGCGTATACAAATGGAGTTAGCACTCAACCATATGATCACATTGATCGCCCTAAAGCAAATGTTGTTTATTTCGACATCCCTGATTTGCAACAAGGGTTGTATCGTACTAAACACGATGCTGATATCAGAGTTCCGCTTCAGAAGATATAGCATGCTGTTTTGTTTCATGGGCAAAAATTTATCAAACGTCCGAAAAGTTGCACCTCTCATGCGGAAGATATCATGTCGTCTCGCCAGATATATATTCCGGAAATTCTCATGTTTCTTCATTTGGCCAATGGAAACTCGTAATGGACGGACGGGAGAGGGTGGAAGGAAGCTCTACAAAATTCAACATAATAACTGTCGCGGCTCTGGTCAGAACGGCTCCGCGAACTAGAAGGTAGCGACAACCCACAGTCGGTTCCGGTCGCGAAAATCTAGTATCCCAGATCCCTCCGGATTTTCAGTTATTTAATCCCTTTCAGGATTACCGAATACTCCGGGCCGTTTCGAAAAAAAGGCGAAAGGTCTAGTTTGAAAGGGTGCTCGCAATGTACCCATAGAACTCAAAGCCTGTACTCCAAGGTAACGAATTACTGACGAACCTTCCATAGAATATTAACTTACCCCTCGCTGCTGATACTCCCAGATAAATGGACCTTTCGCGGCGGAAAGGTCCTCGGAATCCTAATAAATGACATTCATTCGCACGTGGATGGTATTGCAATCTATTAAAATCAAATAATGTTTTTTTTGAAATAGGTCGAGATACTTCCACGCATTGACGGAAGTTGAATTGGGCTAAATAGATGAAGAGGAAATTTCATTGAATCAGGTTAAAAATATCTGCATTTCTCTTAGTTATAAAGCGATCGACTTTCAGAATGGAATGCATAAAAGGAGAAGGAGTTTCGTACACTCAATGGAACTTTAAGAAATGTATAATCCAATTTGTCTTTACAAACTAGGCGAATGAAGGTTTCCCTTCCTTTGTAGTATTACAACCATTTGATCTGAGGAAGTGGCGTCCTACCGAATCAGCTGGAATTTCCTTATTTGGAGAAGGAATTTTTAGCATCACACATATCTGTTTATGGTTAAATTATTGAATCCTCTTTAGCATTGCCGGATGCTCTGAGTCTTCCCCAAGCGGCGTGATTTACCGCTTTTTATTTTTATCAGCGTGCTCATTTTCCATTTCGTACCTTTGGGAGTCAGAGACGCGCCACGGGATGGCTAATTTATGAAGACATCCGGAAACTCATTACATGCCGACTAATTCTGCTTCGTTACAATTTACCGCACCAATGATTAAGCGTTTTCCATTACGTAATACTGGCCGACGTGAGTACTCGATGTCGAAATGGACGTGGCGTGAAAAATTCCACGATGTAAATTGAACTGACGCTTCTCATGTCTCGATGATTCTTTTTTACTCATTCAGTGTATCGTGAATTTCACCATTTAATATCTACATGAAACGAAACCTTTCCACCGCGAATTGTCGAACGTAGATTGACGAATAAAATAAAAAATCGGAGCGTACATGTCACATAGAAATTTATCAAAGTAGGATTCATTTGTTTCTTTTCTGTAATTGTTACCATAACTCACTCAGATCGTTCCGGAAGTGCGTATTAATAAAATAAGAATATGACAAACTTGTGGGAAAATGGCAAAAGGTCTCTCCCAATATACAGGATGCTACAAACAGATGAACCCAATTTTTATTGAAAAATGCACTGAAATCGGGCCGATCCTAGACCTAGGCCTAGACCTAGAATTAACCTATACGAGCCTAGCATTGGCCATAAAAATAGAGAATACCAGTTATAAATTATTAAAAGCAGAGTCAAGTACTTTACTATTTTTTCATTACTTAATTGATTAGTTAATTTACCTAATGGAAAATTGAATAAAAAGTTTTAATTATTGGACCGGATAAGGCTAGGAAAATATCTGAAGGTAGACTAAGATCGTGCAACAGTGTTGTACATATAGTAAAAATAGTCGACGTGTGCTCGCTATAAACGCCGTATGCATTGTTACCCGTTGAAAGTGCATAAACTGACGTACGTACATCAAGGACAAGTAGGGTGGCGGTAAATGACGAAAAGTCAACGTACACCCGCGTTGTCGCGTGCATATATTAAAACCCTTTTAACCCGTTCATCCTTTTCTGAGCGGTCTCTTCTGTATGATATAAAAGCCCATTCCCGGGACCGTGACAATTATTTGTCACTAAATGTCCTGTGACGAAGGACACTCGCCACTACATTCAGATTGCTTTCATGGGGAGATGAGTGGTTACGAGGACTGCAGGGGGTGCCGGAGCACAACCAGGAGAGGGAAATAGATACTTGTGGGAATATTCGCTTTAGTAGCACCCTCTACACTTAGGGGATGCAAGCCTGCCTCTGGCTGGTCTCCCATCCCTAATGAGCGCCTCTGCATTCAAAAGCTACCATCTACTCGGACTCTTCAGCCGACCGGTTCCGCACCGGAAAGCTGCCGCTGGCCAACCCCCGTACCTCCAACCCCTCTGCCTCTCGCACCGGAACCGCGAACCGACCGACCGTCGGAATGGCGGAACGACGGAAAGTTGAAATGGCATGAATGCCCTATTTAAAACGAAGACTGCCGGACCATCGGCACGCTCAAATTTGACATTTAAAACGCCACGCCTGACACGAACCACGTTCTCACCGGTGTTTAACTTTTTCCATGGACGGACACTTTTTATTCATTATTTTTTCATCAATTTCTTTCTTTTATCGCGAACGTAAAAACTGGAGAGTGCTCCCAGAGCTACGCTGTAATTGCAAGGAAAGAGGGTGGAGGTACCAAATCACTTCTGCCCAAATCGAGAGACACCAGAGGGTAGAACTGTATTACAAAAATCATTTAGGATAAAATATTATTAGATATTGTCTGATATGTATATTTTTTTTAACCATCAACGCGTTTTTAACATTTCTCAAAGGCTCTTCTGTGACTTATTCAAATTAGTGACGCAACGGCTGATAAGCATAATCCTCGAAAATTGAAATCAGTACCAACTGAGAAACACAAAGTCGGAAGGACTGACTATCAGTGAATTATATTTAGCAGACCGTTGGAACTCTACACTTGATTCACATGGAAAACCATCGCCACTGCGGAGGCTGCGTGCTAACGAGCGTTAATTTCATTTCCGTTAAAGAGTACCGCCCGAGTCTGCTGCAGTTTTATTATCGCGCAACCGCAACTCCGACGCCCTCGAAAACTCAGCAATTAAAAATATTATACGAAAATTCCAACAATTGAAGGCCAACAAAGTTGTTAACAAATGTGTTTCCTTGCGTGATGATGTTAACGGGAAGTGTGTCAGACTAAATATTGAAACTGTATTGTTTTCAAAATGTCGTATCGTTGACTTATTTGTTTGCACGAACGCTCGACGGTCCGTAAATATGTACACAATACATACGTTGACAAAATGATCTCAAAGTAATTCCAACCCTAAAATGGCGAACGATAAGGAATTCGTATTTCAATGAACGCTGCTTATGGCATTGAAGTCCTCGAAATCGACATTTTACGAGGTACTATAGTCCTGTGAATGTCTGCATAAAAGCCGGCGAAAAGAAATTGTGGGGCAGAGGACGAGCAGAATACGAGCAGTGTTTTCTTCTGCTGCAAGCTGCACCTGTTCTGCGGAAATCTGTAACGTAACGTCACTCTTGAAACGTTCTTTTATACCGAGCTGAGTCAGGAGACAGACGGCTATATTGCGACATCTGACTGAATAAAAGAGAGCCGCGTGCCAGAGGAAGCTTGCAGTAAATAAATGCGATTTTAATGACGCGCTTTCCCCAACTCCCAGTTCAAAGATCTCTCCTCGTCATGTTCCCCTTATGTCGATGAGACGCCATTATCTTTTAGGTCGCACCGACGTTTTAAGGATCCGAAGAAATTTACGTCACCATCTGTTTCCTCCTTTATTTCCTTGGGATCACTTTTATTCTGCTGATAGGCCTCTGCTTTCTTTGGAAGAATGACTAAGTCGTGAAACGTCTTAACATATAATTATTCATGTCTACTTAATATTTGATACAAATTGTTCACATTTGACATTAAAAAATATCGATACAAGGGTACTCATGTATTCGTTATTATACATACCGAAGATTTATTGTTCATATATTAAAATATGCAAATTATATTTCCATGTTAATTGTTCAGGGAGCAAAAAGACACCTACTTCAAGATTCGAATTTCTACTTTCTCTAGAAACATAGTCATTCACGAAAAAGTGGACTCACATTGTCGAAAGATAGTTTTAGGGATCCTAACTTCGTCATTTAATTATTAAACGGTGGACATCAATATGCTTAAAATACGGAAAAGAGAAATTATTGCAAACTATTATAACGTAACGACTACATTTAGTCATAACTATCGAGCCCTTCGGTCGCATTACCGCCGAAAGCTGAATCGTTTAATTTACTCACCACGTGAACGTTAATTAAATTGGTTTACCTCTGGCAGATTTTGGATCGTTCATTACTTTTCTTTGTAAACTTTCCGAACGCTTGTAATTACAATAAAGGGTATCTCTTCTGCCCCGGTGAATAATTATCGTTCAAAATGAGAACGAATCACGAAAGTACGTTATACGGCGTGATCATTCATTGTATATAATAAATAAAGGGTTATTTAAGGTTAAGAAATCAGTTCTAATTTTTCCGCCTGTAACTACGGGCAGTAGAAACTTTTGTCAAGCTGAACCACGAAAATCAAGAACTCAAGCGAATAGCGACATGTCGTATGTCGCGATATACGAGCTTGAAATACGAATTAAAACTTCTCTTCGCACGAATGGCGATCCCAAGGGTCATGAAAAGTTTTCATTGCTTCGTGTCTCGAAGGATCATGAGAGGAGTTTCCACGGAGACTGGTATCGCGAAAACTCGACTTTGCTCCAGTTCCACGATCCTATTGTTTCTTCTTCACTTTTTTCCTAACATTATAAAGATGGAAAGAAAGCTCGCCTTTTATCATTATATACGATATCGAAAGTCTTCGGCAGTGCAAGGTCGAAGTCGCCAACGGAATGAATACTTAACAAAAATTCCAAATTATCGAAACCAATGGGGCTATTTACTCGAAAATCGCGCAAAATGATATCCTTCTTTGAGAACTGATTACTATCGATTTCATGTCATAAACAACAACGTAATTTAATAGAAACTTCGGTAATAAAATTTCTATTACAATGTTTCGGTGATTTTTAACGATTTTCCCTGATTCCTAACATTCTGCTTGCGATTTCCTTCATATGAAATGGTCTCTCACTAATTTCCACTGATTCTTAACGAGTATTAATATCGTCGCTAATTTCGAGCGATTTCAACACATTACATTGTACAACTCCTAATGTCCAGCTGATTTCTAATATGAAAACGCATGATTTCGTGAGTGAATAACCCCTTGTCAAGGCAAGTTAGAAGTTCATGTCCAACAGACTCATTTTGTTCTACGAATTTGTACATCTAGACAAATGTTATTCAAGAAATATTTTCCCTGTTAAACTTGGCATAATTTATCAATACATGTTATTATCAATCGCCCTACCGAAATTCCACCCCTACTCGGGATCTATTTCACCCCACCCCATCAGGGAACATTGACATTTTCTAACGATACTTTTACGGACATTTCTCTTTTCTCAACAAAACCTCTAGTACGGAATAAACGGAGCCAAATTCCAAGCACATATACCAGAACACCAAAGAAGTCTCCAAGATGATAGGTTATCCGAAAGTCCGAAGACGGAGGTGCGTCCCTGTTAAGTCCCGCGACACGACGCCTCTCCCCGTTGCGAGCCTAAGCAGCCATAACTCAACGAGGAAGCTATATCAGCCGGTAATATCCTGGTAATAAATTAAATCAGTGAAGATAATCCAGATGGAGTCTAGTCTAGACCCCCATAGGGCTGCTCCTGGTACCATAATGGAGGCTGCACGACAGCCCCGCGCGCTCGCGCGTGCAGGCGCGTGTACGCTTGCTCGCGTGTGGTTTCAACGTGCCTATTCTAGCCCGAGCACCCGAGCGTTAATGAGTGCGTGTATACATCGTTGAGCGCCAACCTGGCCGTATCGATGCAAGAGCATACGCATGCACAGAGGTACCAAGTGAATTCCCTCAGAGCGCGTTTGCGGACACAATGAGAGAGCGAGAGGGATACGGGAATACCGAAGGCAAGAGAATCGGACAGGGAGAGAGATAGGTACAAATAAACCCATATAGACAGAAACAGATACCGACCAAAGGGTTCGCGGATGCAGGAGGAAGAGGACGTACCATAAGGGCAAATATAGAAATGGGGGCGGGAGAAAGAAAAAAAGTAAGCCGCAGAGGAGAAGGAAAGAAAAGTTGGACGTGGAGGCGAAGAGGATGAATCTGAAAGTAACATGAATCGGCGAGGGAGACATGTTGGAGAGGGCGTCGAGGGAATAGCTACACACGAGTTAAAAATGTTTGGAGGAATGTTTAAATAAATAAGCAAAGGGTGTCAGAAGGAATGTAAGTGCGAATGAATGATTAAATGTTTTAAGGGAAGGATAAAAAATAGTTAGACAGGTACAGATGGAGATGTGGGTACGTGGAAGAGTAGGTGGTAGCAGAGTGCGGAAACGAAAAGAGAGGTACAGGAAAAGATGCCGAAGATGAAGGACGACGAGAAAGGAGGATAGGAGGGGAGAAAGAGAAGCACGGTCCGATGCGTGCGGTATAAGCCAGATATAGTAAGTAATATCCGAGAGCTTCCCGCACGAGCTTGCATCGATCGAGTTTCGATGCCATCTCTCATGCTAAGAGCTCTCTCTGCCCCGATTCTCGTCCAACTCACCCAGAAGGGCCGTGCATTCGCGTATGTCGACTGTCGATGCATAAAAGAGACCAACGAAACCCTGACCCGAGGCCTAAGCGCCTCTCAATGATGGGAGCACGCCGAGGGAGGAAAAGTTTTCGACCTCTGTAAAAAATCATGTTAGCATTCAGGCATAACAAATGACACGATTTCATAAACTAAATTCCGCCGGTATTACGCCATGCCGGGTAAAAATGATATTCTCCCGTTGTTTTCGTTGTTAAACTTTTTTTCAGTTCAGAACAAAAGATTACGTGTTAAATAATCCTAGTAACATACATGCAAGATCGAATATTGTTACGTAAGAAACTGGAGATAATAGTTCACTTTACAGCGATGCTGCGATGGCAGCGTCTCCTGGAATAGGTATTCATCTTGAACGCTAAGATAAAGTAGGTAAAATTTCCAATTTATTTCGTAAATAGCTAGTTCCTTGAGATAGGGGCCAATGAGATTAAGCCGCTCTCCCTACGTCGAAGAGACGATGCTCCTAGCGTGGGGAGAGGAATGTTCAGCGCAGGTTTGTCTATGCTCCACCAGGGGGTTACGTGTGGGATTATGGGCTGGAATAGTTAATTAAGTTTCCAACGGCCACTAGGGAGAAACGTAGCCCTCCAGTGAATCATGCCGGTACGTACTGTTCGTAATTACGAGTCGGCTGCATGCTTCCGGTATTCGAAATAAATTCGAATCGACGAAGGGAGAGATGACGAAGATACTTTTCATCGTATACCCACGTACCGATGCATTGCAGCCGTTTTGAGCTTACTACCGAACTCACCTCAGTGTGTATGAATTATTTGTATACTGATAAAAGCTTACTGACGCTTAAAGTTCTCTTTCGAAGCTGACAAGAATACTCTCGGATTTAAATATTCAATTTGTGATCCGTAAAACTTGCGATTAAAGTTGTCCTCTTACGTGAATAAGGATCAATAAGGAGTTAAGCCGTAAGCGTTTCAGCGTGGAAAGGATTATTTTTTCTCTGAGCGTCCACAGAAAATCGGGACGTCATCGAAATCTTCTCTAAATATCCTATCGAACATCCAGTATTCGCGATCGGTCCAGAAGGTGTGCATTTTTATTTATCTCCCCACGTTATCGGGAAATACGCGGCGCGGCTGGTCACGTGTACCTACTGTTATCGGAAACTACCTAATTATTGGTAATTAATCTTGTTATTAACCCCGTATATGTTCGGATACGAACGTGTCGAGCTAGTTACGTCGAAAATTGCATATCGGTCCCAAGCCACTTTTCTCTTAACGTGCATCGCTAAGTGCGAAGCTCCGATGCACATTGATATATCGATATATAGATATATCGCTCGACCGCTGATGATCGGTAAATCTGCTCATCAGGCGCGAACGTCGTAAACGAGCTGTTACACGGGCATTAGGGAGCCGGTGGAAGCTTCTACAGGGGGGAACGTGAGTCGCAATTTCCGGTCTCTCTTAACCCCTTCTCTCTTACCAACCCTCTCAATTAACACCCAGCGACACGTAGGAGTATGGAGGTTATGGCTGTTACCGAAGATGTGTCTCCACCCTCACAGAGGTTCTAGGAGAATCACTTTTGTTATCGTACAGGGATAAAAATAAAGTTCCTGGAGGGATTTTCTGGATACCAAAGTACGCTTACTTCGATCTCCGTGGCATATCAGGACGCTGGAAATATACAAATAAAAGGAGCAAGGGCGGAAAGAGGAAGCAAAGCGAAGACGTAACGTCCATTTGATTGGAAGTAATCTTTTAATTGCCTCACTTAAGCATTCTTCTTTTTACTTTTCGTCACTTCTTCGGGACACACAAATTCCATTACGGCACGAGTTTTTTTCCTAGATTACGATTTACTGTCTCTCCTCTCTCCTCTGTGCAGGATAATTTGTCGGCATGAAGACAACGTTCGAGTGAAAAGGACTAAAGTGCCAGCTTTGGGAACAAGTGCATGTCAAGTTGTATAAATATTTTATCTAATTTCCATTTTGGCTTACAAACGTGATCTTGTGAAGTATCTACACAGAAATATACTCTGCGTTGTTTTGTTGCATGAATACGTAAGGCAGATGAAAACGAGTAGTCATAAATCACTGATTTCCGTTCATACAAATTGCATAGAGAAAGATTTCTCTCGCAATGTTACCGTAACATTTACAATTTGTTTCTATATTTAAGATGTTTCCATTTATTGGATTCTTCAGGATATCAGTGCATCCTCTATTTGTAACATCGATTTTACTAAAAATTTATTTTTTCCCTGAAATATTACCCTCTTTTTATTCCTTAGAGACCGAAATGTCATTAAATATGCGACAAAGGAGGGGTTGAAACGAGCCGGGAGATGACGGAGCAAGAGCTGAGGAAGGACGTACCGTGCCAGCAGGAACTTCCCAAACTTTGGACAAATCGTTTGTCATAAATTGGACTGTTTGTCCACGTTCTGCTGCAGTGAGCTTACTGGAACTTTTTGTTTTCCCTTTGTCTCCGACCCTTACAATTCTTTTGCCTGCTCCGTGAGGAAAGATTCCGATAAGCTCGCCGATATTCAAATATTTTTATCATCGACTCAGACTATGGCAGTAACGAGGGCATTTACTTTTTTTCACTCTTTGCCCTCAGATTCTTTACCGCGTGTATTCAAAGAAACATTACATACATCTGAAATGTAGGTTGACCCAAAATCAAGTGATATAAAATCTGACCGTTTAGGATTACTATGATGCTTTACCAAACGATTAAGTTAATGTCAAATTTTAACAAAAACCAGAGCAAAGCGCATATAAAGGTGGACAGCAATGATTACATTTTGGAATCGAATTCAATACGAGTCCTTGGCGTCCGAGATCAAATGCTCACAACTACAGTGAGACACAATTGCCCGCAAGGGAATTGTTTAGTAGTGGTGGTGGGGTATGTACCGTAGTCAGACAATTGTATACAACGGTAGTGTAATCGAGAGCGTTCGACCGGCTTTTGGGAAAGCTTGATAGTAGCGACGTATTCAGCTTCAAAGTGTAATTATTATTACCCTCCCACGATACAATATCCTCCCTCGAAATACTGTTTACATGTTTGCTAGAGAGAGAATATTTACCCTCACATAAAGCCACCGTGCATCAAAGTTTAAAGATGAACTTAAGGTGATATGAAAATGGCATCAAAGAGGTCTCGTTTGTGAAAAACTTTTCGTCGAACAGGGTGTACCGAATTGTTTCACTGTGAGTATGGAGGTTACGAGAAAGGTCCTAACACCCATAAAATTTCACTTTTTAAAAAATGTATCCATAGACGTTTTTAATTTTGTTATAAAAAGTAAAAATGTATGGGTGTCGCGATCTTTCTTAGTAACGCCATGTTTACGTCGTAACGTTTAAAACGATTCGGTACACCCAGTTCAGAGAAAAGTTTCACGAACGACTGACCCGTCAGATGCCGTTTTCATATCACCCTGAACTGATAAGGACCCAAATCTCGAAAGGTGGAAGTAGAACTCTTGACAACCAACACATAGTATTTATACCTCTGCATTGAACTATTAATATTATTATTTTTGGCAGAATAAAAGTAAACAATCAAATAGCTTTGGTATAATTTCTAAATAAAATAGTATTGTAGTATTGTTCTACCTGATCAGTTCCATCTATCAATTACTACTATACTTCAGCATCCACATACGTGTTGATATAACATTGCAGGTCTAACTTTAAAATGAGTTTAATGCGGAATCAAAATTACCAAAAATACTATGGAACTTCTACAAACTGTAGACCCACCTTGGAGATGGCACTGCGGAACTGATAGAGAAGATTTCTATGTCGAACGTGGAATGGATGGTCAGGTACAGTATGCGAGCGAACGAGCATGAAGTTTAGTGTAGCGATGCACCGAGGATTTTATTGGGTCGTTACGTGGCCGTTCTTATTACGGTATACTCACTTTGATATGATCCATTGCGTGCAGGTACATTTGCGTGTAACGTTGTAACTCATGGATGAAAAAGTGTGGAAAATTGGACCTCAAAGAACGAGTGAAGTGTATACTACGTGTAGCAACGTCAATCCTTGCCTGCTCCAAATGAAGCTAATAATGCTATTTGCGTCGATGTCGATTTAGGGACGATTTAGGTGGATATTTTCGATCTGTGCACCGAACTCTTTGTAGCTCATAAGGCAACGAATATATGTACCTACATATACGTGGAGGCGCCGAGCATAAACCAAACGTATAGCGGCAAATAACTTCGCACTGCGACACGAAAAATCAGCAAGATACGAGAAAGAGCAGAAGCTTCTTTTCAGAAACATCGGCACTCTGAGAAAATATGAGAAATTTATATTCACACTTTGCGGCGAGTGGTCCATTTTGTGGGGAACGATGATTGGAGTCCGCTTACTCGATGGCCGCAGAAATTCCCATCTTCTTACTCTCACCTGCTCTCCGGCAGCCCACGAATACTTTGACGTTGAATTCAGATAACCAAACCCACATAAGCGCGTTCCTGTATGAATAACAATTTGTAAATGCATTCCCGTGACGCCCAAAAATTTCGCCCGACGTCTCGCCCACACGGATGGGATCGATTTTGTCGAAATCGAATTCTCGCTTTGTTTGCTTTTTCAAAGAGATTCGAGGGTGCACTCAAATTTTGACAATATGAAGTAAAAACCTTATTCACTAAAAATATAGATTCGGTAAACAGAGCGAAACGGTCATACTATTCTGAGTGAAAATGATGTTTTCGGTGTCGTTGCCATATGTGTCATTATGTGGTTGTTTGCTCAGTCCTGCTGGTCCAACAGCCCTTAATATCCTAAGCATCATCCTTTGAAGCTGCGAATCAGATGGACCTAAATTGGGTGTCCCATTTAACGCGATCATCATATGTGTTTTAGTTGCTTTGGTGATGTGAAAAGGAGGCAAAACGCTACTTTGGTTTACTCTAAAGAACAAATTCCATATGAGGAAAACCATCTTTCTTTAAATTATTCTTTTTAAAGGATATACACATTTCGTGTAAATAGGTTTACGTAAAGTGCTAAATATAGTTAAAAATATGAATCAGTCGAAGGAGTTAAGTTGAAAGTTGCGCCGTCTCCCAGCAATCCTTCCTCTCTTATTGATCCAACACAGGTTTAAGCTCCTACAATCTCCTCTTTCAAACCCCTTGTCCCAAACGTGCCGAACGGACCTTCTCGACGGTAACAACTCTGATGCTGACCAGATCCTACAAGATGATAAGGGGCAGTGGATGAACGACTCGAGAAGAACTCACACCTTTCGTAAATCCGTATCTTTTCGGAGGATCAATGATCATTGTAAGGTGAAGAAAGGGTGCGACCTTGTGAAACTCATTCTACCTCTAAGAAGTGAACCAAATGAAGCGTATCCTCAAGATTTACCACTTTCGATCATTTTTTCAGGTTTATAGCATTACAAGGTAGTCAGGAAACAAAGAAAGTACCGGAACAAAAGAAAGACAAAAGAGGTTATGAACCTCTTTCGGTTACCTTTCTTGGCCCATCGGGCACCTCAACGATCCGAGACCGACTCGGCAGGGTGACTCCTCACTCCCTGAGGGTAATAGGCGTACTCCTATTGAGGCGGGTTAGCCATTCGGAGGACCCCATAAAGGTTGGGACAGGGATTCCCTACCAGGTGGTCCAACCTCGTCCGGTCGACCTACTCGGGTCCTCCAGGTCGTCGAGGACATCCGGAGTATCGCGGCCAATCAGCCCTCCAAGGACGTCACTGGCCCGGAAATTGAAATAATCAATCCGGGCTAACAAGACCAGCGGTGGCCGACGGATCCCAAGAGCTATAGATGGGACTCCCGAATATCCTTACATAAGGCGAGAGACCTTGAGACCTCTTGGCGATTAGGATGTAATAACGCAATGTATACTCCTTCAAGTTACATCTGTCGAGTAATGAAGAGAAATGCGATATCCTGCTGTTTTATTTCAAAACGTGATTACTTACATTGCGATGAATTTATTGACTTAATTTGACCAAATTGACGGTATGTTTACCGCGTAACTAAAATATGATGAAAAAGGTCAAAGAAAAATACCAGTTATCATAAGAAATCCGACTATAAACGAAGTAGAATTCTACCCAGGAATATCTCGTCCGCGAACATTTTCTTATTCCACCTAAAAGAGTATTTGCAGTATATTTTGAAAAGAAAAGAAGAAAATTGAGGGAAATGCCCCGAGACCGGAATATTCGATAAAAATTCACGACGGTAGCTGTATGATTTCGATTACACGTGGTACGTTCTCGCTTTCGTGTAATTTGGTCACATACAGCTCTAACAGTAATACGTAGATAAAATCTGATGTGCATGAGAGAAAAGAAACTCGTAAGCATGGTGGTACCTTTTCAAGTGCTCACACATTTCAGTATTATGCTACGGAATACAAAATTTTGAAAGCGTGGTAGCTTGAACAGTTATAGATCGTACTCTTGTTCTTAAGTACTGCACCAGAGTACGGAATTGTAATGGTTCTTCAACTAAAATCGCGTCAGTAGATCGGGTAACGATTTACAGAACGGGCCTTGCGCACACGATTGCATCTCTGAATATTTAGTTGGAGCGAAAATAGGAAGACGTCAGCATTGCAAACGATCACTCTCCTCCCTGGTCATTTTTCCAAGAGTATCAATATCCTTTTCGAGGGAATGCAGGACGAAAAGCCAAGGATTCAATTTGTATCCCGCGGAACGAGTACAATGGTTCAAATTATCGGTTGACTTTTCTGTAACCTTATTTACTCGTTGACCTCGAGGAATTTATATTCCACGCACCTGTAAAATTTCAATGAACTTGCATTTATTCTTTTGACTTAGTTGACCATTTTAGCAATAAACTCTTGTCCGTCCATATGCGTTTGTTTCGGACTGCCCAATTGTCAATGTTTTCTTGATTCAAATCAATAATCTGGTATAGTCGAAATTTCATTACTCCATTAACGGGTTTACTTAAAACTGTTATTACCGAAGAATATCAACGGTCTTTAAATGATTTTTAGGGTAATGAATAATGTCATCTTAACAATCAACATTTTTCACTTGCAGCAGAAGTAGGAGAAAGATACGTGGTTATAATGTACGGTATTATTCACATGTATGAAAACATTAAAGTGCCGATTAACTTGCGAGAAGTCGTACGCGATCTCTAAAGCGTATATTAAAGCAAGCAATATTTAATTCGATACACGGTTGCAGATGGGAAATTGTTGATCCTGTATGCGCATGGAGTCCATAGAATCGCAGGTACTGGAAGTGTACTCGTGAATAAGCCAAGCAGAAATTGCAAAGAGGGTGCTTGAACGAGACCCGCAAATTGGCTGGAGGTACTCTTCGATTCAGACTGCACAATTTCGATTTTCTGTCCAAGCTATAGCTCCCCCCTCTCTGTCGACGGCCACTTAATTTTAAAACATGTTCGTATGCGGTGATATGTCTGCTGTCATGGGTTCAAACGTTGATATATGAAATACCTGAAGGGCGTATTTTGAATCGGACCTCCACTCTCATCCCTAAATGTTGAAAAAATTGCCTTCTAGAATGGTCATTTTTCATTCCAAATCACCTAAAACCTTCCTTACACTTAAACTCTTTTCATGTCGCGAATACATGTGCCGTACAAGATACGATGGAATATTTTTATCGAAAAAACAACGAAACGATTTACCAGACTATTATACTTTTATATTTAAACATTCTACTGCTTATGTCTGAAAATGATTATTTACTTGTAAGAAATTCCTAGTATACATACCATCGACTTAACATCATAAAATAAACATACAACGTAAAATAAAGAAAAATATTTGTATACGAGCTGGACAAAAATTTATGCGGATGCTTTAACCAGTCGCATACATTGATGGAGTGTCTTCGACCATGATAATTCCAATGCCCTGTTCCTAATGTAATGTCACTCCTGTTTCAACAACCATCCAATTTCCGAGTGTCTTCATATAGGTGCGTCATATCTACTGCCACCAGTTGTCAGTTGGACATGCTGCGTTGCTGTAGGACGGATCTCGAATTAGATCTCCTCGTCTATTCAACTATTCAACATTGTCTTTCAAAATCTGCAATTATCTCATAATATCAATCTACCCCTCTCATTCTTTGGTGTTTTTACTTAACCTCGGTGTTCATATTTTACTCAATGTTTTACTGCCTGTTACGTATATATTATGTCCAGTACTTGTTTAATCCCTTTTATATAATAATTCTGTAATAAAAATGTCGAGTTTTAGTGCGAATGACAGTGGAGTAAAGTGCCCAGAGGTGAATCGAATAGAAATGAACAGAAAGTGCCGAATCGCCCCTAAAATCTGGTCAGAAGAATCCAGGTCATGACAGTAGGATTTGGACGTGCAGCCCTCGGTACATCATCTTCTTCATTCGATCACCCATCTAATCTCGACATGTCCGTACGAAACGGGGACGCGTCCCTAGTCACGAGTCGACAGGTGAATCTATGGAGCCGGTGAACGAACCTGGGCAAAAAGGAGAGCGGATCCACTATCGGACCTCCTTTCCTCCTCGAGTGTCCAAAGTTGTCTTCCGGAATCGAAACTTTTCCCTCGGGACCAACCCGTGTATTCCCCTTTGCCCTTACCCCCTCTACACCCTTTCGCTCCTGCCGCCCCTTGAAACACCCCCCGCTTTCTCCTCTTCTTCTTTGGCCCTCTCTTCACCCGTTTCTTACCCCTTTCTTCTTCTCTCCCGCAAGCAATGGCGAATTTGTTGTCTGCCTCCGCGTTCCGGTACGCAATATACTCGCGCAATAAAAAGACGGGCAATAACTTGAACGTGGCGCTGAACTGGGATGAAGGGAGGAGCGAGGGGGCGGCTGTGTTGGAGGGGGGAGAAGGTAGAAAGTACATAGGAACGAGGCAGAAAGAAGGGATGAAGTTTCGCGATATTCCATTGCGGGGAATTGCGCTAGTAGGATGTGAAGTTCGGCCTGGAAGTTGGCCGGCCGCATACGGACGCCGCAAGATTTCTGCTTCTCGCTCCTTCGGCCGAAATGGCAAGAATTTAATATGCTGCCCAACTTTTGTACTGCTTCGCGGGAACTCCGTGTAAATATATGTGCGCTGAATTGCACGATCGCTCGCCGCCCGAGTGATCTTGACACGTATAATATTACGTTGCAAAACTTGCAACTTAGAAGAAGTACTTGTTCTTTTTTTTAAAGCTACAGTTTAGCGTGGTTTGCCCGCTCGGTAAGATATCGGCTACATTTTTCCATTATGTAGATGAAATTCAGTTAGGGGAATTTACCGAACGTTCTTGAAATCAAATTGCTAATTACTTTTATCGTTCATTTCATAAATGTTCGCTAATACCTTTTTTTTTTCGAATTTAGGGGTCTAGGGATTATATGCAGTTGCCATGGGCGAAAATCAAGAATTTTTTTCGAAACTAATATGCATTTTTGATCGAAAACCGAGCGTGATTTCAAATACAATTATTGAACTTAATATATAATTTTTTTTGTCAAAATATATTTAAATATTGACGAGGTACAGCAACTCTCTGAAAATGTTTTTTTTTTTGCGGTGACCACGATATCTCAAAAAGTATTTCACCGATCGGCTTCAAATTTTTAGGGCTCATTCTACACATGGAGGACTGCTGAATGAACGAAGGTTTTTTTTTCTATGAAAACTTGCTATTTTATTAAGAAAAAGCGAAAATGTTATAAGACGAAAAAAGTGATTTTTCAGTGAAACCCCTGCCATTTTAGTAAAAATCGGAATTTCGACAAAATCCTTCGTTTATTCTGCAGTCCTCCATGTATCAAATGAGCCCTAATAATTTGAAGCCGATCGGTGATATACTTTTTGAGATATCGTGGTCACCGAAAAAAAAACTTTTTCGGAAAATTGCTGTACTTCGCCAATTTTTTAAGTTATCTTGATAAAAAAAATGATATATTGAGTTCAATAATTGTACTATGAAATCACGCTCTGTTTTCGATTAAAAAATGCATTTTAGTTATGAACAAAAATTCTTGAATTTCACCTACGGCAACTGTATATAACCCCTTAACAGGAACCAGCGATACAGCAGGGAGGTTTGTATTTAGATAGCACGTGCCCGGATGTAGGAGTATAACTTATGATTTGATTTTGACATCTTGTGGTTACCTAAATTACTAACCGCATCAGTAACCGAGCTCGCAGCCCCCTTTTCGAAGGAGCGCACAAAGACATGTGCTTTATCTTTCGAATAAATAAAGAAAAAAGTTCGATACAGTCGCTGCGCACGAAACGATGCCTCCCAGAGGTCCGCAGTCGGCAAGAACTCGGCATTATTTCTCTGGGACAACCGCGACTCCTTTCTCTGGGACATTCTACGCAGAGAAGAATTGTGTATCCAACCGAGCCCTGTAACGAATACGGTGCATTCCATTTTCTTCACCCCTGGGTTCAAACAGTCGACGGCGGAATGCATCGACCTTAAAGCTGCGCACCTCGTCCTGCCAGTTCATCTCATTTTCGCAACATTTCCGTCAGAACTTTGAATCACGTAGAACTGGATGGAATATTTCCTGGAGGGAAGAAGACAATTGGACCAAGACCATGGAGTTTCTTGTGCAATTCTACATACCCGTAACGTATCGCCACCCATCGAGCCGTCGCAAAAATCAATTTTAAATAACGACCACGAGTCGTCGCCCAAACATGTCGGACGTCAGAATCAACATTAAACCAGTCCCTGGACTCACCGCTTTCCTCCACTTGTTCCTGTTTAAAATGATTCCCTATCTCTTTAGTAGAGATGGTTATAACGACCTTTCCATTTTCAACGATTAAGAGACGAATCGTTCAATTCATTTCGGTCCGTTAATCATATAATTGTCAACATTAGTTGTAAGAACGAACCGTGAATCGCCGTCTATACGACACGGGGAAAGCCCACCTTGAATCAGGCTCTGGAGTCGACGTTTTCCTTTCCTTTTTCCTGTCTCAACTTTCCCTCCTCTCTGGAAGATGGTTACGGTGACGCCTCCGAGATCCCAAGCGCGGAGAACGATAAGAACACCGAGGTCGTGCCACCGCAAGGGCGGAACGGCCACTTCCACTTTCCAGGATCGACGTTCTTGTCCTTACAGGCCACGAGTACGCCCGTAAGGGACTCCACGGGCAATCGTGCGCAGCCTGCGATCTTCGCCCATGAAAACGCGAGTATTCTCTTTTTACGTATCACTGGGCTGGAGGGGAAAAGAGTGAAGAGGAAATTCCTCAAGATGTATACCGCACTCAAGGTTATGACGCGATGCCAGGGCTCAATGCTGCTCGTAATTGCGAATGGCAGGTGCTGTAAAGGGGAGTGCAGGTGCAGCTACTTCGAAAACACTGATTTTCAGACCTGAAAATCTTATGTTGAAGGAACGTCGAGAAGGAAATTACTCGCGAAGACCAGGTGCAAGGTATTCCGGTAGAGCTGAAATTAAGGATGCATTTAGGTACTTCAAGTTGAATACGTACGAGGGTACGCTATTAAGTTATCGTATGTTATTTCATTTAATTTACCTTATATATGTTTTATGTTATATATTATAGNTCTGACTTGCAATTAATTGCGATTGTATACTTGTTAATCAGTTAATTTTGTAGGATTTATAGAATAAATACTTTCTGGCGGTTACGTTTTATATTCGAGAAATATTGTGATACAGGTAATAGTCTAACGCCGAAGGCGTTCGCCGTAGCAAGAGATTTAATTGCAATCTGGCCATGCATAAGGCTGCGGTGAAATTAGATCGTAATTATGTCACAGAGAGTCCCGACGGGTCCGATAATCCCGCCAGTCCGGGCAAATACGTTCCAGATAGTGTCATCGTCCGGCTCATTTCCAAGCCTGCATCAGAAGACATGTCTACCACGGATAATAAAATGTGGCCGATCCATTTGGCAACGCGTTGCTTCGTAAAATGAGAGATTCGTCAGTTTAGAAAGTAAACTGGGAATATCGGGCTGCAACATTTCTACCTACGCGTAAACAACGGAGATAAAACAAATAACGAGGAGAAATCTGTATTTAAACGGGAGGCCGCGACTTGGATTCTTCGATTTGAAACCTATTAGGTATTGCATTTAAAATCCATTAACATAATTAAGTTAAACGTTAGAAAATAATTCACCGTACTGATGTACCGTTTCGAAACACCTAGTTGGATTTTTTCTGATAAAGTTTGATTACTCTTTCTAACCACCCTCGAGTCGCTTAGGACTATCCCGTACTCGTGACATGCCGGCCTGCCGAAGTTCATGGTATTGGCATTTGCCCGTGACCGCGGTATCCAGCCATGGTACCGCACTACTTCCGAGATAACCAAGGCTGATTGTTCTGACAAAACTTCCTTAATTATCCGGGAGTTTCGGAATAACTCGACCGCTCCCAACGTTAGCCCTCGCCGCACCTCCCGCTTCCGGTGAGTGACGCGACTAACCTCCGGGATAAGACGGGAACATCGGCGTTTGTTTCGGCCTCGAGGATGGAAAATTATCGAGGGGGCAATCTGAAGCTTCCGCAGTTTTCTTTAAGAACTTTGATCCGACCCCAATAATCGGATAATGCAGATTTCTTAGAAGTGAGACTTCCACCTCTTAAATATGAACATTAAGGAGATACGGAAATATTAATTTTCTAGCCTCGCCTATAACATGCACAAATTTCGCATCGTTATGGTAATTTATTCTTTCTTATGATATTTAATTAGCTTTTATGGTATTTATAGTATTTAATTAGTAGTGGATTCTAACATCGATAGATGTAAACGGTGCGAGCGCAAAGATTCTCACCTTCAAAGTTTATTTCATTTTGATAACGACAGAATTGAGAGATGACGTTGGGTGTCGTATCGCACAATCTGAAACTTCCGTAGTTTTCTTTAAGAACTTTGATCCGACCCCAATAATTGGATAATGCAAATTTCTTAGACGCGAGACTTCCACCCCTTAAATATAAAAATGAAGGAAATACGGAAATATTAATTGGAATAAAATGGACAAATTTCTCATCGTTATAGTATTTTATTCTTTCTTATAATATTCGATTAGTTTTTATAGTAATTATAGTATTTAATTAGCAGTAGATTAAAACATTGATAGATGTAAACGGTGCGAGCGCAAAGATTCTCACCTTGATAGTTTATTTAATTTTTATAACGACAGAATTGGGAGCCTATGTTGGGAGTCATATCGCACGATGACCTCTGCGTTGATAACGGAAATGAATTCCCAAACGGTTAGCGAAATTCATAGTTGATGCCATGCCGCTGGAGAATAGCGACGGACTTGGTCATTTCACAACCAACGAGCTTACGCAGAGCTCGTTGGCAAAGCTTCTCAAAGTTTCTCGGACCTTTCGATAAACGGGATCGGCGCTCGCCATATAACCTTTCCGTATTCGCACGAGTGCACGAGTTCCCGGAGATTTGTGTCCCGGTTCGATCTCGGTCCCAGTCCGCTTTCCCGAACCGTATCCGGCAGGTTCTCACGAATCGACCAGCGGATTCGAGTCCCTCGAGATTTTTCCTCGTAGTTTCGAAGCTGGGATTAGTCTTGTGCGCCCGGGATTTTCCAAAAATCGCTCGCGTATTCGCAATGTCGAGGTCCTCTCAAAAACGATGGAATAAACTAACGTGAGTTATCGTGGGCGGAACGTTTGAAACGCTGCTGTTGAGATTTGCTTTTACGCGTTAATTCCATTTAATAAAAAAAATAAAAAAAAAAAGAAAACCAAATAAAACCACTGCTGCCATTTTCTGTTAGCGTTTCTATATAACGACGTATGTTACAAAGTGAATGGAGTAATAACTCTATCTTTTTTAGACTCAATATTTGACTCATGGAAGATTCAGGACAGCGTCAAAGAAACCTATCATCCTTTGTTACAAATGGTATCGATTGCTTCCGCTTAAGGGAATATTCCCTGCCGGGCGTGATGCGAATTTTTTCGCAATATGATATGATTATTAACGTCGCAAAGACTTAAATCTTTTCGACTACGGTTGAAACAATAATGGGAATATTCTGTGAACTTCTATTATATGCATCCTGTACTTTTTGTGGGATTTTAAAAAATAGCCTTGAATGGCAGTTCTATTTTTGCATCGCACAAATACTAATATTTAGTTTGCAACACTAAATTATACATTATATTATGTATTATATATTATATTATGTCTATGTCGACACGCGGTTCGTTCGGATCTGCATCATTGAAACGTCTCGTACTCCTTGAGTTATTCGCGTTTGAATTCATCTCCGTGTACAGCCGCCGCATGCGGAACTGCGCATATTCGAATGTAGAGACACGTAGCTGGGGTCGGTGACTACGTCAATATACCCAGAGGATGGGTTTGAGAATATACCCGGAACTCTGGCAACTAAAGCTAACTAACGATACATTTGCAACCCTGCAGTTCCGTCCAGCTAGCGATCTACAGAACGAGTTACTTCAATGGTGACGGATGTTCCTCCGAATGTACCAAAGAAAGCCATTACTGCTGCTAATAAGCTCTACCTCTAATTAAAATATTTACTCCCACCATCTGCTATATGAAGTATAAAATAAATGTATGGCAATTGTCCGCATCCTTCATTGAATCCTTTAGACCATGAAGGTAGCCGTGAGGAATTAAAAAATGACAGAAAAGTCTTTTTTACGTGATCAGTCATTAGCCTATTAACTAGTTAGCTACCAAGCGCCACTATAGTGGCTTCCATAAGAAGGGACGTTCATTGACGAAGCGTCATTATAGTCGCCCCGAAATCATCCAAGGTCGTCTGTCCTTTTCTTAGCCGTAGAAATATCGAAGCAGGTCCCAAGAATTGAATTACCTTCACTCCAAGAGCCAATTAACTAATTAATTAAAACTTGTTTATCCCGGCTCCGAAGAAGCGTTCACGCGCGCGACGATGCTTACGTAGGACAGACTCCGCGTTAACTAAAGGCTTCGCGTTTAACGTCAATGTAACCCCGAGCACTTGTTGTATCCTGATGTTGGCTCACGTTCCGCCGAACTCGAGGCATTCGAGACGTCTCTCGCGCCTCGAGGTATCGCCTCCTCGAAGGCGTTCCCAAATACAGCGGCATCACGCGCAACTACCCCGGGTCCGTGTATAGACCCACGTAGTTGGGGTCGACGACTGCACCGATGCGCCGGATACGAGGGGCGGGCTCGAGGAATGCATCCGAAACTCTCGAAGCACGTCAGCTAACGATACATTTGCAACTCGGCAGTTTCGTCCGAGTCGCAAATGCGCGACTTTAGGCTGTTCGCAAGGGGGAGGCGAGGCGATCTTCAAGAGATGGCCGGTCGGATCGTGGAGGACTGAGCGAACGTGCTTTCCATGCCGCGAAGATGCGACGCGAGTGGATACTCCCACTTTGATGAAATATCGAAGTCGAATCGAGTGGTAGATTTCGCGAACCGCCCTCGTTTTGAACATCTCCCTCGTCTCCTTTATTTACGCTCGGAGCGTCCACTTGTACATCCGGGCGGCTACTTAGGTTACTCGAAGTCGGTGTGTCGTCACGAGTTCATTCTTAGGGGACGTCTTTAGGTGAAGATGACTTTACGTCGCTTTCGTAGCTCTCCCAAAATCTCGAAGCACGTAAACTAATGATACATTTACACCTCGACCATTTTGCGCGGCTTTTGGCTGCTCGGAAAGGGAAGCTCACCGATCTCAGAAGGGGTGGCAAGTCAAACGGCAAAGAGGGTGGGGACGAACGTGCTCTCAACGCCACAAGATGCGAAGGGCGGGTGCTTCCACTCTTACGAGGTATCGAACTCATACCATGTGGTCGAATTGTGGGCTACCCCTGCTTTCATCGCCTCCTGGTCATGAATCCCGTTCTTTGCTCCCGTAATATCCGTTTGCGCATCCATACGTCTACCGTTAACCAATCCTTTATGATTTCACTTGCAACAAGGAGCCATCTGGACTCGGGTGCGTAGGTGCCATTGCGCAGCGAAAGTTTTCCCGTTCGTCGTTGCTGCCGTACCAGTTTCTCGTTTCAATTCTACGGAGGTATGGCTTTGGCAAACTACTTCGTTGAAATTCGAAATATAGCCCGGACCAAGAGTAATTATTTCTGTGCCCAGTTACGCGAGGCTGCGTAATTCGGTGAAGTCCGGAAAAGGATAATGACTTTATGTGATTATTAAAATCGAACCAAAGAATGGAATCAATTTCAACGAGTTACCCGGACAAACGCGGTACGGGGAAAATGCTACGTTTACGAGGAGCGTTTATTTAAGACCTCGTTTTCATCTTGGTCCTGCTGAAATGACACTCACTTAACTTCAGTCTCGGAACTAACCTCGGTAATTCATTCCCTTACTCATTATGGAATCCACATTCCCCTCTACGGAAAATTCTACTTAATCAAGGGCTCCAAGAAACAGCTACAATTTCATCAGCATCTAACAAACTTCCCCTGCTGATATCAGATACCCTTTTCCCTCCAATTAAGATTTCATCGGTCCAATTTCTCCGCGGATTAGCATATTTATATTACGCTAGTTCTTATCCGAGGGCACGTTAACTTTTCACGAATCTCCATGATATCTCGGGTGGAGATCCATTTTAATCGTGGCCCGCCGGAAATGGATATCGCTCCATTAGCACCTAGAGACCCCACCGCGCCGGGATTCCGGATTCGTGAGCTACAGTACCGTCCCCCCAGGAATACTAATTTTCCGGAGAGACACCGGGGAGAATCGCATCGTGACTTACAAAGGTGGCGGCGAAGGGCTCCGAGACTTAACGAGGAGCTCTTCGCGGCTCCGGGGGAGGAAGCGAGGGAAGAAATGGGAGCTCCTCCATTCGAGGATTTAAAACGCTTGGGTAAGCGGTAAAATCTACTATGGCTTCGTGCCGTAAGACAGCGCCGGTTGGCTAGGCTGGAGTAGCACCGGTGGATACTTAAGATCGTCTGACCTATCCCCGACTCGCTTCCCTTATACCCGGTCTATCCCGACACAGAGGAGAGGGAGGGATCGGGATGTTTTATTCAGAATATTTCAACCAGGTTTGCAACCAACCGGAGGTAGAAGTTCGGTTTAAACGCCTAGACGGCCACGGAATTACGAAACTCCCGGGAAGACCGAGGACGTTTGCATCGGTAGACCCGATGCCTTGGGGGTAGTAAAGAATACCCCGTAGGCCGAAAAAACGTGGAGTGCGTGATTTCACCCCTGAGGGCAATGGGATTTTAAAAAATGTATTTCCTGTCTGTGGCGTTGATTTCATTCTTCCCTGAGGCCCTTTTGCGACGAGGGCGAATGAACACGGAACGGACGTTCGTTTCATGGCAAAATGGAAGGACATTTTATGGTCCAACCAAACATACTCGAAATGGGCGGTGACTATCGGTCAAAATTGCGAGAGAATTCAACTAACCATAATTCGGCTGTTACAAAGTAAATGTGCTTGCCTGTGTATGCGGTAAAATTCTAGATTGCTCTGATAATAACCTGCGAATGTCCATGGCATAATTAATTATCTATAGCGAACTAATGTCTTTCATGCTTTCAGATTTAATTACATGAGTTAATAACATATTTGAGAAGGCTATACGGGGAAAATTTGTGGGACTTTGTAATTAATTCTATCGGTAAAGGCTCAATTTCGGAAACAATCAATATATTCCTTGATGGAGTGCAGTGGTCCAGCATTTATCGTATGGCTTTTGAAACTTTGCACTTACTATTATCACTGGCTTAATTCAAACAGTTTTAACGCGATGATATTGGATAATTTCGCCGAACTCACGTGCGGGATACAGTAACCCGCTTCGAGTGCGATAGTTTGGCCGACGCAAGACACACCCCACTTAATCAATTTTCAAATTGACTTAGGTTCTACCCTCGATACGAAAGTCACATACGGCAATGTATTTGCACATCTACGTTATTGGTAATGAACTACTTGTTCAGAAGCGAAAGTAGTTAACGAGAGTCCGTCGTGATAATTTAATGATCAAAATCCTAAATCCGAAAATAATTTACGGTATTAAATATTCTCTAATTATAATTTACATAGCATGAATGTAAAATCGAACTGAAATTTGCGCACTTAAACGGTGCTAAAGCTCGACAGAAATTTTTTTTATTTAACAGAAACATTCACCAGATGTAAAGCAGAAAGAATTTTAAAAATATGGGTCAACATTAAAATAATCGCTGCACGAAACCATGCGGTCTACTAATCTACATTTTACATACATCTTGCGCAATTCCCACGTTTTGTCCCAGGTATCAGAATGTAATATCGCACGTGCGCCGTTCCTACAATGACACGTTAATAAACCGTCAATCTCGTCTTGTCACAACAAATGCGGTTTCCCATACGAATTCGCGCGCGTAAACGAAATATCTCTCTCTCTTCCGTCAAAGCGAGGCATATCAGTTTTAATTTATATTTAACCAAATATTCCGCAAGCCGAATAAAAGTTTCCACCGAATCGAATCCGCTCCGTTAATTTATATGAATGCAAAATTCTCGTAAATATATAACTCGACCTATATTTTTAATCGAAGCAGTAGAGGTATGCCAGCAAATCAATGCAAATTACATCTGACAAAACAGTTTTAACTGGAAATACCGCACATCCTCAAAAAACGTAAAGTGAGTTTTCTCGTTTTGGTAATAAATAAACCGCTGAAAGTGTCCCAGGCTTAAATACGTCGATTTTCCGATAACTAAATTCGAAAATAATCAACAGAGCTTCCCCGATGGAAGGTTTCATCGATGGGGAATTTTAGCCGCCACGCGAGGCGTCATCATGGAAATAAAGGTGACGCGGAAAATTCCGATAATTTATTTGCCAAGCGGTGCAGATGCAAAATGGCCGACAGCATCGCTGTAACCGTTGCTATAAAGCTTTATTAGGCACCTTCGACTTTCCGCCGGGCCGCGTATGCTTGCCAGTAAATTCGAAAATTATGTTTCTGGAGGTAGGTGACCACGTGGGACCGCGTATACGTGTAGGGCCATCATGGAGGGACCGACCTGGTGAAAAATATCGCGCGATAGGAGAGCTCGTGTTTCGCCATTAGACGGCTCGTTATAGCCGGCACCCGTTATACAGCGAGAATGGAAAAAGATATAAAGACCCGGCCGTACACCGGCCCCGGCCGCAGAACGAGCCAGGAAAGAAACGAATGTTCCATCCTTACGGTCATAGCGACCATTCGTCATAGGAGTGCGGCTCCTGGCCATCGCCATTTCCATCCATCTTGATGTCCATCGCTTCCACCGATCGCGTGCATTCCTGCCGAGAACTATGCTTTCCCGGCTCTCTGTTTTCCAAACGGATAAAACGTTCCCAGGTTTCACGTTAATTGGAAAGTTAATCGTTTAGGAAGTTACACATATTTCAACATTTATTCAGCTACTACTTCAACCTCAAAGGTAGCCTCTTACCGGAAATATTTCTTTCTCAATAAAGAATACATAGTTTTAACCCAGAAAAATGCGAACGAAGAATTCATAGGTAGAAATGGGCCTGCACTGAGAAACTTCGAAATTTGATATCATAAGAATGAATGGGCCCAATGATTTAAAGATATTTTATTTATATTAATAGGTTTACAACCAGAGCAGCGGGCTCTGATCTGGGTCTCAAGGGCGAAGAATAACACCGCACGTAAATCTTTTACAACTTTCTCCTTCATCGCCGAGGCGTTAAACGCTCCTCCTAAATTTTCGAAGCAATTCTTTTACTTTTTACCCCATTCTTTGTTAGAAAGGTCGGACTTTTGGGGGACATCTGACCGCGCCCCATGGCGGAAGTCTGGAGTCGATGGGACCGGAAGTGGGAGCGGCGAGAAACACTGCCTACAGCCGAGTGAGTCTGGCCGGATGCGATGAGTTCGGATGGGCGGGGGGCGGTGGGCGGAGTTCCAGAAGGATGTCTGCCATTTATTCTCGTCACGTTACGATCGCGAAAAATAAAAAAAGCCTCGCGTAATCCTCCGCTATCTCTATACATTCGGTGGATGCCGAAGGCTGGCTGGGGGCCGGGGATGAAGTTCGCGGGCGAGGGCGGGTCGGCGGGGGGAGGGTGTCTCTGGATAGCCAGACGGAGCTGGGCGCGGCATATCGATTTTATTTGACTCGACTCTCAAGTTTTTGAGCTTCGGGAGGGGAGGGGGTCACGAAGGGAGATACAACGACGAGCCAGTGGTCACAACCGACGTTACGGTCAGACGCGAAACCGGAGCCCAGCCAACTTCGCAGAAACTTTACCCACCGTGGGCGGTGAGAATTGCAACTTCATCGAACGCATTTGCGGCTTCTTCGACGCGCAAGATCCTGGAAAGTATACCTATGTATATATTCCAGAAACCCGAGTGCATTTTCCAAAGATATACTTCTAATTTAAATAGGTACAATTATGAGCGTTTATTCGATATTCCCTGTGTCGCAATGCGGCGGTGATTTAAATTAAACAGTCGTACTATGTTACTATTTATTTATGCGCGTGTTATTAATAATAAAAGCATACATACCGAAAGGAACGACTTAGAAAGTAAATCATTATGTGTATTGTAAGTATTATGGGATCAGGGCAACTTCATAAATATCATGCGTTATTCTACTTTTTTCGGGACATGTGTATTATCGGAATAACAGCGGTAGCAATAAAACACTGACATAACGAAAAACATAAAAGCAGCAGCACCGACAGTTAAATGTCCTGAAGCTAGTAATGATTTTTATTTGCGCAGTTGTGGCTGCAGCCATAAGTTTTATTGCAAAGATTAATTACTCGGACAGAGGAGATTATAATTTGCAGTTTTCTGGAGCAATGGAGTTATTTTAATTTCACTTAGATTATCATTGAAACAGGTCCAACGGTAATGCATTGGCAATATTGCCGATTCAAAATGTATAAACACTCTTCGACGTCTTCTTTATTAAAATTTGGATTTTGTATTTATAAAATCTGATCGGTCCGATCATAAGGTCCTGTTTTAATACCGCGTTACATGTTGCGCGTATGTCGATACCAATAAAGCTGCATTAATCGGCATTTGATCTCGATAGATCACTGTAATAAAGGCCGTGCCAAGCGAGTGCATATGAATTCAAAGCCAGCACAGAAATCAGAAATATCGATGCACCAATTATCGAGAAATATCGCGAGAGTACTCGTTCCTTTTCTGCTGTTCTTTTCTCCATTTTCCATTCGCATTTTTCAGCTCCGCGTGCACGTCGCAATGGAAACCGTCCGGGGACCTGCTGGAGGGTCTGTACATCGCGCACTTATATAGGCTACATAATAACTCCCGATGGTGTATTGAATGGCGTATGGAGTAAGGCGTGCGCAGAATGCTTATGCTTCTTCGGTATTCAGAGCTCGAAGTACATCGATACATACCCCTATTAGGGTGACCGTAAAACGTGATCCTCTGCTGAGGTATCAATCGTCAAAACAGCTCGGCATCTAGACCCCGCCGTTTTCCACATTTCGCGCTCTTTAGAATTTTCAGAAAGATAATTTCAAAGGGATGACAAGAAATTGCTGCGTGAGGTATTCCTGCGATAAAAATTGACCGAACGAGTGGGTGGAATTCATTGGCAAGCCGAGATGACTATAAGGAGGCATAAAACTAAAACAGAAGTAATTAGAAAAAGAATCTTGAATCATACTTAACTGTTAAATTATATATTGGAAATAGCAATGAATAATTAATCAAAACTCTGTCCAATGTATGAGGTTTACTTAATTACACTTCATGTTAATCCCTGCGTGAAATTCTTTGCGAGTGAAATACACTTACGTCTAGTGTAAGCACTTGATAATTAGTCAAAGTGGAGAGCCATTTCGATTTCTCGCATTTCAAAGCCTTCAAAGCGGTTAATTAGTCTTGGAGTTCTAACTTCAACCCCCCAAAGCTCTACAGGCCAAACTCTCAAGAGTTTTCAATTTGTTCCTACGAAGAGAAAGGACAGGTGTAAAATTGGTAACATATACCTGTCGTCAAGGATTCATAATCCCACTCGAATGCAAGCGTACCGTGACAAATTGGGAAAGATCAATGCTATGCATTTCATTGGTCATATTTTCGACGTTTCATCGTTTGAAAAAGTACGTCATTAGATAGAATCGGTATACGGCCGAGCATAGTTTGAAAAATATACGGGATGATAGGGGGTTCTAAAATATGGTAGATAGATGAAGAAAACAAGACTTGAACTTGTTATTAATTTGCAGAGTAAATCACTGTCTGCATCACTTTCTCACCAGTATTTTCCACCTTACTAAGCCCTGCAATTTTTCTTCCTAAGAATGTCTAAGAGCAGACGATGTACATTGAGTGCGGCACATATTTCACTCTGTAGATAAGGAGATATTTTGACATTAAGCGTATTTTAAAATATTCGCATCATAAATTTATACATATTACCGGAACCAGAACTGAATATTGATGAGTAGTAGCACACGTAATAGGCCTTTATAAAAAACCTAAGAATTTATGTTACAATTTTAAAACTGGATTCATTAGCGACATATAAATCAGATAATTCCTGAATAACCCAGAAGAAATATTTCCTCTAAATTTCAGAAAATGAGCTGATTAAAAATACTATTCCATTAGGAAGGTACTACAATGTATAAATTCGTAAGAGCAAAATTAAAATGTATGAACATTTGTGAGAATTTCTTGTCTAATCCATTCGTGTTTCCAATTTCTGATGTTATGGGAGTGTCAAGTGATAGTCTCTCAGGAAAATTTATGAGTAGAGAGGTAGAGGTAATAGGGTAGTCTGATGAGAGAAGAGGATGTTACGATTGATTAATGGCGTGTCAGACCGTTCGTAAGGATCAGTAAGGATTTCAGGATTATGCGAGGAACGGGTGATAAAGCTCGACACGAGGGTCAGGAAGCTTGACCCCAGAGAACAAGAGATCAAAAGACGTCGATAGCCTCCCTTGGGAACGGGTGAGTGAAAATCCGCCGAACCCTTTTCCGGGATCGTCATTAGACGCCCTCTCGATTCCGTCAGCCTTCTGGTATTACCGACCCTCGTAGAAGCTGCTCGGTTGCCCGACTTCACCCCTCCGGTACCAAGGGGATCTCTGTCAATCAGAGAGAAAGATGAAAAAACCACCTAGACGCATCCGAAAGCAATTAGCGAACATATGTTAGAGGGTTGGAAGTCAGGGGAATGAAAATGGAGAAATCGATGAAACGAGAAAGAAATCTCTGTGTGGGCAGGAAGCGTCCCATTACTCTCAATGAAACTATGTTAAGTGGTCTTGACCAGTGGAACTGACCAGGTCGATAACGCCGATATCTAATCGATTAAACGCTAAAAATATTAAGATTCTTTGAGTTTTGCCATTGGGCTCATTTCGTACTCGACCTTTCAAGTCCAAAGGGTTGCCATCACCTCGACGACGAATTTCATTGCAGCAGTTTACTGCACTAATATTAACGCAGTGGATGACATCATGTAAATGTGTGGCAAAGAAGAGAAACCGTGAACTTATGGATTTTGTAAGAGTACTGTGAAGATTCGTAATCGTAACTTTTTCAGGGGTGTGCTGGATATTTCTTAACCATTCCTTCTTGCGCATCCCTCGATCTTCTCGTTTCCTTGAAAGCGATTCGTTAAAATGATGCATAACTCGCAAGTCTTGGCCGACGATGAACGATGACTTAACCGAGCTCATGGCTATTTTCACGAGATATCTCAAACTGAAATAATTGAATTCTCTCTGAGGCATTGCAAAAGTATTAGAAAAATAATACAGAATATTGGAGTAGACACGACAGCGCAAAATTGATTGAAGCTTTATAATTCAATAAATTTCAAAATTCTATCGAAGTTAATGAGGGCATATTCATTTTCTGTTTATTGATCAGTATCGACCCAAAGTTCTTCAGATTCATCCTACACGAAATTGTTCTTGCTTGATTAAATATTTTATAAAGAAAAATACACGGATATGCCAATTTATCTAGTAAAACTCCATAGAAAGAGAATCTCAATGTATCCCGTTTTATTTTCATACGATTTCGCAAATAATAAAAATGGAAATGTAAATAGCATCGACCATATTTATTCCAGCAAAATGTACAGAGAATAATAAGGCAAAAATAACACCTAACGGATGCTTTACTGCTGTAGAATTTTATAGCGCATTAAGGGGTTGTTTTCAAGGAGAACGAGGGAAAGGAAGACGGTAAGAAGCTTGTAATTTGCATGAAAATTCTCCAAAGACTTAGTCTCATCGCTGTTATACGTTACACTATGAAGAAATCTCATAGGAATTACACTTTATTAAGTTATTAGCCCTAAATTTGCATGATTAAGTCCATAGAAAATTTGCATCACTGCATTCATCAACTACACGCTCTTGCAGATTAAACATAAAGCGCTTCGAACGATTCTTCAATATATTTTATAAGATGCATTGCCATTATTAACCTCCAAGTTGCTTTAATTAAGTACAAGTCTTCTGATCAACTTATATAACTGAAACTATCTACCCAAGGCCCTCGAATACGTAAGCTTATTTACTTTTTCCCACTCAAAAGTACCGTATCAATTCACCTCGAAAAGAAAACGAGTTTCTGGGAGCGTCTGATGATGTTCATCCGTGGAAACTTTGTAGAAAATGCAATCCGTAAAAGTTTTCATCTACCAGGTTGTTAACTCTGCGGGATTCCTTCGTAACTATCGAGGAGTCAAATATAGAAGTAGACTTTTACATCTTCCCTACGGGATTTAAAAATTCAGTACGAATAGAAAAAACTATTTAATTACTGACATAGTAGGTGTCGAATATCCAATTTAATAAACATTCAATCTAAGGAACATTAAGTGGCGTCTAGGTGAATTATGATCGTTCATAGATACGAGGAGTACTATACCTTCAGGCTTATATTTTCATTGCCTTATATATTTTCCTTCAACCCTATATGTGCGACCCTGCTAAGCTCAATCGATTTTTCAGTGTCCCTTACACACTAAAAAAAGTCGTACATTTTTATTGAATAAAAAATTCTGCTATGAACGGAGTAACTGCTGTTCAGTTTAATGAAACCAGTGTTCACGTGATGAAAAGGTCACGTTGTTTGCATCGCGGTTTCCGCTCGGTCGAGGACATTCCAGCAGGCATAAATCTGCAGGACACACGACGCGTGAGAGGGTTGCCCCGTCGATGGCGTCATGGCACGTTTTAATAGGGTGTCGGAGTAGTACACACTACTGCATGGCAACGGGTATGGTAATGATACGATGTAACGTCGTGTAACACTATAAAGATGAGATATATATATGCGAGTGAACAATACCCCCCAAGTAAACCAGTTTTGCCTTCGTAGCCTACCCGTTTAGGTCCGATAAATGGGTCATGTTAATATATACTAATATTTAATATATGCGCATACAGTTTGCAAGGTTTGCATTTAAATAAAACATTTCCGCGCTTATCTCCTGCTTGCAGTTCACGCGCAGGAAGGTTGTAATAATACAATAATACTTACAGTTCGTGAAGAAGAATTTTAAAGCAGTCGAAGCGTTACATCTCACAGGCGTTACACGGCAGAAAAGTTCGAAGCAGCCAAGTATAAAGTTGGCAAGGTGAAAATCAAAGCAGCACGAGAACTTATTGAAAGTCTCTTGATCGAGCGACGTGCTAGTGGTTCGACAGAGAAATTCGAACGAAAGAAGTGGGGTGAACGTTCCCCTATCTTCCATCCCTTTTTGTTTTTCTTCTTGTGCTCCAGCGATTGAAAAACCACGAACATTTAACGACTTCATAAAAATTCAACGAGCTCGCATTGATTAAGAGGAAGATTTTTTCCATTCCTGTCCTTCCAGGATTCCTGTTGGTTTTCTTTCTTATCAATTTTAATACATTTTTCACCATTTTCCATATTGATTACAGATCATACTTATCTCTTTGGGAAAGTTCTCTCGTAAATAGATCCCACAGGGCACGTTCGACGTCTCTCGCTATTCCATGGACGACGAGAAAGTCGAAGAAGGTTTCCAGAAATCCTTCGGTCGTCGGACATAAAGAGGGCCTCACCGTTGACAAGTATACGAGGTACAATATTCCGGGGATATGGAGCTTTCTAACTTATTCATACTTGAGGATCTTCGACGCGTCACGCCCCTTCGAGCTTTTCCTACGGTCAATATCTGGATTTGGAGGGGTCTGGAGAACGAGTTCGCGCCACCCCTGGCACCGTTCCGCGCGATATTTATTCCGCGTCTACACGCTTTTACTTATGAAATCTTCCACGAAATCCCGGAGCACAGGGACGTTATCGATAACTTCCGGGAAACTTGTCCCAGGCCCCTGGAACGAGGCCGGGAGTGGGTGCCGCCTCGCCGTGCAACGGCAATACTCCCGATAGGGGTTGACGTATGGGCGAACTCGATGGCTCATAAAAGAAAATCCGCGAGCTCCCACTTACATTCCCCGGTAGGTCCCGCCCCCGTTAAAGTACCGGGCGGAAATTATTTTCCGCCCGGATTTCCGCGGAAATATTACGGGGACGTGTGGGACCGCAGAGGGGTGCTAGATTAAAAGAGCCACCCGCTTACCCCGAGCCCATTTCTCATGCCGTAAATGCATCATCGAGATACCTGTAATTCAGGATATGTTGAATAATTACCGCAGTGATTAACCCACTTTTCCCGGAGCCTTGGGCTCCCCATTGGACGAGAGCGACGATTGCGATCGACGCGGTTCGATTTACCCGTTTACCTTTACGTCCGCCAGGAAACCGTAAATTCAGCCACGACTTCATCAACATATCGTGCACTTAGTCGGTGATAAAAGAAAAGCACTCCTTTTATCCGAGACGTCTCGGGGGTGAATCGAAGTCCCTGAACTCCCTCGTCCAGTTGGAATCCATCCAAGCGACGGTCCGACAATGGGGCCGATGCCGTCTGGCGTTTATCGATATTTCTCGACAGTTTCCGTCTCCGAAACTTCGTTGGCGGAATCGACAAAAGAGGGATCCAGCGGACGGGGACATTTTGAGGTCTTATCCCCGCTCCGCCTCGGATTGGTCCTTGGTGTGATTCATGGTCTTAGAAGGGTGTCACGGTAGGTGTCGCGAAGGGCTGCCGGGTCGGAAAGCGGGGACGCGCTCGGGGCAAAGGGATGCGCCCAAGGCAAACTGCAATCAGCATTATCAAAGCCTGGCGCTGCAGGAGAGGACTCCTGATGAGGATGGGGCGCAATCGAATCGAAGCAGTGGGGGGTAGGTGCAACCGTCCAGGTTGGGCCGAGAGTTTGGACCACAGAGGATAATGGCGTTCTCGGAACCGCTCCGATATGGAGGGATGATGCAAACGCAATTACGCAGAACCCCCGGTGCACCGGCTAAATACATCACCACCGGTCTACCGGCTTTCCGCGATGGCTGCGACGACGAAAGGACGCCGAGGATACGATCTAGTTGATAACCTCGAATTATCCCTGGGAGCCGAGGGATAATTAATCCTGCAAGACCTAGACAAAGCGAGGTGCGGAGCCTGGGAGAGAAGACTCCAAGATTCGGCCCGAGGATTCTTCAACGTGTCGGATATGTTCGTCAGACGGGCCTATTTGTCGTACATCGTTGTAACGATGGCGTGTAAATGAAAAATAAATTTCCAACCAAACCATTAAGGATCCGCGACGAGATGTCCGTAATCGTACGAATTTTCTATTATTCGAAATGAGCAGCGAGTCAAACTTAATCGTGGACAATTGAATGCATTAGTACATTGCGTTGCGAGCAATCAATATATGCATTTGGTACTAATTGAATGCGATAATATGATTAAGTGTTGCGCGCTTCAGATATTCGAGCATTACGATTATTCGAATATGTATCAAATGCGTATTACGCATAAATGCCGAATTATTGCGTTGATTAATCTCACAAAATGCCGGGGTGATACGCGAATACCGCATCGGCGTATCAAATAATGGTACTGAATTTGTACTAAGTGAGCATACTGAATAGCTTACCGAATAACCATCCCAGCTGTCCTGCCGTTGCGGGTTTCGAATATATGCACTCCATTGAAAAGCTACAATATTCGATTCCCCGTATTTAGGAACATATACGAACATTTAGGAAGAATTCACAGGACGAAATGTGCATGTAAAGTACCCTATACGAAAATTTAGGTTAAACCGTAATATATGACGCTGTACAAATTCCTTTCATTCGGACATAAAGAATCCACCGAACGTTACAAAATAAATATGTATCACACCAATCCTGCTCAATTTACATCCATATTTTTTCAGCTTTGCCATATAAATTGAAGTCCAGCACAATCAATTTAACATAAAAATTAAAATAGGTATCAAGAAAGAAACCCATGTAAAATGTGCACGAGTAATTATCCTCTCATACACAGAAAATAGTTTTGCTTCTCAAAATTTGCGAAAAAATCGAGGAATTTGGTGGAGGCCGAGTTTTCTAACGAAATGTCCGGTAATAACCTCGAGTCGTTTCGAGTCCAGCGTTGTGGGGAAGGATCATGACGGGTTTATGGACCATTCCGAGCACGCTTATACTGCGTGAGCACGCGTACTGGCACCTGTCGCGCTCGGATTAGTTGGAAGCGCGAAGACGTGGCGAGAGGACGCGATGAATAACAATAACGGGACGTAGCATCGCTAACGCGGACGTTAAACGGATTCGATCGCACGAACGGAACGTCCAGGAGACGTCCACGAGGTTCCGGCTCCTATGTGCGGTACGACCTGACCTGGTCCCAGAGATCCTACCGGATCCTGGCCCGAGGAAATTGCTAAATCGGATGTCGCGTATCCACGGGGAATCAGTGGTTACGGTAATAATAGCACAGTGACGTGACCACGATATCATTGAATAGTTCAGGACCGATTAACTCGATTCATGGGAGCCTGAGCTCGCGACTTTGGATCCTCTCCGAAGTGATCGTCGACCTGCGTTTAACGTCTGACCGATCGGAATTACGTTATCCTCGATTTCAGTTTGTTCATCTCGCAAATGCTTAGTTATGACATTTTTACGTACGATTCCAGAGGTAACAGCGGTTCGATTTTGCTCAGAGGTGGCGATTAGGTTAGAAGTTGCCTTATTTGCCTCCTCAAATTGACTCGAATATCGAATAGTTGCCGTTACCGTTTATGGAAAAAAAAAAATGCATTTTCGTGGAGGATAATCGCGCGTTTTTCGAAATATCTTGGGAATTTCATGATGGCACCTTTCCGAGATCGGTATTCCTTGTAGTTCCGCCAAGGTGCACTCCGAAAGAAGTAAATCGTTCGTATCTCGTCCACTTCGGTACGCAATAAGAGGACAGGTTTATCGGGTGCAATTATCACAAGGATTTTACGTTCTCGAAGAGAAACTTACCTCGTTATACTTCGAGAGTACGTACTTCCGTTCGAGCAATTCCTGCGAACGCGTTGCGTCGCGAAGGTGTATTGAACGACTTCCACTTTCGCCGGAAAGTAGCTCCTCCATGCGCCTCCTACCGCCCGTTCCCACCCACTTCCTCCCACAACCACCCACAGCCACCCCGCGTCGCCCTCGATCACCCCAAAGTCACGGTGGCCACGAGTAAGTTTGCTATTTCGTTAAGAGTTGCCCGAGCCTTGTGCTCGAGGGGTAAAGGTTGCATGGATAGGGTGGAGGGGAGGAATGTTAGCAGTTTTGAGAATATAGGTAATAAGAGAGGACGGAACAGGGTGGATGGCCTCGTGCGAGAAAGGGGTTCAACCTGAACTCCCGCTAATTAAGTCCCCTTGGAATATTCACCCCTCATTTAAATTGAGCTTTCTGGCCCCCCTGACTCCGGCGACCCTCCTTTTCCTCTCACCTCGCAGGGCTTTCCACTCAAACGAACGCCACCTCCCGGTTTTCTCACAATGGTCGAAGAACGCGTCGTTGCAATGGCAAGCGTCCCATTTCACGAGAAATTTCACGTCAACCATAATTTACGGAATGCGTGGGAGGGGTCGAAGGGTGGTTTTCGAGAGAGCTTTCCGCAGGAGCGTTGCAGCGAAAAGTTTTCCTGGCAGGGCCGATGTCGGTGACCCGACCCGCTTATTTTTGGATCTCCCCTAAATCTGTAATAAGCTCGGCTGACTTGGCCAAGTGACCTATGAGCATTTTATAGGCCGTCGAGTACCTAGGTCGCAGTTTTCCCGAAACACATTTGTAAGCTCTTAGCACAAAATGACGGGAAAGTGGCAAAACAAGATGTCGGGAGGGATGATGTACGCCGTACTCGGATGCTTGCTGGAGCTGACGTTCGGGAGTAGAGATAGAGGAAGTTTACTTGTTAGTCGCGACTCAAGAGATGCTTCTTGAGTGCAAAATCGGAGTGGTTGCGAAAAGGAAGCCTTCCTAAGATCCCGGGAAAGTCCAGTGGAATTTCAGACTAAAAGTGGATGTTGGTTTCTGGTGTTGTACATAATAGCAGAAGAAAAATACGTAAATGAGATAAAAAAGGTACACGGCTGATCGTTGAATTTACTGATTTAGTATAGAGTAATTGGATGGCGTATTGAAAATTCTACACATTACCTGTAGTTATAATAAAGTAAGGTATATGGAATCTTGACATACATTTGTAGACGCATGATCCAGAACGGAGAAGTAGAAGAGAAATAACTCAAGATATAAAGACAAATGATTTTCGCTGTATTACCGTGATAGTAAAAAGAGAAGTTCACGGGATGGGAAAAGTTATTTTACTCGTGACCCGAGAGCAGCAACTTTTGGGGCAGAATTAGAGGGTACCATGAGAGAAGAGTCCTTCTGGGAGTTCTAGGAAAGTTTCGGAAAGAATTAGACGAGGTTCGAATATGTTTTAAGAGCGAGGAGGAAGTAAACGTCTATTGAAAGAAAAAAGCACCCTACTCATTTTTCGATCGCCCCTAAATCTCCGATAAATTTAGGACCGATTTGACTAACGTGTATCTCGTGCACTCCATTAGGACTGTGGGTTGAACTTTCCCTGAAACACATTTGTAAGCTCTTAGTACCGAGTGCCGGGAAAGAGGAAGCGCGAAGTTTGAGGTGAATGATGTACTCGCATGGTTCCAGATGGAAAAATCCAAAGAATGAAGCAGGGGGAAGTTACTTTGGTCGTGATGCGAGAGGGGCAACTTTAGCAGCGTGGAATTGGAGCCACTCCCTCCTGGAAAAGTCCGCAGGAAATTCCCGGAAAAATTGAGGGAAGTTCGACTGTTTTTGTGGAAAAGGAGGAAAGGAAAAATGGCGGTCCTTTGAAAAGAAAAAGATCGTCCTTTATGGTGGCCCGACAAGATAGAAAAGGAACGGTCAAGAATCCATGTGGAGGATCCATCCATTATTTCGATTGTCACCCCTGCAACGATATGCTTCGGAACCAAAAATAGATCATATACAGCTTTTAGCAGAATTTCGTTTAAATGTTATAACTATGCGATATAAATTAAAATCGATCAATCTACCAAAAAGAAAATTACAATACTTTTCCGGAAGTAAATGATAATTTATCCAAATGAACAAAAACGTGGTTTCATAATTTACTTAAAATTTTTCCCGCAATTGGTACACCGCCAGCGAAACGCAACGAGTTATGGGAACAGCGATCGAGTAACTGAAGTTTATATTACTGAAGATTTGCTGCACCGTCCGTTAACATAATTCAAGCAAGACATTCATCCCATTCAGCTGATCTCTGAATAAAACATAAGACGCATGATATATAATAAATAAACCAAGGCGAAGGCTTGTTAAGTATATATTATAGTAACATTACAAATATTAAACGGAAATAAATGAGAAAGGTGACGCGCATCCGCTCGCAAAATATCTTTCTTAAAACAATGAACGTTCCTCAGGCAGTTCCACTAGAAACTTTTCTATTATCCTTAGGATCAAGAATTCATATTCATATAACATAAATTTAGATTAGCAACGGTCTTAACGCTAACACTACTAGTGGATTTTTTTGACTTCGGTGGGTCATCTGAAACGAGTTATTTCGACGGTGTTTACTAGTTCTAGTATTAATAAGTGGATCGTATGAAAGTCTCTGTACTCTCTAGAAGACATGGAATACCAATTCTGGGGAATAATACTCTCACAGTGGAACCATTCCTACCCTTTTCTATCGCCTTCCCTAGCCTTTCCCCTGCTCTCTTTGACAAATATGGATACGTACCACATATCCTTCTCGGTGCCACTTGCCGGGAAGTGCTGAGAGAAAGAGAGAGAAAGAAGCTGTCTCTATTTTCCTTGAATTTTCCCGGGGCAGTGACATACACGAAAATGGAGGAAAAAAGAAACGCGCCGTTAAAGAGACCCGCGAGTGGAGCTACAATCAGTCCACGAAACGAAAGAATTTAAGTCGGTACTGAAGACTGGTAATTTAAACAACGCAAACTTTGAGAGGGCTGATTCTGCCTAATCAGGTCAGGAAGATCGCTCCTTTGCTCTTTCAGGGTAAATGCTTCGCGCTGTATTTCCAGCGTTAATTACGTCCATGCCTGGTGTTCTCGCATGTTTCTGAGGCCACCATTGTGGGCCATTTTGCTACCACCTGATCCCGTTCTTCTCCTTTTCCTCATCTCCACTTCGTAATCGTGCCGATTGATTGTGAAACTACAAGCAATTATCTCAGTCCCTCTATCGTTACCCTATAATTTTCTACAAAATATATTAAGTTCACTAGACGGACAACTTTTACACGATTCATTATTTCTTTTCCCCTCAAATCCCACCGACTGTTTTACGCAACGTGCCATCTTGAGTCCATCCTTGTATCTTAATTGCTCATCAATTAATGGATTACCGTTTCTCAGCGGTCCAACACACGGAATGTTGCTATTCTTCGGTGATCTTCCAGTTTATCAGGTCCACCACATAAACCAGTCTTGCATGGCTCGCCATTTCTCAGTTCTCTAACCCCCATTTTCTCTTTCACACGGCATGGCATCTTTGTCCATTCCATGTAGCATCGCCTCTCATCAGCTCTAGTCCTGCGGCTTTCTCTTTCCACTTTCCCCGGCCCGAGTGGCTAGACAATCTGCGTTTAACTAGATTGCAGGGTTCCATGAATATTTAAGAAAATACCAGCAGAATCTCGGTTATTCAGTCCGTAGCAGTTCAAAGCTGCACCCTACAGCCGCAGGCCGTCGAGCGGGCACTTCCTCCGGAGAAAGAGAGCTCCCACTATCGCGTCCTCGGCGACGCTTAATTTATTTTGCGGTCTAAAGTTGCCGTCCATAAAGTTTAACTTGTTTAACAACTCGGCGGGGATGCAGTTTACTAGTTTTCCATAATAAACTTGCTCGGCCCGAGGGGCCACCTCTGTCGTCCGCTCGTACCCTTACTCGCCGCTGAAGTGCTCGCAATCCGATACCCAACAAGCACAGACAATTGATCGATGCTCGATATTCGTTCACTCGTTACGATTTTCCTACATTTTGAGTCTATAGGGGGTAACAAAAGCAGAGGCCGATTGTTTCGTCCTTGTTGAAAATTATTCTTTGGTTTAAGGTAACGTGAAAGTGGTGTCAAACTGATTTCGTTTATGAAACTTTTCTTCGGATTGGGTGTTCCGAATCGTTTCAAAATTTACAATCAGAGAAATTTACAATCAAACAGCTTTGATGGCGTGTTTTAAAAAACTGAGCGACAAATACAAGCTATCCATCATGTGGTCAATTTATTCTGCGCTTAAGAGGATGATAAATATTAAAGAAAAAATTAACATTAGCGCATATCCCCTCTTAACAGCGTCTTTAAAGAAACAATATGCGGGATTTCACAATAAAAAAATATAACGTATTATCTTCAAAGGAAATACGTGTTTTAAACAAAACTCCAGATGTCGAGTACCCAGCAATTAAAGAAAATATTATCAAATATGTACATGTATTTTTTTAATAATATATAATGATATACTTATAAAATATTGTTGTCAGAATATCACATTTCGAATTTCCAAGAAGTGCAAGGGCAATGCAATTGCTCGAAGATCCGACGAGCTGAAAAAGAAAGAGCACTTCTCAATCGTAACGATCGACAGAACGTTGGCAATATCCGCTGACGGGATATCATCTGCGGTGGAATAAATTGAGCCGCAAAGCGAGTGACTCGCACCTAAGAGGAGGAAGCACAGCAAGAGGAAGGAAATAGGCCAGGAGGAAAGATACGTCAAATGAGGCGAAAAAGAACGCGAAACTATATTCTGAAATTCCCGCGACTCTCCTAGGAATATCATGGACTTTCTGCAACCTCGCAGCTTGTTGATTGTATAGAAAGTTTTGCATTAAATCTCCTTTTTATCCTATGTAGTTTCAATCTACCAATATCGATTTTTGTGTAAATTTAATTCGTGCAAAAATGTATAATTAGTTTGTTTAAAATTACTTGAAGTATATGAATAATGATGCGACACTACTGATATAATGTTATGCAAACAAGGAGAGATAAACGAAGTCAGTTTAGTACAGGTACCTACGCATGAAGGACGTACACCTTAAGTATATCAGACCGCCTAAAAACAGTGTGTTGATTATACGAAAATAATTAATTTTTCCCTCTAAGTGTACAACAAAATAGTTTGCAGAAATTACTTTGAGAATACGGCATGTACCCCGAAGCAGTTCCGCGATAAGCTCCTTTATATTGCGAAAATTCATTTTATGGACAGTTTTCATCTGCGCTATATTTCTCCGAGCTTTTGTTTGAAACATAACGTTATGAATGGCGTTATGTATTCTCGACGACAAGTGGACTGCATAAAAAACTACGTTACATCCTTAAATCCTCACCCTCCCTCGCGGTTTTGTAAATAAAAATATAAGGTCCAAACGGAATGGCCGGAAGTTGCCCGGACGCAGTCGGCAGGGAAACGGAAAAAGAAAAGGGAAGCGGGGAAGGAAAAAGAGCAATGACGGCACAATCATTTGTCGACTTTATTGCTCAGCTTGGAATTTCCCCCTGGCTTTTCGCTACTAGCCACGAGAAACGGATATATGCGCGTTACGGATACAGAGAAAGGGGCGGAACACGAGAAATAAGGGCAAGAAGAGTATAAAGGCTTTATTCCCAGACTTGGATTAAACGAAGCGCAACCAGCAAGTTTGAAGGGATTCATAGTAAAAAAAATATACTAATATACCACACCCAAAGATAAATAAAACGATGAATACCGAGAATAAAAAAAAAACACAACAAAAGGGATAAGTATATTTAAGTCGTCCACTTGTACCATGTCTCCTTTATGACTCTCCAGAAGAAGCTCCAAAGAAACGTAACTTTATACATCCGCGCCTATTTAAACGTTCTTAAATTCCAATTTTTTTCCCTACAGAAGTCTCCTCGGGTGTTCCTTTCAGAAAACTTTCCCCAAGATGGCGTAGGGTCCCAGGCCGGCATTTACTACGAAAAAGGGAAGCTTTAGCACCTATGCAAGGCGTGGTAAGAAGGCCGTAAAGAATAAGAAGGAGAGAAGCCAAGGCATAAAAGACAAAAGGGAAGAAGAGAAGAAAGGCCGGGAGACCATGGAAAACTCAATCACACCGGCTGCTGGATGGAACAACTCCGAGTCGGTTTAGGTACACCGCGGTTCTCTGAACGAAGATACCGCGACCGGGCTTAATGAATCTTCCTCCGTAGTTGGCGAAGATTAACGACGGAAACGTCGTGCCTTCCGCAATGAAAGGAGGTCATCTTCTAATGAAGTATACATCCCTAGCTGCGAGCTTTAACAGGGAGGAAGAGGGAGGAAGAGATAACTTCGGCTATGAGAGACAACGAGGAACTTCGAATCCCAGAATCGTTCTTTTTGTGAGAATTTCATATTTAACCGCCCGCTAGCTTTCAGGTTTGCATTTCCGTCGAATTGTCGAGTTGCAGGCAATGAGTTCAATGTCAAATTTTTAAATATTCTTATTCCGCTGAAATTATTTGCAGGAATTAATTGCATTCTAAAGGGAATGTATTTGTTAAGAAGGATCAGTCTAGCCATTACATGTGGTTTGGGTACCAGTCGAAGTAAGGTATTCACAGCGTTTTTGCAGATACCTGATATGACTCGAATCGATATCGACTGATTTAATCAGGAGAGTGGTACCTACACCGGTACAATGTTCGTTAGTGGATGACGGCAAAGCAAAATCATAACAAAGACTTCGCCCCGGAATTACCATGGTACGTTGAGCTTTACCCCGCGAATCCTACATGTGCTCAACCCCGCGGAATTTCGCAGCCATAAACAAGTCCGACGTAAACGTTGCAATAATATATGTTTCCGGTGCATACGTCGTTCCTCTGTTTTTTTTTGGGGGGATGAAACGGAGCGCTTTTCGCCCCTTCCTCTTATCTGCCTCCACTTTACGTATTCCTCGAGGTCGCGAACGCTTGAAGTATTACATAAATTTCTCAAGTACAGACGAAGAAATCCTTCGGAACGCGTTACGTGAACGATTACAGAAATGCGTCCAGGATGAAATGGACTCGTGACATCCTCGACCCAAATCCCTAGACCGCGAGACATTCGTGATAAGTAGATACAACTTCCTTTTACGTTCCACGACTACCATTTTGCCCTTTCTTGATCTTCGGTTGAGCTACTTGAAACTCTGGATAATGCATGTAAAGGATATAATAAAAATTTTACGAATTAACATTTTACGAGCTTTTTAAGATCTGGGCCCTTATATGCGATATTTATTGAAGATGAAAGTAACGAAACATTTTTTAAGTACTTTAAATGATGATACTTCGGATGCGGTAATTGAGTGCCAAAGATTGAACTACTACTTTAGTTATTTATATTTTGTGTTTATTTACTTTCTTACTTTCTTCGTGGCTTGGAGACATTTCTTGAGCAAATCCGTTTTACATGCCGCAATTTTACTGCATCTTGGTTCCCAAGTCCCAATATTCCCATTATCACTTCAACAATTCAGGGTTTACGATCGGGGATTACGAATTTCATGGCTTGATCTATATGTACATACCGTATTTAGTCGAGTTACGTGAATTGCCACTGTCAAGGCGGAATTGCAATTTCCGCCAGGGAAACACACCTCCCGGGTTCTCTCCATGAACCCTTAACCCTGCCTATAAACTTAACTTCCGATTTGAAGAATGCTCTATTACCTGTTGGAATTCATTATCACCCTTAAAATCTTATTACTCGCGCGACGATCGACCGATTCGGGGGAAGGTACACAGGGATGTTCGAAGGCCCGAATTATAGTAATTGCGCGGAGCAAATAAGTGCTGTCTCTAAATGGACTTTGTGCAAATGCGCGTTGCTACGCAATTAACGACCGTGGCGTTGAGGGGAATTGTCGCACTTCAAAGAGTCTACCGAATGCAGAACTTGCAAAGTAATTTCCAAGCGACAAAGTGTGCGCGAAACTGCCGGTGCTAACGCAGTCTACGTTTAGACGGCATGTACGTACATTATCAACTATAATTAAACGCGTCACTCTCGGGAGTTTCGATGACTCCTCTCATCGTTGGATATTACCCGCGTACATTAACACGAAAAATTACCACGTCGTTTTCGTTAACAGCATCGCTTCTCATGTAAAGTAAATACTCGTATCCAAAGCATTTGCCCGTTATCCATTTAACAAAAGAGTCGTATCACTCTTCCATCTTCAAAACATTTTTCTACCGCGTCCTTTTCATCCTCGGTTTAACTGCACCATCTCGCCCTCCTCATTACTGCCATATAAAATATCTGAAGGATATTTCAGCGACGGAAAATATCTCCAGCCCGACTTGCACGTGATCACAAGATCGCCATGGCACTGGCGGATGGAGTTTTGGAAAGTCGACGGAAGCGCCGGAAATTGGGGGATATCGAAGGTCCGGCACGGAGTCTCGTTAGTCTCGAAGCCATCCATCGGAGCATTCGCGACCGAATATGGCCACGTATACTCGAGGCATCGAGTGGACCCTCGTAGCCTGAATATCCGAGAGATCGAAATGTACTTCCGCGCTTGGCCTATATCTCGGGCACTTCAATCTCTCCAGGGACCCCTAATCCGAGTGTTCGGTGATATAGGCGCGACATGACCCGAGAAAACTCGTAACGATTGCGGGGCGAAACTCGAATTCTTTGGCAAATCGCCCATTAAGTGGCCCGATAGGGGGTCCCGAGTGCGAGGGATTCCAATCCCGGCGCGATGCACATTCCACCCCTTTTGAGGGGTCGGCCCCTCCCGCGGCGAGCTTCCCGACAAATCGCAGCCTCCCCAGCTTCCGAGGCGCAAGATCAACATCGAACTTCGACGGCGTGTCTCTCGACTCCAGTGCTTTTCCAACTTGTGTATCCACTCGAGAGTCTCGCTCCCACGGGACCGAGCCGATGCTTCGGCTCTCGCGGGGGTGGGTCCTGGGAATTCCGCCCGGTGGCGCCCTTCAAGGTGCAACGCGCAAATAGCTTAATGCCAATTAAGTCGGCACGACATTTCCTGATCTCAGAGGACAGGTGTCTCTTCGCGAGTGACTTCTCCGCTGGTATAGAAAGCGGCGAGGATGCGGAGCTTCGATTTGCCATTTAGCGCAGAGATATGATTCTGATTTGCGCAATAGGGATTTATGATCCATTTGAGTGATCTTATTAATAAGCAAACCGGTCCACCTCTCCTGGTTCCTAAACATAGCGGGAGCGAATTTAGACAGACGCGACCAGATTTTGAGTCAATCTTTCATGGGTCCGATAGGAATGGTAATTATAGCACTCTGGAACCGAGCTTCGGGCTCCACAAATCCGACATCGGTCGTGTATTAAAGAACGTTCATTAACTTCGTTCCTGGATTATCCGAACATAGCTTGATCGGGTCAGATATTAAGGGGCCCGAATTACGAGGGAAAAAGTAACGATCCTTTCCTCCTACATCGGCGGCAGGTGGGACGAACAATTTCTGGCAGCGCTACGTTTTCACCATCGGATTCGTTAACAGGATGGACCAGGGATGTGAAACGCCCAAATCACGAGGGTAAACACGATAGCCCTTTATTTATTCATCAGCGACAGGTGGGACGAGCAACCCCCGGCAGCGCGACGTGCATCCACCCCATCGGTCACTTATGAGTGAAAAAGTTGCCCGCGTCCGGCCTGCGTTGACACCGAGGCTAAAGCGACGCGGGACGCCCGGAAACGACGCGTTCATTAACAAACCAAAAGCCGCAAAACATCGATCATCCACTCTGCCTGCTCCCCGGGATGCTAATTACAAACATAATGACCGCCGCAACCAGTCGCACCTTTTTTTCGGGCAAAGCGCGCCGGGAAATCCGCTTTCGCAAAAGCTGGGCTTTGGCTATCGAAAAAGCTCCCCGTCGACTCGGCTCGACGACATCGACTCGATTTCGCTCGAGATCCTAATTTACCGAGCTTATTTCCTAAAGTGTTGGCACGTTCCGCGGTCGGCGCAGTCGGCGGCTTTAAAGCTCCTCTCCTATATATCGGCGCGCACCTACGCGCGCCGTAAATCTAAAAAGCTCCACATAAACTTCTTCCGAAGCGACCTCCTCCACCCACCGACACCCCCGTTCGATGTTATCCGGCCCTTTCGTATTTCGCTTTACCTGCGTACCTCGTTCCCTTCCGCCCCTACGTGCGATCCGAAAGCTCCGCGCGAGCGTGTCTCTCTACCCGGCACAGTTTCCCGATGCTTTTAAACGTCCCGAGCGCGGCTAAAAGCTCTCGCGGTCGAGGCGCGAGACTCAAACCTTATTTCTCGCTTCTCGGAACCTCCATCCTTCTCTATCGCACTCCGAGGAGACCGCCCCGTCTCTCTCTTTCTCACCATCGTCGCCGTCCTTCCGCGCCGCGATCGCGAGAATCCCATTCGCTCTGCAAGGATTCCCTACTTCGTGGAATTCTGCCTAAAATGCATCTTTAAAGGGAGGTTTCGTATTCCCGAGAACATGCCGGATATGCAGCTCCACTGTAAATCGTTCTTTTTTAACGAGGAACACTGCTTCGCACTCTTCCAATTTTCTTTTTCTCCATTTTTGACCTGTCATAACGGAATAAAATCTAAGTAACGCGTATTTTTTACAGCCCCCGTAAAACGGTTTTAAGTAGTGAAATTATCCTTACAGGAGTAATGTCACCCCTTAAAACCGTTTTACAGCAGATAAAAAGCAAGAATGTCCCTTAGATTTCGCTCTACTAGACGCATTGAAATGTAATCTTGCTTCTAAGTGAAATTGACTTATACTTATTATAAGATGAAGCAATTTGTTATTCATTTTATTCAATACATTTAAACTACCGTTATTTATTTTGAGAATGTTGAACATAAGAAACCTCTTAATTCGTGGAACTTCGTTTTCTAAGAGTATCAATCCGCATCAAAGAGGAAGGAATTTGGATTTAAATTCCAACCAGATATCTTATCAATTATGCAATGGAAAGTTCGTCATAATTCATTTTAACATACGTGTCTGACTGAAAAAATAGTGGTACATGGAGAAGGACGTTTTGCCTGTTAATTGTAACTCTGTTAATGTAGTTGCATGACTCTGGTTAATTATTAAGAAATTATTTCAGTACTACAGAAGGAGAGCACCATTATGAAAATGATTTTAGTCATTTAAAAAGTTGATGCAATGTGCTTGACAAAAGATAATTTCCCGTTACTGTCTCTAAACGTTCACTTGTTTCATTCTGCACGTATATCGCGTCGGGTGACATGGAATTCGGTGGGTCGTGAATTCCATTCAAGTTACATTTTTAAAGGGGGAAAGTTCTACGGTCTCACGAGCCAGCGAGGGGTACAGTTCGCCGTACTGATTTGAATCGTGAGACGGAAATTCAATAGCTCCTACAATTTCGCGCAACTTGCGTTCTCGAGGAAGGAAAGTTCTACTCGTAGTAAAGCGATGTACCGTTTCGTCCCCTGTATTGAATTACTTGCGTCAAGAAGAATTGACAAACTGAACAGGACGGCACTTAAATTGTTTCTCTGCAGAGAAAGAATTCGTCCAACTGTAAATTAAAAAATATATTTCTGCGATAAAGAGTTTTTTCCAAAGAGTTATGTCAGTCATTTCTTGGTGGAGGAGGACTGTGCAATTAAGCGATAAAACCTAAAAGTGGAGGTCGTGCATGGATAAGCGAGGAATCCCATAAGAAAATTAGATAATTAATTTTGTAGGAAGTACCGACATTCCTTCCACAAGAAACATCTACGTAATTACATTTTCCAATGTTATACCGTTTTGCTGATTGACTTTTCTAAATTGATGCTCTTTGGAGATTCTTGCACGCGAATTCCTTATGTCCTTGAATCGCCACGGAAACCACTTGGAATGGTCCTGGCTAATGTCGTGAGGCTTACTTCGGGACTTCGTTAAGAGAATTAATTGTAATCCGATTAAGAGGACGAATCCCTTCTCTTCATCTCGTCGGCAAGGTTCCCATCAGGTCCTTAATAACGCGCTCCGCGGTTCCATCCGTATACGACCGCTCCTGGCATAATTGTCTTAGAAGGGCCATACCTGAGAATAATTGCGCACTTTCCGTCATATTGGAGATCCCTGCTAGGGAATTTATTATAGGTAATTCTGATAAACCTAGGGAGGCAAAAATGTATGGAAATCAGGTCGCTGGAGTGATCGTTTGCGATGGCTGCAGATAAAAATTGCAAAAAGTACTTACGAGTTGTTATCCGTAAATAAATAATTAAGGTTTGCTGATTTTCATGCAAGGATTTAAGAACTCCTTTACTCTTCTGAGCGTTACAAGTTCGCAAAAGCTGGTAGGTGTACCACTTATCGACCGAGGCAACTCGAGAGTTGGCTTCGTGCTCGGCGAGTTTGCAAAAAACTGCAATGTTACAAGCCCTTGGCACTTCCAGCGGCTCAGAACAACCGCAAGCTCTTCAGGATAACCTTCCAACAACGGCGATTAAGGCGCTTTTAGGTGCAAACTGCGGAAACCCTCAGCTATCTCGCTAATCCTCAAGGAGGTCAAGAGAAGAGCGTTCAGAGATTTCTCTAGTTCAGCCAAAAGGCACTGACCGGTTCGATAAATATTTCTCACGGGTAAGTAACTTCTTCGTTTGAAGATTAAAAGTTGAAGAAGTACCCCTCACCCCAGTACCTGAACTTGAAACATGAATGCACCGTATACGAAGCGGAGTGAATGGCTTATATCATCCGTCTCATCTGACTACAAACCACTACAGGACTTGGAGAGCTATCCAATACTTTGGCCTCATTTTTTGTATCATCACTTTTATACTACAAGTTGATTAATGACGATGACAATTCCAAATAGACGTTAATAAATTGACAAAAGTGCGAGGGGGAGGGGAATTGTGGAGCCGCGGAAAAATGTCCGCGACAAAGGCCATGAATTCGCGGAATGCCGAGGGAATTTTTACAGCTTAAAGATTCCAAGAGGGATCCGACTTGTCATTTGAAGCCTCCACCGAGCAAAGTTCACCGCGATGAAATATTACCACCCGTCCCCGTGACAGTCCCGTGAAGGTTGTAAGGTGGCAAAGAGAAAGCGGAGGGTTGGAAGTCTCTTCGTCGTTTGGTCGACGGCCGGTATGACTCCTTCCTTGGGGGCAAAACGATATTTCTTTCAAGACAGTCCGCGTCACAACTATTCCAGATATTTCGTGTTCGGTAACCCCCCACAATCTTCGTTCCCCTTCGATGCCGGAAAATCCCCTGAAAAATGGATTTTCCCCATATTAATAGCGGCTACTTTAAAGTTATACTTCGGACGTGCCTCGAACCTTTACGGCATTCTTTGCGGCGAGCCCGACCGTCGATCGCGGATGAATTCGTAGGTACGCAGTTTCCGAATGAAAAATGTAGCGCTTTTGTATCACGAAATGGAGGTTACGCTGACGATGCGGAGAAAGATGGTAGCGATCCCCTTGGACCGGCGAGGAGATTCGGAAACTCATCGAAATATTGAAAAATGATGCGAACCACGAGAAACGCTATTAAACGCTTTCTCGGAATTAAGTACGACAAAATTTATCGGATGTGCAATTATAACGGTTTCTGTGATTTCTTTTTTTTACACAAGGCCTTGATATAACATTTGAAGGTGTTGTATCCATTTATTCAAAGGGATACTTTCATATTTTTACGAATTGCATGTTCTAGATTCATAGTCCTGGGATTAACCAATGATATCAACGAATGTGAAACCACGTTTGCTAGCTTGTAACTTACGAGTAAGGGTTTTGAATTGTTTGTAAGAGCTACTTTGGGGCGGGACCATGAAAGGTGTGCCGCCAGTCCAAAAGTTTACGAGCTCTTTGGCGCCACCAGACTAAATTCGATTTAGTTCGGTGCTTTCAAGCTCGACTGCGAATCCATTACGTTCCATGTCCTGCGACGCCTGTTGGTTCTCGTCTTTCCCGCTCCTTCGAACGAGCTTTGAGAACTTTCGATCCAAAGTTTCCGCAAGCTGCGACAGGACGTGCGAAGGGACCGCATGTATACAAGCAGAACGTAAAAATACACCACTAGAAGGAGAGGAAAGATGATACGATATCAAACTACCGTTATTTCATGATATCTGAGCTATCAAAATTAAAAGTAATTTATATCAGCGATGAGAAAATCTGTGATACCGGCAATAAACTTGTACCGTTCGTATTGGCAAATATTATTTATATCTTCGATGACTACATAACCTTGCTAGTTCGAGAATAATTACTATTAAAAGAATGTTATTAATTAGCAACCCACGTATACGCGTTTGTATTTTACGGTGTATATTTGCACTATGAAATGAACCTCCTAATTGAGAATATTCTTCATTAAATTAATGATGGACTAAGGATGCCAAGCCAATAGAAATACAAAATGGATCACGTTTATATTTTTTTTTTAATTTAAGTAGAAAGGTGTATTAAAGAGGAATATAAAACGTGGGTTGTTAATCACCGATCTAGCTAACGAGGCTGACCTAGTTTGAGATTTAATTTTAAGATTTTCTTAAGTAAGTTACCTCTTTTGTTTTCGTCCATAATAAACAAACGTAGGTCATCATCTCTTTCACCAAGGAACCTTTAGAAGTGCCCTTGTTCTTGAAAAAGCAGAACTGACGTTTATAAATAGCAATCCTCTCTTCATCTCCCTCTTCCTTTATTTCTCCCTTCATTAATTTAGCGACAGCGACAATGAGGAAAAAAGCACGAATTAATCAATGGAAAAAAAAGGATCCGGTGGAAATTCATAAAGGTGTTAATTAATTCAATTATACGCGGCCGTGTCACACTCGCAGCGCACGCACACACTAACACCCGGTTGTTCAATAAAAGGGAAAGAATAAGCGGAGGAAAATAAAATAAACACAAGAGTGAAGTATGAGAAATATTGATTATTCGTATGATTATGAATAATTAGAAAACGATAACAAAACTAGGGATAATACTACTCTACGTCGCAGGGGTGATTTTCGCGGATACCGGGGTTTAGGCTAGGACGCCTTCATCGGTTGCAGCAATTTCTTTTTTCGGACCCCGGGTCCGCGTTCTTTTCTCGATGGGCCCGTTCGGAGACTCCTGGGGCAACCCGAAATCGTCTCGGTTTAGTATGAACCACCAATTGGCAGAAGGCTCGCGAGTGGTGGAGGGTGTCCGGTCCCTTGGTGGGGTTGTTCCCGATCGTCACAGCGACGCAACAGAACGTCCTCGGGGTCGAGAACAAGGGTGGAGAACAAGGGACTTCATTGTATTCGTTGGGGTCTGGTTTTCTTCTCCGGGTAATAGGCATTGCTGTTCCATAGGTGGAGGCAATACGCATTTACCCTGAAGTGCTACAATCTGGCGTATAACATTACGATCAACAATCAACGGTAATTGTTTCATTTAATTTAATTAGAGCTGCATAAAACAACAATCCCAATACGGAATCACACAATGTTTGGTTACTAGGACTACCCCACTACGCATGCACGTACAAATATTAGAACAGCGTTCCGATACAGTTACATCGTGTGTTTTGTCTGTCCCGATAACAAATCGCGAAAATTATATTTCTAAATCTAGTTTTGCACGAAAATAAACGGGTGCATGGAATACTCTATTTTTTTCCTGAACAAGATAATCTATAATTTTCTCCAAAAGACGTAAGAGCTAAACGGTAAGGGCTAAAAAGCTTTCCTCATTCCTTAGCATTTTCCACGTTGAAACAATCTCCGTAACGTGCAGACCTAAATAAACGTCTAAGATTAGATTGTAATCCACACAGAACGGTAATCAACAATTTTTCTATACATGAATTAAATATTCATGGTCTTCTTACAGTTTTTTCAATTGCAATTGCATTCATGGAATGCTTAATAAGAGGAAATATTTGAAGTGGTGTTCGACAACTGGGACGTGTTCGGCCACTGGTACACTTACCTTAACTGATCAACTTTATAATAATATTTCCTCAAATATTAAAAATCAGCGGAAGATAGATAACATTTTCGTATCTTTAGAACCACGGAAGACATTATAAATATGTCGTATAATCAGATTTTCATCCCTAACATGTCGATATGTTAACTCGTACGGAATTCCGATCATCGACCAAGCTAACCTTACTTCATATAAAATGCTGAAAAGGGAAACAATGACTTTCTTTCTCCGATTTTTTGCGCGATTTTCGTGGTCATTTCTCACGGGATTAATATCCCTTTGATCGTCGCGGCACATAACACCACGCTGAAGATCGACAGGAAAAAGTTAGACAGCGGAGTGAGCGTTCGATCGCCATCTAAAAGCACTCAACTCTTTGTTTCGCGCGAAACGAGGAAACCAGGGGTGAAGAGAGACGTGGGGATCCAGAGGATGTGGTAAAGTGCAGTTTGATACGAGCCGTGGATCCTAGGGTCCCCGACAACACTCTTCGTCCCAGGTTCCCCTGTCTCACCGGCTAACCTCTCTGAAGCCGTGTCCTCTCGTAACACAGAGCCATTAAGCGTTAACGTGCTCGCAGTGTTCGAGCCGCGAGATTTATCGCTCTACGGATCGCTCATCGCACTTCCGTCCACAGAAATGATTTCCTGCAATATTGGACTACGTTTGCGTTGCAAAGTCAGCCCCAAAAAAATCTTAATAAAAAAAGGATAAGTGCCCTCGAATGCGATACCGCGGTATGAAAATCGAGGTCTCGTTAAGGTCAGCGCATCACCAGGGAGGAACAACTATGGTCATATCGGCCGTCAAAAGGTAATAAAAGGGTAATTAAAATTTCTTGCAGAAGGAATACAGAAATGGATGGCCAATTTTGGATACAAACGAAGGCGCGGGGTGAGCACGTTTCGTGGAAATCGCTGGAAGATGGAATTGTTCAAAAATTATATGGTGTTAACATTTTGTACTCGGACATTTTTACCCGGTCAGAGTTAACTCAAGAAAAGAAGATATTCGGCGAAGAGCTCCTACCTCTTGAAACAAATGAGCCCAAGAAGAGATGAAAATAAATCCTACGTAGTCCGACAACGAATGCTGCGCATCATTAATGCGGATTTACTGAAAATCTCGCAAATGGAGGTCGTTAGAAAGGAGAAGGAAGGCAAGAATGATGACATTTTGTCGAGCAATAAACGTTGAGGATAATACTATGAGTTTAGTGAAAAGCTCTTAAAAGAAGTATTCTTTTAGAGGAAAAGGTGTGAACTTAAAAGAATGGAGAATCTGTTAAAAAGCCGCCTAAATATCTTAAAAAATATGCAGAGGGGACATTTCCCATTTGCGATATTACATTTAAGCAACAGCCAACGTGTGTACGGATAGTTACAAAATCAGAGTTTCCTACCCTTAAAATTTTCATTTAATTCACGTTCCGGCCGGGCGAACGCTTCGCGCTCACGTAAAAAGGGAAGCTGGGGAGGAGGACTCGTCCGCCTTTTCACGAGCGCGCTCCGATTTCGCTGAATGGTGCCTCGTTTACTCTAAAAACCTAATTAAAGTAACTATTTTCGAATGCGGCGGACGGTGTGGTACACCACGTATCGAAAACTACCTTGTGTGGAGCTTATGCTACGTGCATTCCGGTATAAGCATTTTGGGAGGTCTAAGTGAAATATGCCAAAGAAAAGTTGAAAGCTCTGAATGCGCGAATTTGTTTTTTTTATAACTTTGCCCTCGTTTCTTGAAACACTGCAGGAAGTGACAGGTCACTATAAGTGTAATACTAATTGAATTTTAGTGCGACATATTCCATCCTTCCCTGGTATCAAACATTTTTAAGAGACGCATGACAATCTTGTATTTTATGCAAAGCAATAACTCACAATCGAAACCGAGCAAAATGAAATATCCTACTTTAATCTACCTTAACTGCGATTTAATATTGTATAACCATAGGATCGAATCATAACCTATATATGAATAATAAAAATAAAGACTTCATTATTAAACTGAAAGAAGAAAGATGCGGTAATATCCTTTTCCTTTCCCCGTCCCTGAACATTTCTCTCAAAAATTCATTTTGGTTAATCCTCCACTCTTCCTTGCCCCTTTACCGTGTCGATGTCGATAGGACGAATGCTTAAATGTGTTCGTAATATCACATATTAACTCGGGAGTTCGGAGAAACGAAAAGTCGGCTTTAACTCTGCAGCATCCCAGAGAGGAAATCCTGCAATTCGTTCCTGGAACGACATTTTTTAAATAAAGATAATAATATCCATTCGATTATTCTTTGATGAACACCATTATGAAGCTCTTGTCTGGATTCTCTTTGGTTTTCAATAATTTTCGTTTAAGCCGCCACGGTGAATTCTCTCGATCCCTCGTTGCCGAATTAATGGAATCGACGCGATCGAATTTCATCGAATTAATTATACCGATCCCCAAGTGTCCGCTCTCAGCTTGAAAATTGCATGGGAATTCGATCACGAGGGAATCCCCGTCGGAGGCAAATGACTGCTACCGGCCGGAGCAGAAAGACCGTGGTATTGCAGCTATACCTACGGATTCCCTCGGCTACCTACACCCGCAAACTACTGACTTTTAAAGGAGCATATACGTCCGGACCAGCTCTAAAAGTAGCATAACATTTTTTACGAGACCGGAATAAAAATTGTTACCGTAGATAAGAATATACCCGTGGGAATAATAACATAGGATTCAGGATGCGGGGTTGGTGCTTGGAGCAAGGTAAACGATGCTAGTGCGGGCTTTTTCATTACAAACACTGATTTCTGCAAAATAGTGATGACGAAAAATGGAACCATGTAATAAAATCTAGGGGCAACCGTAATAAGCACTAGAAGTTGAGTTATATTTATACTAATGGAGAATCGTGGTTCAAAGAACAGAGCAACGAAGACACGAAAAATAAAGCTGCCATTGATATCTTTTATTTGACTACCCAGAAGGCTGGCATATCGTTTATGCTAACATTTCTTTTCTTTGGACATTTTTAATAACAGAAATTAATTATTTCTCTCCCCTATAAAAGCCGCGTTGTATGAAGTTATGGCTCGCGAATTTCCATAAAATCAATAATTTAAATCCTTTGAGCGTTGCAAAAGTATAGTTGGATGTTCCTCTAGATTACGGTTCGCGAAAGCTCACGGCCCAAAGGGTTAATATACGTTTTTATTAAAATTCATCCGGAGAACGAGACGCGGGAGTCGGAACGGGGAGGAAAACAGATTTACGGTCGTACGGGGTGGCAGAAGGTAATTTCCAAAACTTTTCTCCTAACACGTAATTTACTGCTCATGGAGAGGGGTTGACCACGGCTGCGGCGCGACTATTTGGTCAATGCCCTCCGCACCCTCTCGACCTCCTGGCTTCTAAATTGTTTAGCCAGTCAGTTTCAGTGCACCTCTTAATATCGGTATTCATATCTCAAATAATTGCCGTAAACTATAAACCACTTTATTCAAATTTCATCAAAATAATAAAGCAGGAAAACAATACCCCAGATAATTAGTAAATCTTTGCCCGAACAGAGTCCATGTGAAATAAAACCAAGAAGGTCGGTCCTACTTCCCAATCCCATTTTCCAGGAATGTGAGATTTCGCGCAATTGAATTTTTCAAGCCCTAGACTTCTTTCTTACCGCGATTAGAGTTAAACTAAACTACCGTTTTCTCCTCTTCCAAGTAGAACGTCTTAATGCGAAATAACTTAAAGGCGAAGTGCGAGACCGCGTGCGGCTGTCTCCGCCGTTCGGCAGTAGAAGCATTAGCCCAGATTGCCTGCACGAGACTTGCCTAACCTCTCTACCTTTTCCTTCCACCGGAAACCTTTAACGTCCATTTTGGAAGGCTGTAATCGTCCTCCATTACACCATTTGGAGGAAAATTCAAATATTTTCGTTTCTCTTCCCCTTAAGGTGGAATACGTTAAAGACAAAGTGCGAGGGAGAGTTCCGGCCTTCCCTGTTGACGAAGCGTTAGCCTAGGTCGGCACCGAGGCCCGCGCAACCCTTCAGCCCTTTGCATTAAATACGTCGACACCAGAAATGTGCGAGGCTGCAGGGGAAGACGAGGCTGACCCACATTTTCACAATAGTCGAGGCCGTCCTCGTCGGTGTCGTGCCGAGTCGACTTATGCCCTCTTTGTTCGGGATCTTTCTTTCTCGCGGCGCGCCTACCTCTTTCACTGCACCCTCTATGGCTTTTTTCACGTTCCTGGCCCGCCGCGTCCCCGCTTCGCCCCAGGAAGGCAGCGCTTTCGTTACGGCTTCGTTTTCCAGGGAAAACCTGCTTGGTTCCTCTCGACCACAAAGGAGTTGGGCAGACCAAGAACTTTTAATTCGTCGTCTGATGGAGAGTCACGACCTTCTTTATCGATCGAGTTATAGCGGTGATCGTTGTCTTGCTGTTATCAAGACACTTTCCTAGGACTGAGAGCTTCCCTAAACGGGGCCCTACAAAAGATAAAACAGGGAATACTTCCGAAATATGAGTTATTTCGTGAAATAGTCCGAAGGGTCGTCTTATCATTTGCTAAGCTTTTCTTTATATTAGGTCCAAGCATAAGTTCTTGTCTTCTTTTTACGATGTGAAGAAAAGAACTTCACGAGTTTGCCTCAACCCAATGGTAACACTGTATCTTTATAGAAAGTTACCAGTTTTTTAAGAGATATGCCTGTGTCGAGTTGAGGTGTAAGTTCGTACGGCTTTTCTTGATCGAAACAAACTAAAAACCCGTACGAACTCAATCGGATTTAAGTGCCTAGAATGAAAAGGGTTTATAAGTATTTGATTTCTCCGGGAGAAAATGTGTGACGTTATTGGATAATATGTGTGATAATAATTTCCGGGAAATGAAGGATCATTCCTCAGAGATAGGTCTATAACCTGGTACGTTCATTATCTCTGAATCTTTTTACCGATTTTCAACTCGTTAAAGTCGTGACGTTAGTAAAAAATATTACGTCTTAATGAGACACTTGTCGCGTATTTTATCGAGTTGGAGGCGTCCCGTAACAGTCGGGCACTTAAGCGTCTTTCCATTTCTGAGGAGGAATCTTTGGCAAGGCGGAGAAACGGTATCTCATCTCGTTTCCCACATTCGAGTTGTCGTTATCGCTAGACCTCGTATAGTTCCGCCATAAGCGCGGTAGACAGTGGGAAGGCGAAACGCTTTAACGTCCTCGTTAAACGTTAACGGGGGAGGCGACCGGGAAGGGGGACAAGGAAATACGCACTCCGGGGGAGGGCTGCCTCTCTTTCTCGAAATGTCGTATCGTTACTCTGCGAAATTAAAAAGTATAAGGACACTTACCTTCGCTTTGAGTAGGCTTTCGGGAGGTAAAGAAACTCCCCGCCTGACCGGCTGAGCGCGGTGGGCTACCATCACCTATCACAGAAAAAAATACGAAAGGGTAGTGAGAGAGATAGAAAGAGAACGATACCGTATCAACTTTAATGCTACTTTTCTCGCTCGACTTATTCCTTTACACCCCCGACCTGCACGTACAACTCTGATTCCAAAGCTACATCCGGTACGACCGTGAGTCCGGTCTTATCTTGCGACGTCTTACCTCAAGATTTTCCTATTCAAAGAGGAAATAACTGTGGACTTCGAAGTTGTCAATGATTTGCGAGTATGGATACGTGTAAGTCAAGCTAGTTATAGACTTTATCAGGTTGTATACGCAGGCAGGATTTCTTGTGCTGGAATATTTAGCCGGAATACCCAAATCCTAAAAGGTCCTGATAATATCCGTATGCCATATTTATAATGAAATTAATTATATTAATGGATTAATTATCATACCTATGAAACTTGACGAGTCGGATGAAGAAGAATTTACCGAAACTGATGAGCTACCTTTTTTTCGCAAAAATTTCTAACGATAGGAACCATGGGAATTATAATGATGGTTACATATAAAAAATAATAATATCCACGTCGTTTCGCCGTTTATGTGTATCCTTTCCACTTCATATTGCCGTAAAATTTGCGTTTTCATAAAAATCCAATTTCCGAGTCCTCCTATCCCCTTTGAAATCTAATATATTCGCCTAAATCGCGCCCCCCGTCACGCGTAATTTCGATCGCACCCTTCAATTACGTTCCCTTCATCTTAAAAACGAATTCGGCCTGTCCCTCTTGACAGATATTCCCGCTGTCATAATGGAAACCATGAACCAGCTCCGGAATCTAATTGCCATAATCTTCTCAATTTATAATCCTCTTAGATCAGCCGCAATCTCCATCAGGGGACGCGCACGTGCGACCGTACTTTGTATCACGTTTAAGAACGGTCCTGACCTATCTTATGTCTCCAGCTGACCATGCACCTGAATATTCACCTCACACGAGCCATAATTTCTCCCACCTTATTTACACGTACCCGGAACGTTTCCCTTGACTCGTTTGCATTTAGGGCGCAAATCTTCCCCTCTTCTCTACACATTTGTCTTTCTCTATCCGTGCTTCGATCTCGCCAAATTGTGTGAGGTAAAGTTACGTTCAACGGAGCAATACTTTTCCACTAGTCGTTTTATTGGTTAAATTCGATTATTTTTCAGTTATTTACCTTAAAGTGGGCTATGCTCCGTTTTCGTGGTATTATGCCATATATTCGTCTCAAATACGTCTTGTATATACAATAAGCAGTTTAATGGCTTTACATTCAATTTCCTACTCCTGAGAGGTATTACATTGCTCCGATGATTCCCTTCGACGCAGTTCTAGGGATTTGGATAATTATCAACTAATGAGGCGAAAGCTCCCATGAACATGAGACACGTTAAATTCGATCGCTACCCTGGTGCACAGCATGGTGACGCGTGTCCATACCATGTGACATGAACGTGTCACGCGCTGAAGGTTAAGCAGGTGTCCACATGCAAATAGCCAGAGCGCGCATACGCATGTTCTAATCGGATCAACGTAATTAAGCTCATCCGTCGAGGTCCGAGATGCCTGAAAGGCATGCAGCACTCTCTATGACAAATAAGCTCCTCTAGGAGCGCCAAAACATCGAAGAGACAGAATTACCCGCGATTCTAGGATCCTTGAATTGCGAAAATCTAAACACTGGAAAAAAAGAGTCTAACGCAAATTCATGAGAAACTTGTAAAAAATAAAATGTTTATGTAAGTTATGTCTTCTAAAGAATACCTGAGCCGTGAAGGAATATTTTCTTGGGAGAAGAATAATTATTTTCGTACGAGAAGTAGCAGGGGAGAAGAAGAAAAAAGTGTGATTGTCATAAAATACGGAAATTACTTTTTTTACTAGCAAATTCAACGATCGCGCTAATATTGAGGAAAATTAATGAAAAAAGCCTCGAGCTTGTAATATTTCCAACAGAGATATTCCCAAAAGGCGTAAAGGAATCGGCACTGAATATAAATATTCGTAAAAAGCGATACCACGGTCATACGTGACAATAAAGTAAATACGTTTTTCAAAAATACGTTGTCGGCTTATGTTTTTGTAAAAATCCTATGCAACGGGATGGTAAAATCCGTCGAATAGTCTGAAAACATTCAAACTCGGAGCACCGAATTGAAATGTATCATCGACAAAATTTCTACACCTGCCAAGTGCTTCTTTGACAATTCCAAATGAAACGGGACGCATAGAATTAACATAGAACTAATTGGTACGTGACAGGCTTTTTCTCGAGATAAAACCCTGAATAATTTCAAGACCGCATACACCATGAGAGATCAGCGAAAAGATGCATGCTTGCGCGACTTCAAGCGATCTCAGCAAAGACGTCGACGCCGTCGCGAGACGTCATCGCGACGTCTCGAGAGAGGCATTCCGAATGCGAATGGAGTTCTCCAGTACAGCCGAGTGCTAATTAAGAATCTTATGGATTGTGGAGAAAAACGCTTAACCGCGTACATCAGTCACCCTGCATCTTTCTTTCGTTTACAACTTCGCACTGCGCTGCTGCGGCGACAATTTTCCCTGACCTCCTTGAAAGCTCGTCCCCTTGCTCCTTGCAAGCTCTGTACCGCGAGTACTTGATTCTCCTCATAAGACGCCTCTTTACCCTTCAACGAATTCATAATGGCGCCGGTTAATATGCACGAACCCTACCATGAGAAGTATCGGCGAACTCGGAGATGGTACGCTCAAGTAGCTACTTGAAAAAGTTCAAAGGACCTGATAAAAAGAAGCTCAAAGGATGCAGATATATCATTTACGGTTCGCCGAAGGAATATCGATTCCCGGTGAATTCCGTGGGAGTTACGTCGGTCTCTAGACCGACGCAACTTCTGGATACGCAAAAGTACGATTTTCATATGGTTTCGATTTCGTGACAGCTTAAAGTCATTTTCGGATTGAAGGGAAAGAGAGCGATATGTTTCCGAAATTAATTTATTACCTTTTTATACATAACGCGAGGTGAATGAAGAAATAAGAACATAATTGTCATTGTGCCGTGATAAACGAAGAAGTTTGCAGAAAATGTTTTCTTCATGGTCCTCGAAAGATCTGATTCTCGTGTTCCTCTTAAAGATCTTACGCAGCGATACTTGATTTTCGTAACATCTCTCTTCATCCCCGGATGAATTCATAACGACTCCTGCAAATGTGTATAAAAAGTACGTCACACGAAGCATCGACTTACGAGAAAATGGAGCACTCATATGGCGACCCGACGGAGTTCAAAGGACTCGATATCAGAAAACGTTCAAAGGATGCAGACACGTGAGCCGTGGAAGGAGGCATTAAATCTTTATGAATATTATGAAAAGTGAGTGACGGAGTACTCGGTGGAAGCAAGGATGCTGAAACATCAAAGCCCCATTTTGAAAATGCCGTCGCATTATTAAGTTCACGAAAAACGTTTAATATTAACTTTTATACTAAATTTCTTCACCGAAATCCCCATCTCTCTTCAAACCGGAATTCTCTTGTATCAACGGTAATAAGTCAAACATAAAACAAAAGATCAGAAATTTTACAGCCACCATTTCAAGGACATAATTTATGTGTCAAATTCTAATTGAATCTACACAAAGGAAGTATTTGAACTACAGCAGCCTTATTCACGATTTAAGGGTTGAACTAAATCGATTATTCTTCTGGAAAACGTAGTGTATGGTCATGGGATGACTACGTGAAAGCGACACCCTCCCGAGCGCAAAAATGCCTTTCAAGAAGAGTTCCTAACTTATCCAACTCGCCCTTGTGGCACCAAACGCGGGTAACATGGAATAATTTCCCCCGGGCAGTGGCTATGTCCCCTTTCACATATGGCCAGAGGGCCGCCGGTCCTCCCTGTCACCCCTTTATACCCTCGAGGACACGTGACTTCGTACTCATATCACCCTTGTACGCCCGCTTACCTTCATCGAAGCGCGCCTTGAGAGTCGACGTTGAATAAGGAGGAGGAAATGCAGGATCCGGGGATGCGAACGACAACGGCGGTGGAGGGGTGTGCGGCTGCGAAGTGCATACAAAGTTTCACTTAAGCTTATCTGTCGGACCAACCGACCCGGCTCCCGCAAAAACGCATCCCCTCCGATAAGGTCCGTGGCGAGTGCAACCATGAGTGTACCCTTATACGGGAAATGTAGAGTAAACGCGAAGGTCGTTTTTCAAGAAATTAAACAGGCTCGGTGCCTCCATCGAGTCGTTATCTTAGTCATTTCTAACCTCGTTCCGTACATCTAGACTCCTATACATTTTTTCATTTTCCTTTTCACACATCACACACCACACCGTATTTCAAGCATTCATTTGGAGAAATTGCACTTTACCCACGGTATGAAATTAAGGTACGTCCTTCATACAACATGTGTCAGTGTCACTGATGGGATGTAATGGCAGGGAGAGAAAGAAAGATGCGATGTGCCGTATAACGTGAAAATTTGGGTAATGATTTTTAATGATCCAACTTTATGTTGCGTACATTTACTCAAGGAGTGCAGAAATGTCGCTAGGAAGATTCTTACTTTTCAGTGTTTATTGCACGTAATAAATAATCTTGGATCCCGGTCATTCGGGCATACCCAGCCCAGCACGGTTTTGCGATGTTCAGACGATCGGTCAATCGATGCCCGTTTCCCCGTAGCATCCGAAACTATTCGGCATGTCGCTGCAACACTTCGGAGCGCGAATAGTCTCACTTGTCGCGCCAGCGGCAAATCGGCGCGCACCTGCATCTGGCAGCTGAGAACGCGAACAGGTGCATGGCCGAGCATTAGCGATCCCGCGGAATACCGTGTCGACCTCTGCGGGTTAAGCCTCGGCGTGGGCCTGGCAGGGAGCTTTCGACGAAGCGGTGAGCTTTTCCGATCAGCCTCTGTAGGTGGACGCATGCCGAGCTCCCGGCAGACCCGGTTATGCTAAACTTTGCCGTTTGCGATTAAGCTTTCACGAGGCTGCGACGTTTGACACTTGTCGCGAGCTTTTTGGATGTAGCTGTAATGCCGATCACGGGGATCGTTCGAGTTCTCTCAAACGACGGGTTTTTGATAAAACGATTGAGTCTGGCAAGAGAAGGGCAGAATCGTTATACCCAATACCGAAGGTACGCGTTGAAATAGCAAACGCAATGAGATAGTGCAATAAATGTTATCCTCCGTATTTCACTTTTAGGTTAGCTATTGCCGAATAGATCGTTGTAAGTGATAGGGTAATATAATCCGAACGAAACCCGCAGACGTGTGTTATCGTAAACTCTGCGTTCCTCTTGTGGGGTAATAAGCATGATGTTTGAAGGAAATTAACGTACCGAGGGATGAAATGATCCTTGACTAGCAGATCAAGGAGGAAGTTGAGCAACGAAAATTAATAAGCGGGAATACCTCAAAGCCTGGGTAGACGCCTCGTTATAGAGCTTACGTATTTTAATGAACCGACCACGAAGTTAACTTCCGCATATTTTATGGGATTCGTTGTGTCATCTTTAGAGGACGGGGACGTCCTCGGAAATACTCTTCTGGTATGAAATTTCCAGGTGTCGTGCGAATCTTCCTCTTTGCACACGGACGCTCATACACCTGGGTGAAATATCAGCCGAGATGTCATTTTGTTTCAGTTTGGCTGTCTGAAATAGTGCTTTACCCAGCTTTGTGTCATAAATCTCTTTCGTTGCCCTGCTCTCTTTCGATTCTTTCGATAATTTCGGCCCCTTTTTTTACTTCTTTTCTTATATCGAAACACAGGACAGGGACGTAAATTGTGACCGATTTAATTTCGCTTTCACTTCCGAATTTTGCTAGGGTAATCGAGGGTGAGTTAATGAGCAAACGATTAAGTGGAAGTGGAAGTGGAAATTCAGAAAATAAGAGTGCTGCCCTCTAACTTTTAATTGTAAGCAATAATATAGAATATTCACTTTAAAACTGAAACAAAATGAAGTAGCAGAATAAAAGATAAATATATTAGACTCTCGAAAGAACAAAAATTGCAGTTCACAGGTTTATTTCATGCTTAAAAATATATGTACAGTGTAAGGAGAAAATCTCATATGGATGGCGTTATACGTTTTTCTAGCAGAATGTGCAAAAGATCGGATGCCACAAGGAGAAATTACCGCACATTCAAGGCTAGATTAGGTTGGGTTGGGTTGGGTTGGGTTGGGTTAGGTTAGGTTAGGTTTGAATGCTGGCTTCACGTGCACTAGAAATACACTTGCCAGACGTTCCTTGAAATAGTTAAACCTCCTTGATTTAGTGAAAGCTTTGCGAGGTCGAGCATGTGACCTGAAATCATTAAGGTCGGAAACTGAAAGACGACCTGGGGTTGCAAACAGGAATGATGGGACACGGCTACTAATAGAGAACTGTGCTAGAAACTCGACGACGTAGAAACAATACCAATCCCGAAAGTGGAGTTTCGAATTATTTTCGAAACATACGAGACCGTATGTCCCTCCTGGGCAATTTAATCACGTACTTGCGCACCCGTTAGCCCGCGTAATTGTCAGAAGTAACCGCGTATGACTTTAGCAGAGAACACAGAGAAGGTCGCTTTACGAGATACGTCGTCTTCCACGCTTCGGCGAATTTATGAGTCAAAGGAAGCCGAACCGTGTTTTATGCGAAATTTCCGACTGGCAATAACACTCGTGATGGTGTGACTAATTGAAATGGTCCCAAAGTATAAAACAAATTAGAATCTCACTTCCACGGTGAAGCAGTTAAATGTTATTCATATTACATGCGCATATCACAATACTATACTTTTTCCTTAACATTTCTTATCAATTTCAGTTTCAAGTACAATTGTCGAAGCAAAACGAAATATATGAGGTAACACATAATTAAATGAAATTAAGCGCAGAAAGATAATTATAGATGATAATGCCTCTTATTTCTGTACAACTTAATTGTGAGACCCTATGTATGATTTGTTGAGAGGAATTTTGGTGTTATGTCAAAGTGTACCTCAAGGATTGAAAACTAATAATATATGAAAGATTATATTTGGGTAGTGTACAGCTGATCACCGAGTAATTAGTAAGAGTGTTGGAGTGATGCAATAAGCCGCAAAATCATTGTGCTCGGCGGTCAGCTTTCACGCATCAAATTTTGAAATACGTAAAGTGCAGAAACGCTTCATTTAACCTCACCCCTCCGGTCCCTTTTACTCCCGGGGGATGAAAACGAGTTGAGGCGCCGTGGCAATGGATTTTCTGTTCTATTTACATAAACCATCGGGGTCTGAAATACGTACGGGCGTTGAATCATAAATTTGGCAGGGAATTTATACAAATTACGAATTCCCATTAACGCGTCTCCCGCATCCATGGGGCGGCATCGCATTAATAAATCAAACGCGCTATCGTCGACCTTTTATATTTCCGCGGATTTTCGAGATCCGTCGTTATCGACGAAACGTTTTGCCCCATAGAACAACTGCACAATAATGTTAATATATGCCCTGCCGCTAACGGGAATACATTTGCACCACGGTGAAATCATTTGCCTCTCGTTTCGAATTGGCCGGGTTACGACCGAGCGTTGTATTCAACGGCGTGGACATATTGCAACGTTAATTCGTAATATAACGACAATATAGTATTATATATAATAACGGCAAAATAATATTATTACTGGGAATAAAATCCATTGACGTGGTCATGAGAATCCAATTAACATTTCCTTTATTTTTTACACCACCCCGACATTTATTTACTACAACTTTGACCGCCCAATGAAGATTAATAATGAATTATGAAAATTAGGTTAATCTTGTTCGGCCTTGACCTAAGGAGTTTCGGTAGCTTCGACCGCCAGTAACTGGTGCACCTTCAGTAAATTGGTAGCGACTGGATGCGCGAGAGCGAAACGGCGCACGTTGGGGGCTCGTATGCAAAAATGAGGAATGCCCTCGCAAAACACGGCGCAGTTTTCCCGGGCGTCCATGACAGGCGTCGCTGGTGGTGCCAAAATTTATACGGTGAACATACATCCAGCCGAATTCGTCGAGCCGAGAGGCTTCGTCTGCGAGGAGAGGCGAGCGGCTACCCCGGGGCGCATCGGTTTTACATTTTTCAACTTGATAATTTATCAATCTCAGCCGCCTCTGGTCTCGCCCCACCCTGGAGACCGGCGGGCGGTCGCTCGTGGCAGGAAAGTAATGAGCCTCTTTAAAGGCCGGAAGTTTTCATTCGCGGCTGCGGAAAATCTATTTTCCGTACTTTGTCGCGCGGGGTGGGTGTCACCCCCGTTGAATTTATTCCGCACGCGGAAACGTCGCGTCCTCGACGCGGAAGGCGTGCGTGCAAATTAAAACGCGAGCTTTCCTGAACGAAGTCACCTCACAAAGAGGTGACTTCGTCCAGAAAAGCTCGCGTTGAGAGTTCTGGTCGAGAAAGCTGTCGGCTGAATGGCACCGAATCAATTGGCAACCCACTATTCCAGACTCAACCCGAGACTTCGCGATCGTGAGTTTCTCGTGCCAAGAAATACCGCAAAACGCCGATTCCGTCGGCTTTGATCTCCTCCTGAGAGTGGGTGCCAAGGGGTGGCCTCGTTTCGGGGCTTTGAAATTCGGCGATTTTACTTTAACCGTATGCGTCTAATACACCAAGTTGCTGACCTGCGAGGTAGACTTTGTGCGGAAAGTCTCGCTTCACTTCACACTTCAACGCAACCATTTTCGACGGCATCCTTTGATAAATCCAACAGGAGCCAAGATTTAACCGGGCAGATGAATTATCAAAATTTTCGATACCCTGTATTTTTCATTGCCATTCTCTGGCAACAAAATTGTGCTCTGCTCATCCTAACTTGATCGTTTTCCGATGTTCCACTTCGTCTGATCAGCAAAGATGTACCTCCTTGCACTCGTATCAAATAGAGTAACGAGCAATCCACTGTGCTGATAGTACACATTTTTTTATATCTTGGTTATTGTAAATTTCACGTTTACTTCTTCCTCGTTAGATTACATTCGATAAAATGATGCGGTTAAAATCCTACAACTATTATCCACGCTTCAAGCTCGTACATATTTTCCTTAAATTGGTTTCGTATCCGAGTCCACCTTGTCCTGCATTTATAGTAATGAGATGTCGTAATTATGCTTAATATCCGCATGTAAATGTTACTTTGGACAGACCCGGAGAATACGCGTCGATTTCTAAGACGCGAATATCCAGGAAGTCTGCCCGAGCTTTTAGTCATAAAGTCACACGAATCGGTTAGTAGTTAGACCCGAGCGAATCACACGAAGCTTCCTCTGAAAGCTCTTACAGTCAAGAAACTTGCAAACTGACGACCCAGGATGATTTCCCTGCGGCGGTTACCTTTGATCTTTGCATATCCTTGGCGAGAGTTAGAAAAAACTTTGGCGTGATTTCACGGTTAAAAGGAAAGAGTATTTCCGAAGAACGATTGTGTTCCACTTGAATCAAAGAGTCGTTCTCCAAAAGCTATTGTTCTCTTCCTGTACGTTCCAGCTACTCGCACCGACCTTATTTCAAGATACATATAAATATTTTCGAACCGTAAGTTATCTGTCTCATACTTATCTAAGCACACGAAGCCCTGCACGTTTTTAACTGCCGTGAAATATGGACGTTATGATTTTATACGCTTCGAAAAATCGAACACGAAGCCCTGCACGTTTTTAACTGCCGTTAAATATGGACGTTATGCTTTTATACGCTTCGAAAAATCTCCATTCATACCATGAAAAAATTAAATGAATATTCATTAAACATAACAAATAATGAAAATAAATAAAATAGTGGTAAACGTGGGGTTGAGAGCGAACCATCATCAATTTGCATTCGTACTACATAAATGATCTCATTACTATGTCGGCGACAAATTGGACGTTAAAATAGGTGTAAAGGAAGAAAATGGATATTTCGTTGAACGTATCCTTTTGAGAATTTTCGTGGTGAAAGTTACGGCTGATCGAACGTGGGAACCCCGGAAGGCAAAGGGCCAGGACAGATGGGTCAAAGATAGAGGTTCGTGAGTTGAATTTTCAAGGAAATTAGGCAGCCTTGAATATTCATTGGGTAGCTACGACTGTTGCGGTAGAATTTCGCGTTCCTTCAGTTAGCCGTAGTCGAACGAGGCTGTTTTCACGGTAGCTAATGGCCGCCCTTATCCCATCCGCCTTCTCCATCAGCTGGCCTTTATACCATGCAAATCGCTTTTTTGTCTAGGGCGCTGCGAAGGGAAAATTACTTGAGCCCTCCTGAAAAGCTCTCGTCCTGTCAGGACAAAGACGTTTATCCTTCTGGCCATTAGCGAAACGGATGAAGGCGGTCGTTAAGGCGAGCCTACGCAAATCTTGAAAACTTCCCTCGATTGTCGAGAAGCTTCCCGATGTTAATTTAGCGGGCTATGCACGAGGTAATTCCTAAACGAAATTAATTCGCTACTTGTCCGTTAATAATCGTTTCATAATAACTTTTGCTTTTCCTATAAGCATATTATAATAGAGTAATAGCACTCTTAATAGGATAGCTAATTATGGTAAAGAGGGAAGACAATGAAAGGATTGCTTTCATTCTCTTTAGAATACCCTTTACTACCATTTACATCATTTTTAGTTATAGGTACGTTTTGAAAGAAAAAAGAACACGTGTTCAGTACATAGTGCTGTTTAAAGTATATTATATGAGGTATATTTCGAACGAAAATGGGAAGCGACGTCCTTTAAATTTCGAGGCTCCATAAAATATGACAAGCCTCCTTCTCTGGCCTTGTAATCCCTGAAAACCCCAGGGAATCCCAGGGCTTTATTAAATCACTTTCGGCGAGACGAAATAAACTTCGTTAGGTCTCAGAGACGACGATTCGATGCAAAAAATTTCTTACAGTTGCGCCAGAAGTTCGCATTTCCAACTTAGCTTATTTCCTCTTTCATACCTGGATTTTAGGCATTGTCATTCCTAATAAGATACTTTGGAACACATACTTGCAACTGTCAATAAGTCACATTTAATGAATTCCTCAGGAAGATACACTTAAGAATACAATATTCTTCCCGAGGTATGGCGGCACACTTTCTCACTTCCGCTTTTAAAAATACAATCTGAAAAACATGAAACATCGTTTATGGAATATCGCGATTCGCTCTCCTAATGAAATTGCAGGGCGCGTAAATCAATTACATAATTAAGGAATCATAATTTTTGCACAACACGCACGATTGCATCGCGCTCCGTACTCAATGAAGGCAGACCTAAAAAAAAGAAAATCCCTGAAGGTTCCCAGCGGGCCATGGAACGTGACGAACCCTCGTTTCCGCCCACGGAAGCCGAGAAAACCCGAGGGAATCCCGGCCGAAACTTTATTAGATAATTTTCGTCGAGATGAGTAAAATTTCGTTACATCGCGTCGCCGGCGATTGGCTCCGGGAATCTCGGGGGCTTCTCGGGGGCGTCGCGAAATCGCAACCCCGACCTCGCCCCGAAACCCCCTCCCGACACACCCCAGGGTGGAGGAATCGCGATTTTCTCCCACCGCGAATCTTCGATTCGCCTCGTTCTTTGCGGAGCCCTCGCCACATCGACTTTTCCCTCTCGTCTCACGATTCCGCTCTCCGCCCTCGACTCGCGGCCTCCGACAAAACCACCCCCTTTCTGGCTGACGTAGGGAATTCGCTCGACGGGGTAACGCGAAATCGCGAATGTCTCTCCCGTAATCCAATATTCGGCTCGGCTTTGTCGGATCCGGGAGGTCGAAAATTGAAATAGATTATTCTCGGGAGGAGGGGGTGAGTCTCGCGAGCCAAGAGAGCGCTCGCGAGAAAGCCGCTGAGGTGGCCGAAAGGGGGTGTGGCAGAGGCGAAGATACTCTCGGAAGCTCCGCTAAAGCGATGCTGATTCGATCACCTTATGTACCGGGACTAGCACAGCCACTCGGGTGCTTTCCAAGTGCTTTCGGCTAAATTGTCGCCCGAATGGAGCTTCCGCGAGAAAGTGAACTCGCGAGTTCGCTCCGCCCTCGCGAAAGGAGACCGCCGACCGGGGAACTTTGGAGGATGAAGGGGGACAATAACTGTTAGCAAGGTGCTTGTATCTCTAGGTGCCAGTTTAGCAATATAATTGAGCGAGGCACGAAATGCAGCCGGTGCAATGGAAGCGATTGACACCGAGAGGCGGAACCGGGAAGATGGGAGAAGAAATGGATGCCTACATCTTTCGACCATTGAATTTGGATTGGGAACAACTAAAATTAGCGATTCCGAAGACTTTGAAAAAATTGTATTCATTCGCAATTACGATATCTAGGTACGCACTGTACGATGAGGCTGTGCCTAGGTTGGAAAAATTGCCGTAAGATCAAGGAGCGCCTTAACCTCAAAATCCTTAAAGCCTTGTGCAGGGAACGGCTTACGCGACCGCGCTGTGTTTGGCAGTTAATCCGATTTATGTTAACGGCGTAATCTCATCGCAAATGACGTTAACAACCGGACAAACGTGACGCTCTGTAAATACGTATCGAGCTAGATAAAGGGCGGTAGGAGTTGGGTCAGCCAACGGTTGACGGGGCCAAAAACTGATGCAAATCCTACATGAATATTCAAGCAATGTAATCCGCCAAGACCGCCCTACCAATGCAAAGGGATCCGTAATGTCGATGGGAGATTAGGCCGAAATTTCGGAACTTCTCGTCGAAATGACGCGGAAATTTTTCTCGAAGGAACCGTCGACCGACGATACGCTTCGATCGCCGACGACGTCTTGATGCCGTGAAACGTCGACGGAAGTGTCCGCCAGGAAAGAGCTTTAATGTCACGAGACTCCTTCGCGACTCGACGAACTTTGGAGCTTGACGATCTCGAAGCTCCCCTCGAAAAGCACCTCCGGTCTCCTCACTGGTCGAGGAAACCCGAGGAGGGACCGACTTGGACAGAAATCCAGGGTGCAGTTGAAACGGCCTGAGAAGGGCGAGGGTACTTCCGCTCCTCTAAGTAGAAAAATCCGTGTTTTTAAAGTGTTTAAAAGGGCCGAACCGACTCTCTTCCGAAATGTATGGGGTTTTCCTAAAGTTCTTTCATTTAGCTGTTAAGTGAGAATTACTACCATATTTCGTCGGCTCTGCAGAAGCCTTGAGAGAGAGCTCAAACGAAATGTAGAGATATGGATTGGGAGAATAGAACGGAAATGGATGCTGCTGCGAGGCTTCATAAATCGCTGGATTGGATATAGACAGATTACAGTTATAATATTAATGAAACAGAATACCATTCGTTCCCTGTATTGGGTGAAGCCGTTGATCGTTGCGTTATATGCATTTTTATCTGAAAGTTCATTTCGCGATTTGCTCCGGAAATAGAAAAGTGGATATTTCATTTATTCCTTCGAATTGGCCACAATGTGAAAAACACTTTTTTAATTTGGAACCACATTGACAACGATGAACTACCATCGCCCAAAAACGAAAATTAATAAGTTAAATGTTCAAAGTAAACGTGAATATATGGGTACATCTTTTCGACAACGTTTTTGGAAAATTGAGCTCAGTACCTTCCTCGTCGTGACCCTTCATCACAGGGGAAATTGAATCTCGTTGGGACGTCATCTCCTAGCGACATTTATGAAAGAGATGGGAGGCTCGTCGAAGCGACGACTAGATGTTATCGAGGCTAATCAATCGCCGAGCTCCCCGACAAAAACGATTTTGCCGTCCATTGTTCAGCTCCCTCACTTGTCGCTACCAGACGTACTTCTCTCGGGTACCACTTCCGGGGACCATTCTTCCGTCTCTTTTGAGCCTTTTGAGCGGCGCGTGCCACTTTGTTAAGTTCGTTTTCAAAGCTTCGTTTAACTTTCGTCAACTGTTGGCTCTTAGCCAGGTCCGTCACTTCGAGTGGTCATTTTATAGATTTTTGTTGTACCTATGGTAAATCAGATCTTCAAAACAGAACCTTTCGGAATAAATGACCCTTGTGGTCGTTCCTGAATCAAGAAGTGTGTACCTTTTACGAGATACAGCTTCCGGTACAGGTGATATATAAATACTTTATTAATTTTGAAAAGGTATGTTTAATGCTGCTAGTTGTCATTGTTTTATTACATTAGTAACGTTGACTAAAATGTAAATGTCTGTAAAATTTCAGCAGCAGAGTGGGTCAATTTGAGGAAGGCAGAAACAAATTATACCGATTTCGAAATGGTGTAATCCAACGTGTACGTCGGAGTTTAACAAATGGATAGGCTAGTGGTAATTTGTTGGCCCGATGTGCAATTACGCGAGAAAATGGCAACCATTAATCTATTACTAATCGATAATTGAGAGTAATAATCCGTGACATTCTGGGCGTGGCCGGCTGCAATGGGAGTTCGAGAATAGTGCCAAAAGTAACATCTGGTATTGACAGTTTGTCAAACGCGTGTAATTAAGTAAAGAGAGTGAGAAAGGGCAAATGCGGATAGGTAAAAAGAAATAAAAAAGATGAAACGGCGCTAATTCCTGGTCATTTTTGGAATTGTTCTCGCGTAATAGCACAGCCATTGTTTCGAATTTGTACAAATTGTATCCAACGGTGAATATTTCTTTAATATTCTACTGCCATGTGTATAATGAATTACTAATATCTGATCATTTATAGAATTATTGACTCGCACATAAAAGTCTGACATGCTCAGCTTTAAACTCCGCAGGCCGAAGCTCAGACATGATTTATATGAGAACGATTTTACATCTACCAAACCAGGTAATCACGCCGATGATTGGTGCGCGTAATTGATTGGCGATTGCTCGTGTCAGCCGTCGTCAGAGCTGATGTCCTGCCAATCGAAAATAAATCATCGACCGTTTTTTCGTCCGTTAAACGGCCAACGATGCTAATTACCAACATCTAGGCAGTAGAAATTAATCGAACCAAACTCAATCGGGACACGCGATTTATCGTGCTTCTGAAAACGCTTTGATGTTTTCATTCGCCAGATTGGGTTTGAAAATGAGGTTTCCCTGAAACGGAAAGATTTCATTTCCCAAATCGCGCTGTAATTTCTGATTCGCCTGTCACGCCCCTGAAAATACCTCGCAGAGTGATTTAAATATAGTCAACCTCGGGTAATATTGAATTTTTTTATCAACTTCTTACGAGAGACCAAGACTACGTTGACAGAACAATCTGTATCGAACATTTATGACGATGTACTCTAACTTTTGATCTTCAGTTCTTTCAAAAATATGGCATTTCAAAGCAGCAATCAAAAACAATGAAATCCTCAGAATGTTACTTCTCATTACACCGTTCCCCATGCAAAATAAATAAATCTCGAAAATCACCAGTACTGGAGAAAAAATAATTAATATTGATGTTATGCATATCACACACGCTTCAAGTAAAATAAATAAAATGGTAAAAATCAGAGGAATCACGAGGGTTGAAATTAAGAGGTATTCAGTAATTGAACTAAATTCTCGCTCGACGGTCGTAAAGGGAGGAATTTTTCTATGCGCCAGCCAGCGCGAAAAACGGACGGCTAATCGCGAAATTTCGTTGGACGTGCAGCGAGGCGCGTTTTCACTAACGCTTTTCGTCTGGCGAGAAAAAGGCCTCCAGCGAAATTCCAAGCGTATCTCCGCGTAAGAGATCTCCGTTGGGCCGACATTATCCGTCTCATAATTTCGCCAGGGGCTTACACAAGCTTAGTCTCGACCCAGCCTCGTAGATCTAAGGGTGGAATGTTTCCGAGCTAGCTACCCCTTCATAAACTTAACATAAGGGCTAAGTCTTCGTCAGCTTCGTTTCCATATTTTGCCTCTCTCGGCCGCGGTGCTAGCCTCCTAGATTTCCAATTCCTCTTCAACTGAAAACTGCTTTACTCGGGGGTCATAACATCTTAAAAATGTCTTGCACCTTTCTTACTGAATTTTTTTTAAACTTTACCGATATACAATCTTGACGATCAATCAATGGACAATGAAATATGACTCTCCTGTGTCCAGAAAAAGGGCAACCGACGGTGCTCGAAAAGGGAAAACGTGCTTAGGTATTTCATTCTCGTAAAGTTCATTCGCCATCGTTAAATCCTTGCGTGACTTTGCTACACTTTTCGTGCTATTAGGTGGAAACGGCAGAGCTACTTTGCGAAATTAGTAGGTACCTAACGCGTGGATTTGACTCATCAAATTATCCACAAACTTTATCGATTAGACCGAGGCATAGGACACATTGATGTCTATAGTGTTAAGATATTGTTTGCGTGGATATAACTAATCTTCAATTTTAACGACACTAGGGGTGAATATCCGGGCGCAGTCATCCGATCGTCTGGAGGCTTCAGCGAATGTCAAATAATCTTCAAGCGAGCTCATATCAGGAAGATGTCTGCTGTCGAATCGCTCCTCATTTTCATTGTCACTAAAGAGGACAGCTGTCCAGATGACGGAGAAGAATGTGAACCGAGGCAAAATCGAACAAAAGGCTTAGCATATATAGACATCCAATTCAACAGACATCTAGATGGTTGGAATGATAATTACGAAAGCGGAACAAATGCTGTCAACAAGTGGATTAGAAATGAGTAATATACGAAGAAGATTATTTCAAAGATGTACACAATGGGGAAAGTAATTTTAAAAATGTGGAAGTTTCGATTACCATTTATCAATAAATGAGCTGACAACTTCAATTATTGCCTTGTGTAAATGAATCTCGGAGAATATCATTTCTTTTTCTGAAGACAGAAAATTGTGCACAAATTAAAGAGAAATTAAATCCATATCAAGAAAACAGTGCGTTATCACATTTTTAAATCAGACATATAAGTAGGAGGAGATGCGCGTACAAGGGCTCGCATTCATGTATTACGTTCCCTTCGCAAATTGTGGGTGTGGTGGGTGGAGTGCCCCTGAAATATAAAAATCCTCTCTGGTATATTTGATCGCGGAGTTGTAACAATTCTGCCTCACTGAAAATTTCGGTATCTCTCTCGCTTGCCATGAAATTTCCACGAATTTTTTGCTTTGCCTACATGCCGGACAAATTTGGAAATTGTTTCCATCCTCTCAACAGGACTCTTGTAAATAAAAACGTTCGAATAAGGAAACTGAACATTCCGACGATGTAGAATTCAGTGAAATCACGAAGGACTAATATTAGTCACATTGAGGAGAACAAAAGTGAGGGTGTGAACCAGGACTGTACGAGTTGTCGATAACTCCGAATTCCCGGATTTCAGATTAGATCTAGTTCGAGTTGGGCGAGCCTCGAGGAATTCTATAATTATAGGAAACTCGTCCATTATCGAGGCCCGACTAGCTCTGGTAATATAAGTTAATAAAAAGAAAATCCGATAATTGATTGAGGAACCTAGCTAGCGAAATAAGCCACAATTGAAAACGCGTTTGGACGAATAGTACAGACAGATTTAAGTGGTTCTTTGATCATTACACTCTCTTATATTACATATTGTAGGCATTGCATTTAAATTGTGTGCACCAATAATACATTAGAAACGCACTGGGACAAAATAAAAGGAAATGGCGGATGTATTTTTATTGCATTTGATAATGCTTTTAATGCATTCACTCCCGAGTTTACCGCTCCACACAGTAAAACTGTAAATAAGCAAAATCCAATAATTTTCCATTTGCAGTCATAATACGATATTTTTATACAAACGGCATGGTAGAGATTAAACATTGCTATTAATACTTGAACCGCACGAGGTGAATTTAACCCGCAGTTAATTCGAGCGGAACTCGCAGCCGAAGACCGAAAGAGTACAACTGTTAAGGCGGCGAGCTGAACACACATTCGACGAGATACCATACTACCACCATTACCGAAACAACGGCGTTTGTACGAAGGCAACGAAAAACCGAGAGAAAACCTAGGACCGGCTTGAAATATGACTTCCGTCGTCGAACGGGCCACCCACGCAAGGATCCGCTCTAGCGTTAGCGTCTCGTTAGCGTGAAAAACACGCTTTTCCACTTGGAACAGAAGTTTCCCTGCTTACCGCCGGAGTCGCTCCCCACAGCCGATCCATCCCCGGCATTTTCTACTGCTCTAAGATTTTCCACCATTTTCTCGATGGCGAGCCACATCCTGTGAACCTGAATTTTTCGTTCATACTAAAAGCAAAAAGATACAAGTGTCGCCGGACATATAACGTCAACAAAATAACTCGAATGGACATCTCCACGATTTCTTAAGAATTGATTAAATAATCTTGTAATAACTTGAATTTTTTCAAAATGGAATATTTTATAAAAATTAGTTCGCAAGGGTGGTAAGTAAACGTTAACTATAGAGACTAAACAACCCCATTACAGAGAACGGGTATTTTCTTCAGACAATAGAAATTGACGAACAAAAATTTTACTTACAATGTCTGTAGAATGCCATTTAAAAAGCGAAGTGCCAATTATTCGAATAAACTTCTTTATTTACGCTGGTACATCGGATTAGTTTATCAGTCTATTTGTGAATGTCCGATAATATCGAAGATCGGTTGAAATCCGATATAATTCATTGGCGCATTCCAGAACGCGCCTAATCAATTTGCTATTATCGCAGCATTCCGGCTTTAATCGTATTATCCAAATTACCCGAATGATTATTATTAGTCAATTGAAAACAACCGAGAATCTCTACCTCGCGATACTCGCTAATGTAAGCTAACGTATAATACTGTTTCCTAATTTAAGCAAATGCGCCGACAGAGTTGCGCAATCCAAGAAAGTTTTCCAAAACGGTCCTTCCGTACTTCTTCCGTACTCAGCATCTAAACCCTTAACGCATTCTCATGGAAATTCAATCTTAAGGGGGAATCGAGTGAAAAATTTAACTTCCTGGCAGCGCGGTCGTTGTAATAACCCTGTTCCGTAATGGGCGAATAAAAGAAGCCGCTCGGAACTTCTACAAAGACCAAAACGGCGCCTCGAGGATTTCGCTGCAGCAAGCTTTTAAGGAGGATTCTCAGGAAATTCGATGTCCGGGGTGCTCGAGAGACAAATTCGAGTTTCCAAAGACGCTATCATTAACAAGAATAATGAATAACTCGAGATTAACTTGAACGGAGTTTCATCCATGTATCACCGGAGAGAGCGCGCAATAATTCTAGATATATAGTTAGAGTTGTACACCTCAAACAAATCGCTGTGGGCATGGATTTAATTAACGAATGGAAATACGCGGAAATAATCGAACGGTGATTTTTATTCGGTCATTTCCTCGTAAAAGATATTACTGTTCTGTACTCCTCAATTTATCCAGGGTACATCGTAATTAACAGCGAAAAGCCACGTCCTCTCCGAAATGCTTGAAAATAAATTAATGATCAGTGCGTGCGTGCATTGTGTCTTCATGAAAGGTCAGTTATGTTGAACGTCCAAATGGAAAATGAAACCATCAACGACATATCAGTCAATTAATTAACAATGTATCACAGTGTGGCCTGGGTACATTTAATTCATGCAAAATTCTAAAATCATATATATTAATTTCAACATTAGCTATACACCATACTGAAATTTCTTCGGAGGAAATATTAAACGTACAGGAGAAAAGGAATGTTTTGCGCGGTATATCTCTTCTCACAACCATCGATACAAAAACGACTAAAACGCGGCACACAAGGTTGGCCATATCGATTGACTTCTCGTAATCTCCGTTCCTTAATTTTCGAGTTTCGAAAATCTGCTCCTTCGTCAGGTCCGTATCTAATAAGCCCGGTAAGCTCTTTCGCAAAATGGCGGCCGCGCAAACTCGGCGCACTCGACGCCTAAGTACTTAGCGCGTTCTCGCGGAAATTCAATCTTACGGAAAGCCAGGAAAAAAATTCCCGCTTCCCATGACGCGATCGCGGTTATTACCCTCTGGCCCGTAATCGGTGTAGGTAAGAAGGGTTCCCGAGGGCCACGTAAAGGGACGCCAAAGTGGCCGACCGATGCGCCGCGTTCGAGAGGCCTCCGGCAAACGCGAACCAAAGAGGAAGAAGTGAGGCAATCGAATTTGCATCGTAATGGCGATTCCTGCTTTTTCACGATGTTGCCCTTAACGTCGTGCTCTCGGTTGTAACGCCATTACCCTCGGTCGGTAAGGAAGATCCAAAGGGTCGACCGCCGGACCTCTGCCAACGCGCATGCCTCGCCATTGCGACCCGGGACACTTAACCGCACCTACGCTGCTGCATCCTGATTTATGATGTGATCGCGATGAGGTCACTTAAACCCGGAAATGCCCACCCTCGATGTTCGTCCAACGATGCTTCGTCTGCTACGCCACGAATCGAGAATCTCCTTCGAACGCAAATTATATTGTGTATTTTTTGTCCCGTATTAAAATATAACACAGTTTTTAGGCATTGAAGTGTATACACACTGTACGTCCGTTCGGTTTCTTTTTCTTTCGGTGTACCATTTCCTTCTTCTCTGATAAAGTTTATCTTAACACATTCGCGACCGCCGACGTGAATTCGCGTCTTTTCAAATTCTATTCCTGGTTGCCGCTTACGTAAATTCATGTCATTTTAAATTCTGTTCCTGATTGCCGCTGACGTGAATCACGTCCATAACGATACATGATATAAGTTTGCTGCAACCAGTTTCAGAATTTCATTATTTTTGCCGGTACTCACAATCAGTATTTGAAACGGAAAAAATTTGCCGGTCGCGAATGTGTTAAAAGATGGATAATTTCATTTGATGTTCATTCAAATCCTGGCAATCTCATCCAAATAAGAAAAATGACAACTTTTAACGGAGACTCTCATTATCGAGTACTTGGAGTTTGGACGTATTATTTCTGCACGACAAGAAGAAGAAAGTTTTGTTATAGACATCAAAAGAATCTGCAATGTCATAAGATGGAATCATAAATGAAGAATTACTGGCACTTGACAGATAAAATACATGCCAACGTTTGTATGATAAAATGAACATTGGAAAGCGCATCTACTTACCGTCACGAAGAAAATAAAACGAAAATCCGAAATGTTCGTCGACATTTAGATAAAAATTTACTTCATTTATAAATATGAAGAACTATGAACGCTGTAGTGGAATTGCAAAGCGATTAACTAAATAATTGGCGAAAACTTGCTGCAGTTTCCGGGGCGTCTTCCTTGTTCGAACCGCCGGGGGCTTAAAGTACGACGAGACAATTAAACCAACTTAAATTTCTACCTCCGGGGAAGGACTTCTCGAGATAGTAAATTCAATAGCCGTGAAAAAGGAGAAGATCCGATGAACGAAATCCGGATTGTGGATTCGGCGGCGATCATTCGTTCAATAAAATGGCGCCCAATTTGAAACCCCCAGCTGTGACGAAGATTCAATGCAACGAGGATTTTCGATGGTTGGGGGAAAGGAAAGTTTCCCTTGGCAATTTCGCAGTAGAAAGTAATATGCGAACACGATCCAAAGGGAAGGAAAATGGTGAAAAGAATCAGAAAATGATAGAAAACCTCCGAGGAGAAGAAACTTTCAGAAAGAAATACAGGAATAAGGAAAGAGTTAGTGAAGAATGTATCTACTCTACAAATCAATGTAGGGAATCATTTGTACGCCCATGAACAATCACACCCTCGCAACGCTCGACGATTTAAGGGGTTATACGCAGATGTCATAGGCGAAATTCAAGAATTTCTTTTCATAACTAAAATGCATTTTTTAATCGAAAACAGTGCGTGATTTCATAGTGCATTTATTGAACTCAATATATATTTTTTTTTGTCAAGATATGTTAAAAAATTGGCGAGGTACAGGAATTCGCCGAGAAAGCTTACTTTTGCTGGGACCACGATATCTCGAAAAATATATCACCGATCGGCTTCAAATTTTTAGGGCTCATTCTACATATGAAGGACTGCTGAATAAACGAAGGATTTTTCGAAATTCCGATTTTTACCAAAATGGCACGGGTTTTACTAAAATATCCCTCTCTTCGTCTTATAACATTTTCGTTTTTCCTTACTAAAACAGCAAGTTTTCATAGAGAAAGAAGAATCCTTCTTTCATTCATTATTAAATATAATAAGAATATATAAGATAATATAATAAGAATAATTGCTGTACCTCGCCAATTTTTAAATATATCTTGAGAAAAAAAATCATATATTAAGTTCAATAACTGTACTATGAGATCACACTCTGTTTTCGATTAAAAAATGCATTTTAGTTATGAAAAGAAATTCTTGAATTTCGCCTTTGATAACTGCATGTAACACCTTGAAACCTCTAATCTACAATATATATATCAATTAACCATGAAATGTCAACTATAAAATCATTGAACAAATGATTTGATTGAACCAAATTCTGACGAAAATAAACCAGCTCTCTACGCGGTAATCCTCATCCTTCGGATAAACGCACTCAACCCTTCATTTTCCAGAAAATCCTAATCCTGAAGAAGACGGTCTCCACACTGAATGCAATTTAATCCTGGATTTCAGGATGGTGCCCCAAAAGAGCTTCCACCTTCTGGATGAGTACTCATCCAAGGACCTTTTGTCCCTCTTTTACCCTTTGCCGTCAAAGCGACGTTTAGAATTCCAGCCCGGTCGTGGTTACCGGGATTTTTCCCGAAGACGAATTTTTACGGAGTGCGTGAACTTATTCTTTGCCCCTCAGACTTGCGAGGAAAAAACCGCCGGATAGAAAATACTTTATCGAAAATTCTCAGCTACGCAGAAATACCAAGGAATGTCGTCTCTCGTCTGACGCCGTGGAATTTGAAGATCGCCACCTTGTACACGCGAAACCCTGCACTATGCCGTCGGCTGGCTAGAGAATGTGACAAGGAGAACGAGAACGGGAAAGTCCCGAGTAGAGAATTCGAAATTCGCGGGGCTTCCCAGACCAGAGAAAACGATTTTTGTCGTGGGCCCGCCGGCTGAAGTATGCGAAAATTTATCCCGAGGACGGAAACCGCTCTCTCTGCGAATTTCCGCGGCCTCTTTCTCCCCGGCTTAACGCCAACCCCTTTGACACGAGCGCGAGTTATGAAAATCTTACGGAACTTGGTTATATTCTTTTTACGGGCTTTAATGGAAAACGCGAGTACGACTATTATCCCACGCACGTGACGAGGATTTTAATTTCCACTTTCCCTCGCGTTCTGCTGCCGGCTTACGAATTTTTGCCCCCCGCTTCCTGTATCCATTCGTTTCCGATTAAAGCCCCGCGTGATAAATGAATTCACGAAGATAAACACAAAAGCAGGAAATCTGGCCAGAAGAAGATATAAAAAATCCAAGCATAGTAGGTGATGGAAAATCCCCCGAAGAAATTATTTTAATTAATCTAATCTTCATTCTAAAAGTGACCACTTCCAGGATTTCTCTAATTTCTGTTCTGACGAAACGTTCATTTCTGACCCTGGAAATATTCCAAAGCTTCCGAAATATCTCACAGGTACTTCTGAGTAAATCCGACTTGCAGAAAAATAACGCAGGGTCGTTAACGATTAACAGGTGCCAAATGGCAGGCGACAATGTTTTTCCAGGGCATGAGTCGAGGGTCCCTCGGGAGCTCTCGATATCGCGAACCCTCGAGCCCTTTCGAGGCTGGAAAACTAGAGACGTCGAAACAGGGTAAAATTGTCGTTGGCATGCGTTCATTAATGTCTAATTATTTTTATTCAACCCACCGAGAAAGCTACTCGAGAAAACTACGGCGTCGGGACGTCATCGAGATGACGATCGTCGGTGACGCGAAGGAGGCAGCGTCAAGGCGCCGGCGTCGATTGAACCCAGAAGGTACATGCCCTACCTAGTTCCATAGATAGCCAGGTTCATACCTACACACCTGTACCTAGATCCGCAAGCTTCGATACGCGGAGACCGTGTGGAGAACGCGTGTACCGGTTGTCTCATAAATTATCCAATCGCGGATCAAAGGCTCTTCCGATAATCGAGCCCTTCCCACGCAGATTCGAGGGGATGCTCGTTCTCCCTGATTTACACCCTGGTCCCTTGACGTGCCCCGTCCGATTATCGACGTCCTTGCGAAAATCGCCGTCGCGACGCCCCGTTAAATGCTAATCCCGGACAATGCATCCGGACTTGAACCGTGCGGACCGCCGGAGTAGAATTAGTCCGGACTGCTCGGCCAATTCGCTCGACAAGTGAAGGGTTTTAGTCGAAATGTGTTATTGCTCAGTTTCCTGCTCTCAAAGTTGTTTCTAAATTGTCAAGTACTTGGACAGTTACATTTACAGGCGGTCCGACGAAGCAATCGGCGAGTATTTTTCTGACCGGGGAAAAAGAAGAGAGAAACGAAAAATTCGATACCATCGGCGAAATGGCGAAATCAAACGACGTGGACAATTGTTAGACGTTTTTGCCGTTTTACCGATCGTGTTTGCATAACAGTGCTAGAAAATTGCGGTACCTCTCGGCCAGGGATATTTCTTCACTTCGGTGTACGGTGACTGTACATACAATGTCATTTGAAGAGTTCATTGTTTCTGTTTATTTCAAATTCGTGATGTTTGAACCGATTGGGGAAATAAATGTTGGAGGGTAAGACGCTTTTAAAAATATCATTAACGTATTTTAACTGGATATTCTGCGATTGACATTGATGATATGAAAGTTAAGAGGAAAAACGCGAGAAAAATTTAAACGATTCGTTCTTTGATAAACTCCTGTGTGTAGATAAATATACGGATGGAGGCATTTCAGGTAATCGCTTCACTCTGAAATTTCACGGCATTGAATAGATGTCAATATTATCTATCAGAGAATTGGAAACATATCATCCAGAATCCGACTGTTCCGTGGCTGATAGAAATCGTTGGAACTATTATATTATAACGATTGTGTCAAGTGCACGTCAATGACGTTAAACCGCATAAGCCAACAATTATTGAACCGTGTTATTTTATTAGCATTATATTCCTCAAAGGAAGGACGTAACCGGAACGTACCATTGTTCCTAAAGAGGTGAACGTTTGGTTTTAATTGCCAATATTATATTTTAAAGATCTTACAATTTTAAAACTTCGCATTGTCAACATTTACAGCAATACACAGAGCAGACACGAGAAACGAGAAATAATTATTCGGAACGGAAAAGTAAATAAACAACCGCTAACCAGTCAGGACGAATTTCAGCCCTGACGCAGAGCTCGTTAACACTCTTTCTAGTTTAAAGCCCGCAAAAATTCAGTGAAGTAATTTGCAAAATAACGAGGGGAAAACATTTAATAAAATAAAAAGGATTTAAACGCGGAAAGAATGGGAGAAACTCGCAGAACCATTCCGGGGGTGCGCTTTCCGAGAGTTAACGATTCGACCAACTCCTCCGGAAAGTTTCTCCTGACCCGAAAGGCTTAACAAAATTTAAGAAGCGACGTACCGGAAGTGGCTCGGGTCCTTTTCGAAGGCCCATCCTGGAAGCGGTGGCGCAATCGTGTGCAAAAACGCGAGCACGCGTGGTGGCTGGTAGCAAGGGGTCGAAAGAAAAACGGATAGATGGGAGAATAGGGGGGAAAAATGGATACAAAGCGGAGGAAGGGCGGATACGATGACAGCGGTAACCAGTGCTCGGAGAGAAACGTTAACGGCGTCGCTCGTAGATAAGGGTGAAAAGAACGATTCTTCAGTTTGCCCCCCTTCTTCCCCCGTCCGCGGCGCTAAAGGGGAAATGTGGAAATGCCCGAGGTCCTTAACTTCATTATGCCGGTCGCTTTAATTTCGCCGGCACCCTCGAAGGGGAAAAAGCTTCCTGATGGTGCCGGGCGTGTCGCGCGACCGGTCGAAAAAGAGCTTGCGCGAGCCAACGCTATCGACGCGACGAGCCAACAATCTCGTTACGTGGACGCAAACTTGCGTTGAGGGACAAAAAAAAACCCATCGGATGGACCTGCGTGACGTTGAAGTTGAATCTGGCCCCGACTGACCCGTTTCCGCCCGACCGCAGAGGTGCCAATGAAATAAGACTCTAAATAGAACACAACTTCGTTAACGGTATCGGGCTAAAAAAGTTTGCAACAATGTAGCGGAGCTTGCGCGACCCGACACCCCCGATGTGCCAACGAATTCGTTATACATGCATGAGCTAGTGACCGGGAAAAAAGTCCCTCTCAGCTGCCCCGATGCTACGCGGAAGTTGCCACTGAAACTGCCTAATGCAGATTTGGATTACTGTGGAGTTGAAGCGGTAAACGAATGTTGCGGGTAAATGATTAAGACCACGTAAAATTCAGGAGAATAAAGATGAAATTTTATCGAAATTGCCCTACATTTTCTATAGAATATCGATTTAAATACGCTTGGAAATATGAGAAACAATGGTATCCCAATTAGGAAGAATTAAAGCCCAACGATTTTATGTAATTTGGACTAGCGAGCAGTTTTACCTCGGTTAGATAGCAGTAATCCTCCCGAAACGTAGGAGTCGTGACACGTGCCCATCTAAAAGTATCACTCCAGCGTTTCACCCACATCTACGGTACCGGGCTCTCCGCGAAGTAACAAAAAGTTCTCTCCCCGAAAAAATTCGACAATTCCCCCCAAGCCGCTTTTACCACGGGCAGGAAATTCATTCTAAATTGCTCGCCGTGGAGGATTCGACGATGTAAACCGGGCACTACCCCGGATTCCCCGATTCACCTAAATTGCGCGCCACCAAGGATTCGGCGATTCCATCCCTATCGCGCCCCACCAAAGATTTGACGATTCCGCTGTCTCTCCCTACCATGGACTCGGCCATTCCGCCGAAACTGCGCGGCGCCAAGGATTTAACAATTCCATCCGAATTGAGTAGTTAAAGCGAGACTTTATGCCGAAGGAAACAACGAGCGCTTTCTATCAATCGAGCGTACAAGTGGTCCATAAACGCGCGAGTTCGTATTCGCCGAGATGAACGTTCCGCGGGGAACGTTACGGAGGTCGGCGCAACCCCCTCATCTCGGGGTCACGTTCGACTGGCATTGTCTCGCGAAGGGGTGCAGAGGGGTGCAGGGCTGTCAGGAGTGCAGGGGGTGCAAGAGGCCGTAACGAGCGAGGCCGGTGCCCGGATACGAAGACACCCATGGAGTGGCTGCCTGCTTGTATATTCCGTTTACACCCTCGTATGCACCTAAACCGCGTCGCCACTAACCCCGGAAGTGCCTTCTCGCAGGGCGCGCCGTTTCACGGCGTCCGTTCTCGAGACCCGCTCCAGGGGTGCTCCTGGATATCCGTTCTCCCGAGATCGGTCCCCCGAGGTTCGGGGTGCGCACCCCCGATGCTTCAACCGGGGACGATCGATTACGCGCGTAATGGCCGGCCGCGGTGCGTTCCAATTTCCAGCCACGCTTCCCGGGGAAGGAGGGACCGAGAAGGAGAGGGCCGTAATTTCTCTGCGGTCGGACCTTATTAGCTCGCTAGATGGAGACAATGGCGTCGATACGTCAAGTGGCCCGGTGGGGGTGACGGATGCGGAAGGACGCGCCACCCCCGCGCGCTACGGGACGATCCGTTCCCGCGATATGCCCCTGTATAAATGGCACCTCGTATGGCCTGCCAGTGGTGTTCCTCCGGGTCGTAACTAGCCGGTTTGTGGGCAAATTTTCCAGAACGCGGAGTTCCAGATGTAGAGATGCTTGAATTTTGAGAATCACAGCTATAGGCTCTGGTCGCAATATGGCACATGGCTCCTAAAGAGGTAAAGGCATTGAGGTAGAGGTATACATCGAGGCTCAGGATTTCAAACACTCGAGATATTAACATTCAATTGAAAGAATGCATGAATTTAGACATTATATTGAAACCTAAGCAAAAAGACAACATATTGTTAGTGGTAACAAGGATGATATCGGTTTTTCTTGGATTCAGCGAGTTTGAATGTGATTCGTCATGCTTTTCGTCGCGTATTTGTGAGAGCAAAATCATTCAATCATTAGTGAAAAACTTGAAGTTGAAGAATGATGAAGAAACTCGAAGAATGATGAAGAAACTCGAAGATTTATTTTGAAGTTTTTTCGGTTAAATCACCACGTTGGTAATAGGAATTAATGAACTTCTAAAATGATTTATTAGAAAGGCTTAAACAATGAAAGAGCCTCCGAAATCGTGGAAAAAAAGAAACCGTTGAATGTGGTCAGTTCCCTTAATCGAGGGTATCCTTAACACCCTTAAGGTGTTAGACCCTTAATTCAGTCTGTGGATAAATTATGAACCATTTCTTTCACATAAATCCGGAAAACTTATACCGCTCTCCTCTCCGCAACAAACTTAATGTTATTCGATATAATTTTCGTTATCTAACTATTTTAATCCCAAAACAGAGTTACAAGGCTTGACCCAAAGACATACTCGAGCCCATATTTATTTCTTAGCTAGGAACAATGCATTTGGTTAAGCCCCACTCTTTTACCAAGCCCAGGGACAAATTGATCCCCGTAATGTAGGGCCCTTTCAAGATAACGAGCCACGATTACTGGACTAATTCCATCCTACGACGAGCGGAGCGGCTGAGGCTAACAAACGTTAACGCAGATGCTGCCCTGATGGCTCGTGGTATAGAGGATAATTAGTAAAATGCGTATAATGACGCATTATAAAGGCCGATTCGGGGATTTCGTGGTCGTCAAGGGGATGAAATTGGAATCCATGGTCATGAAGTGGGAGCCAGCTATACGACCAACATTTCCACCCACTCTCACTCCACATCCCAGGTACTTCGGTACATGCCGAGATCGTCGATATCGAATGACTCTAAGTGCCAACTAGCCTTTCCAATTACCGTTTAAACGGATTCGAATCGACCTGCATTCACCGTTGCAATATCCATTCCCCGAGGAAGGAGCTGCGAAAATGAGGATTACAGGAATTCAGGATCATGGTCTACGTTCGCACCTCGATTTTTGCGATACTTGCACTTTAACTTGGTATTTCCAATTAAAAGGATAATATCCTTTCTTCTGATTTGTAAGATCGTGTAGAAATGCGAAGGAGAACTCGCCAGTTGTTATAAATTACTGGGATTTACCGGTGGATCAAGAGTGACACCAATGAGGAATAGGGAACACAGTTATTTATGTTTTTTCTTTTTTCCTATAGCGAATTGCAGAAACGCAATCAGTAATCGAGTTTATTTAATAAACTCATTACAATGCGAGAATTGCGGAGCCACGAAATGCAGAAAACTAATTCGAGATAAAGGGAATCCCGTTTGAGAAGAGAAGGAGCGAGTCTCGTTGGGAAAGAAGAGCCGTAATTCAATACCGAGACGTATCTGGGCTTCTGATGGTAAAGGCGAGAGGAATAGAGAGAAAGAGAGAGAGAGATGGGAAATAGCGAATTGGATGTACGACGTGAATTTGAAGACCAGGTAGCAATTCGGAATTTCAATGAACGAAACACCGGAATTCTATTGTTGGCTAGAGTTTATTACACTTATTCGAACTATTTAAGGCATTCCAGAAACCTTCACCTCCTGACAATACACTGAACTTCTTCCAAAGTTCGGGGAATGCCCTAACGAATCTTCAAGTGAAATATACGACTGATCCAACAGTAAATTTTATTCGCAACCTTATATATACAATAACAAATCCTACGAATTTTCGTTACCGAAACAATGACAGCAAGCATCGAAATCACGTCAGAGAAAATCTTACTCTATAATAATAAAATGTTTTCAAAACTTAATAACACATTCAGCTTGCAGACAGATAGAAATTTGGTATTCAGAACGGCACATATATAAAAATGATGAAAAGCACGAAATCAACGAATAAAGAAATTAGACATGACGGAAAGACGAAAGAGGTAACATCTTGGACGTTCTTGGGGAAAGAACAGGGTCGATGGCCTGCAGGACACTCGGCATTGCACCGGAAAAGTCTGTCCTTCGGAAGGAAAGAGACGGGCTGGTCAATCGATGTCACTGGCTGCTGAGATTTCACCCTCGAGGTTTTCCACCTTGTTGGAAATGCTGGGGGTGACCGAAATTGGCAAGGAGTATGTTCTTCTTAACTTTCTGCGGGTCTTCGTCGAAGCTTTGCGGCCATGAATCGAAAACCCTCTGGTCCGTTTGTTCACCTTTTTCGACACTTTTCTGACCGTTTCCTCGGTAGGCATCAGTTTTTGCACAACGGCTATCAACGTTGATTCGCAGGTTGGCAACCCAGAATTTGGCAATTTGGCAAATCTGACAGCTATGCGATTTGCTCGCTCCAATTCGTCACCCGTTGGCAGAAAGTAGTGACCACGATATCTTCGCAAAATGCCGTAATTGACTCCTCTTTTCAATGCGGACTTAACCTATAAACGGGGACACATAATATACATACTTTATTCAAGGTTTAATAATGGATAACCCAGACGCAATTCGGCAGGGTCGCTAATTTCATTTTTAGAGTGAAGCTAACTCCGCTATAACATTCGGAATACGTTCACTTGACACGTATCACTGATAATGCCTTACATATTTATGTACTTCTAAGATTACTTAAAACATTAACATACACTGACGTGGAGTGTCATTTTGAAACAATGCTGTATACATTTAAAAATTAAGAAATTAAGAAATTAAGAAATTTTATTTCATTCTTAAGTAATCATGCATTTATCGTATATCAATTTTCAATGTTATTTAACGACCAAGAAATTTGTTAACCAGTTAGCTGTGTTTGACGCGTATACTCGTCATGAAAACGCACGTTTCAAATAGGTCGACACAGTTAACTGGTTAAGTACGAACTTGTGAGATAATCGAATATACCTGTCGTTCAATTCTGGTTTGAGACATATTAGAAGCGTAACTAATATAATCGATGATCTTTCTAGGAGTGGAGCCTTTCATTTCACGAAGATCATTAATCGCCGATACGATAAGAGCTGCAATCTTTAACGGTCTCGGTTTTCGTACTCTCCTTCTCCTTCTTTTTCTTCTGTTACCAAATTTCTTTTTCGCCATTTTGAATGCGATCTCCGAAATGCTATCTTTATAGTTGACTTACCACTAGTAATTTAAAAATTCCACATTGTACTTTTATTTAAAACATCAACCAGACTCGTCAATTTTACTGCTGTACCCTGAACTGTAGAGTAAAAGGTTTCCATTGTTTTTGTATTATCGAGTTAAAGATCGATTCTCCATGACCTGACGCGTTGAGCTTCAAGTCGACCATTGTAAACACAAAGCAATTTGTCCCGGAATGAATTCCTGTTACCGAGTAAAACGCAAAAAACAAATACGTAGTCACCCAACATTGAAACAAACTTGTCCGAATCATTTTAAACGCGTCTCATGATTTTCACCTCAAAACCCACACTTCAATTCACAATAGAAATGATTTAATTTATATTACAGCTTTATGTGACAATATTTCAATATTCCAGATAATGAATGACCTTATCAGAAAGATAATACGTAAATACTAAATAATTCACAAAATGCAATATTATTTTTAAAAAGTCACTTTTCATTATTTAAGCCATTGCGGTCGTATTTACCCAGGGTCAGGAGAACTTTGATGGCTGAGAGTAGACACACGACCGCAAAGGGTTAAATTAAATATTGTCATTGAACTCGTATGATCTCTAACCAATGTGTGCTGCAAATAAACACGCGGGGTTTGACATTTTCACCGATAATATGTCAAAAAGAACACGGCGAATACAATTTTTGTAACACGCAACTCGGCAGCAGTTTTTACCTTTTATCAGATCTCGGTTTTATCACTTGTTTATTTTTCCAATCTGTTATTTACATCATTCAACAAATGTTAAACCAGTTTCCTCGCAAAAGTGATCATTATCAAGTGGATTATTATGAACATTTATAGAGATTCGCATCTCAAAGCTCTTCCAACATCCAGTATCGGACAGATGTAGCTTAACTCTCTATCTACCGGCGAATTTGAAAGAAAATGACGATCCCGGATATCGTAAAACCGATTAATAGGCTTCCGGTAGCTTAAGTGTTAATAATTAACCCTACATCAATATCTACTCTTCGGGTATCTTCGACGTGCAGCATGCGGAACTCCTCCGATGCTGCATGTAAGCTCAAGGGTATCCATCAATGATCTTATGCTCGAGAATTGTAGTCCTGTAGGGTTGAAGCCGCGCGTGCAGCTCCGAACGATCCGCAACCGAAACCATGCGTGTTGAATTGCACCGAGGGCGTACCCAAGTGCACTCACGGGAAAGCTCCCAGAAGCCGTCCGAACTCTGCTAACTTGCTTCCGGATTTGGAAATATCCTGCAGGAGGAAACGGTATATCGTCCAATTACTTAATTAATCTAGGACGGCGCATCCGACCTGTCCAATTTGTCGCGACGTTCGTTAGGTGGTCTCAAGAACCCGGGATCAATGGAAACCCTTTGGAACCATCGAGACATCTCAAAACTCTTAAACCTACCTAGATCTTAAATACGTTAAATATATATGCGCGGATTCAATCACTCGAATTAAACAAATTTATGCAATATTTGTGAAGTACGGAGGAGCCCTCCGCACACCGTGCTAATTGCTCGATTTTCTATCAAGAATTTAAATGGATACTAGGAACGTACGCTGAATAAATTATATCGAATTTCTAGAGGTTGTGCAATAAAATTTCATGTTTAAGGTGCAATTAGTAGGAGCTGTGATAACTGCGCTGTGCAAGTACCATACGTTTCAATAAAGTGATAAAGCACGGCAAGGGCCGTTGCGATTTATAGCCGGCTTCTTAATCAAGGCGCTTCGGTTGGTCATATTTATCTGCGTGCATCGAGAAATGTTAAATCTTGAAAATTGAAAAAGGTGCTAACGGTAATATTTATATGGGAGAATCATGAATATGTAGAAATCGTTAAACGATATTCGAACATTCAAAATGGGCCTAACTCCCTGCGTTATGACAACATAGCATGGCCTTAATCTACATATGAAAATATACCCAACTTGCATGAAACGATATTTTATTAAAAAAATTTTCCTTTATCTATTAGAGTAATACCGTAATTCATTCATACAATAAGGTTACTCTAAATTATATTACTCTAAATATGACTATATTTATAAATTAGTCATAAAATTAATTTTCTCTTTAGAATGCGGTCACATAGGACTGTTCAATTATTACCCTATCGCCCATGCATCGGTATCATGACTCGACTCCGGCAATCACTAGGTTATCATCATCTACGTAATCCAAGTGAGCACCCCTGAGCAAATGAATCACAGCCGGGTTAACCATTACTCCAGGATGGTATCGGATTCCCACCAATTTTTTCACCCCCATAAACGTCGAGATTATTATCCAAACAACAGGCCCACGACGCAAGCGGTGCGTCAGTGCATTACTTACGGCGTTTTACGGGGATTTATTAGGAGTACGCGAGACTATACGAGCGGCTATTTCCTGTTATATCGGAAGTCCAGAAATCCGGGAACCAAGCTGAACCAGGCTGAACCAGTGGTTTATTGTTTAATATTCTGAGTGGCCGAAACGATGAAACGTAACTGGCCGCATAAATTTAATTGTACAGCGTTAAGCGCATGAGTAAGTACGCCTGTACAACACGGATCATCGTCGACTGCGTTGGTTCAATTGCGCGCGCTTCTATGGATCAGGATAGCTGGGAGACGTTGACTTATGCCCATGCAAATCTGAACCATTGCATCTACGCGACTAAACCAGTTAGAGGGCAATTACTCACCGATGTAAATTGATTGCTTCATGGAGGAAACACCAGAAGCAGAACAACCGAAAAAAAAAACCTACACGATCTTCGATCTAAATCTCATTAATTGAGCGCGGTACCTTTAGATTTATTAAAGGTATATTATATAACTTGAAGAAAAACAACGTTAACTTCCATGGTATGAGACAACAATTAATGGTATGACGCACAGCTCTTTTAAGACACCGTAGAGGTAGCATGCAATTTTAAAAGTCTATAAGGTAGGACTAAAATCACCTCGAAAAACACCTCCAGGGAATAAAGAACTTCTACAAAATACATTTGAAACATATTTCACAAAAATGTATACGTAATGATAATTTCGTATTCTATATATACATTGCGGAAACTGTGCCAAGTTTTTTAATCTGTTAGCGATTAATACTTCTTCCGCAGTTAAAATAACTTTATGACTGAAGGTAAAAAAAAGTAACGCGTATTTTGGAGTGTTTTCCACCTTCGGCATTCTGGGCATTTCGAAATCGCCCGAGACTCGAGAAACTGGAACCCTATTTTTCAAGTCTTTACGACGCTGAAATTTTCAGGGGAACCCTGAGTGAAACGATTCGTTAATCCAAGCACGTATCGCAACGCCTGGATGTCCTAAGTAGTGGATGTCCACGTTTTCACGGAAATTCTTTGGAAGAAAAGTTTCGTACCTGGACAGAGCTCGAGGCGAACACGAGCCGGTAACGGTCTACGGATTTTGGCCAGAAACTTCAGGCGCTAATCTCTATTTCGGCATCGATTGTGAATTCCACGAGCGTTTAACCTAAAAACGTCGGCCTCGAAGAATAAAATTGCGAAAGGAATTCGAATAGGGAGAAATACCTCTAGTTACTCAAATTTCATAAATAAATCAAACCACGACTTAGAAGATTCAATACGAATGTACATTATGAAATTTTCTCATCCCTGAAATGTATCACCTATATTCGTATTTCCAAAATGAAAATTGTATTTTTTTAGGAGCGTTTACTCGAAACACACACATAAAAATAACTCTATAGAAGAGACTAATCGAAGAGCTGATTGATTTAGACATGGAAATGTCAGGTGGAAGGTACTTTTCGTGCACGTATAAAAAGAAATAGAAAGAGGCCCACAGCAAAAAGAATAATATGGAGAACCAACGTATCGAAGACCTACTTCTGTTCAACAGATATTAAACGGATTCGATCCTTTTCATAAACGAAAGAAGATATGAGATGTTCATAAACCATAAGGTCCATTAGTTCCTCATGTTCCCGCCCCGAAGGACAATGAATGACGTCGTTGATCGGAGATCTCATCAAGTGAATGATTCGTATAGGGAGAAGAAAAGAAAAAGAGAAACGATCGAAATAAAGAACAAAAGAAGACGGAGATTGAGTTTGTCACGCTATATATCATACAGTGAAACTGCTGACCCTTCTTTATCGTACAGTAGATAAATGTCAAGTCTTTCGTCTCTTTTTTATTCTATTTTCATTGTCTACCTCTCGCAAAAGGAGAACTAGAATGTGAAGCTTGGATCTAACTTAAGGTCAATTAATATTTTTCTTCACACAAACAAGCACTGGATGTTGCAGTTTATTACCGACCCATCGCTTCGAGCGAGCAGCCCTCTCTCTTCCTAGGAGAGATAAAGAGACGCGAAAAGAACTAATGGCCTTGGAAGAGAGCGAGAAAGGACGTGGGCACCGAAGGCTAACCCTTGCCAATGTATCGGAGAACAAATGCCGTTCCAATGGCTTTCAAGATTTTATTCGACAGCCCTCTGCTTGCGGGAAAATCTAGACGGAGAAAGGCAGCGCGAAAGAGAAAAGGAAGCCCCCAGAACGAATGGAAGCGTCCAATTAGGTTCTAGCCGAATCGCCCTGCACCAACAAAACTTCCTGAGAACCTCTCGCGGGTCTTTTTGTACGATTTCTTGGAGAAATGCTCGGATAGAGACGATAGAGGGTAAAAAGGAACTTAGAAAGCAGCTAGAAACAGGGCAATGCAGGGATGTTTTCGGCAAGTATGGTTTGTACCATGAAAATCGAATGTAGAAATTTCAAAACTTTCTCGGGAAAAGTTGAACATGGGGGGGGAAATCCAGAATGAAGTTTCTAAAGAAGAAATACACGCGTGAATCGAGAGGAATGGAGCGAAAAGGAGTTAGCGAGTTTTCTGAAAATCTAGTTTCCAATGTATAAATCAAATATACATGCTCCCAAAATTGATAACATTTTAATTAAACGTTTCGATATTACTTACATGATATTTAAAAAAATCGGAATTACTAGAATTTCTCATTAAACCGTGGTAAACCAAATTCGGACCTGAAATTCGATTATTATCAGGAGAAAATGATAAGTATTTCAAATATCCAGTAGAGTGAAAAATAATGATATTCGCGACTGTTTCTTGCAATAGAGTGAAACCGATGTATGTGATTAATAAACCACCGTTCCGGTTCATGCCCAAAAATATTACATTCTGCAGCCAACACCCACGCAATATTTTTTCAGTCCGAAAGTCAGAAAATCATGAAATACCAAAGAGCATTTCCACAATCCGCGAAACTTCGACCTAGGATTAAACAAGGATATTTCGAAAGCCTCTAATTGCGAATGGGCCGAGTGTTCAAAAATTTCGAAACCGTGAGAGAGAGGAAGTGAGAGAGGGAGAGACGGATAGGAGAAAAATTTATAAATCAATAGCACCCATGGGCCGGAGGTAAAAATATTTTCGAGCATTGGGCGGGGGAATTCCGCGGCATTTTCAGAAAGGGCGATATCCCGGGAAAACGAGAGCCGATCTCGCAGCGAATGAGGATTCGCGAACCGGGAACATTTCGGGTCGGTATGCAGAGCAGGAATGGTTGAAGCGCATTGCGCGAATTATCGGCATTCCGATGTATCATCGCTGGATTACGCCACTTCCGTTCGCGCTTAACGGGCGCACAGCAGTCACCTCGAGGCCCCGATGATCGGCGACGCAATGGTCCAAGGAATACCCTAAGGCCAGAGACACATTAAGCATTTTTTCCGCATCCCTCGCATCCTATAACCTAGAACCGGACTGCTCGAAGGAAACTAAGTTTCATCGGTCCGGAAAAACGCATGGTGCGACTCTGGCCTTATACCGTATCCACTCCTCGTACCAAGCGGCACGCATGTGGAGTCCGCACCTCTGATTGCGCCAGTTTCCGCCAACCTCTTTTGCCTCGGAGAAATTCCTCCAGGGAGGCTGCGGCTCCGCCAAATTCGACAGAGAGTAAAGCCTCGAAATAGTACACAACAATTCGCAGAATTGTGTTTACCGCAAAGAACTGCATGATTAATGGGAACACGCTCGGCCAGATTAAACCTGTATGATCGATCGTGGTACGGCATTGTGGCATGGATTAAGTAAAGAAAAATGAATTTTTGGTGGACCTGCGGGTATGTTTCCTGACTGTATATATAATCCAACAAGTTTTCAACGGGGAAAAACCTTCCTGGAGCATGTACGATAGCGTGGATATTCATCAAAATATCCAGGGTTTTCACGAGTCAGCTGGCATCGATAGATCACGAGACGTACAATTTTGGTCTCCGCATTAAAGGATTACGAATATTTCCAAGTGTCGTATTTTCTGGCCTACTGCGTTTTATTTATGGTTAAAGTTTGTCGGAGAGAGGGAGAATTTTAGGTCGGTAGCCTTTCGCGTGACCCGCCATAGTCGGAGGATGCGGTATACATCGGTGTCGGGGATGTAAAATTTCCAGCGGCTAGGTTGTATCTGCGCGGGTCAACTCTACCATTTACTTTATCCCGGTTCAACGTTATCGCTCGTTTAACGACTCGACTGGACGCACCTGTCGGTTAAGACGATCGTTAAACTCGGTCGAGCCGAGCAGGACCCGCGTGAGCTGTGCTTCCCTTCATCGTAGGATAGGTACGCCCCTTGGAGTCACAATCCACCCAATTACATACTTGTAGCGTCGTTCATGTTACAACGAGCCCCTTGCACTTACCGCGCAAATGAGCACGTTACCTGAGCCTTGAATTAATCAATAGATTGCCCCGTTCCACGATTTACATGTCGATGATCGAGTAATCTCCATTGCTTGGAAATTTGACTTTCACTTAGAAATTTTAACTGTGATATATTGTCGCGGTACATACAGAATTACATATGAATGGTTCAGCGCGGACAGAATACACGATTCACCTCATTAAGTTCTAGATTCCCGGTTTAATTAATTCTGTGCTAAATTCATTAATACTTGACTCAATAGAAGTTACACGTAATTAAAGAGTAATTAACGCAGCTCGTTTAATTTTATCGAGGTACATTTATTCCTAAATATCCTCAAGGCGTCAGATTTGTATAATTTTAATAAACATAATGAATAATTAAACTGTACCGTCCTCAATTCCATTGCACCCTTCGCACGGACAATGTTTTGTTACTCAAGCAAATGGAACCACAGGGCGAAAGTGGATCGCCGAGCAAGCCCGGAACAAATTGATCTTCTACCACAATTTGCAACCCCCTAAATCTGGAAGATACTACGGGAAACTTCCCGAAGTATTCGACGGAGGCAAAGGAATTCCTCCGTACAGCCCGATACTTTGCTCGTACTTCACTTCGCAAACGTGGGGACGATCTTCCCCTCCGTTTCTCGTGCCCATCTCTCGCGAGCGCGAACAAATTGCGAATAACTACCAAAGTTAGCGACGCGAAACTTAATTGTTTGCCAGGGTGGCATTGTTGTTGGTTAAAGTGGAAAGTTGAAGATAACTCGAGTACCTCATCGAGAAGTAGCTTCGGGTATTAAATAGTCCACCAACGGACTGAAGATCCTGGTTAAAGGAGAAGATTCCAATAGTCTGAGTTGTGAAATCTGGATGCATCCTGGGAATGCTGCGAACAACTTCCATCGCTTAAAAATTTTATTCTCGCTTGCAAGAGCAACTCAATGCCCCTATAAAGGAGAACTAAGCTGTTGGAGTACCCAACGACAAAAATATTATGCAAAGAAGCTCTACACTGGAAATGTACTGCCAGCACATTAGTAAATCTCTTTGATAACGCGTCATGATAGCACGGGGACACGGTGAATTTTTATTTAAGGAGAGCTGCCGGACAATCGATTAAATCGCAACCTTCGCTACATCGATTTCAATACATCGCTACATCAATTTCAATGAGCCGAGAAAGATACCGAATAGATAAGAAAAAGAAAAGAGGGTCTATAAAATAGAGATAGCTTCCTTCGAGGATGCTGACGAAGGAAGCTCCTATCAAATTCGGTAGAGGGGAAGATATCAGTAAGATAGCTGATCGGTATCTAGGTCGATACAAATTTCCCCAGCTTCACGGCTTTGAATGGAACCTACAAAAATGAATTGTTATGGTTTTTAAAAGTTTTACATAAACTACGAAATTAAATTAAAATAGATAAAAAGGGAACCAAATACCTCGAGAAGTTAACCATGCGCTCGGAGGAACGTTTAATCGCAAAATTGATCTCGGAAGCGCGTCCAGTCCGATTGTAATTTTCCAATGTGAACCAATTCCCGATCCGCCTCCAAGATGGAAGTACCCCGAGGATTTTCTTTGGAGGTGTTCGTCGTGCGACCACCGAAGTGGACCCTTTGTCTCCGCGATTCCACGAGCCGGGCTCGATGCCAGGTCGCATGGTGCGAAAACCTCTTTCCGCTCCACTATTTTCCCCTGCAACTCATCCCTGGTAGCCCCTAAGCGTCCATTTCGCTTGAACGTATGCCAGAATAACAGCGGAAGCACTGCCTAGACTGGGCTAGATTGTCACTCTGTATAGGGTCGATATAGACGCTATTGCGCGGCGTTAAACCACTGCCGGATTCACCACCGCGCAGCCAAACAAATTTACAATCCCAGGCAATGTCCAAAAAGCGAGAGCCCAGTTCATGAACCATCGTGACGGCAAGTTCAAGATATTGAGCTAAAAGTGTAAAAAAAAATCCTTGGGTCCGTAATCCTGGCAACTTTAAATTAAAGACAGATCCGATCGGGCTAATCAGATCGCACCTTTCGAAAGAAGGTAGGAACTGCGCTCAATAGTAGGTAACCATAACTCTTCGACTTGGAAAATTTAACTCGTTACATGTGCGAAAGGATCGACTGTGCCGGTCCTAGGTATTGGAGTAAACCGTAGGTACAGTTAAATGTCGAGAACCAGTAAGTGGATAAGGTGCAGTCAATCACAGATGCAATTCCAACTTCGTACTAAAGCGCAGAACTTCGCAGACGGAAAGGTCCAACATTACTTGAGACTTACGTTTTCGGAACTACGGAAACCTCGAAGGAGTTCACGGTCCCTTCCGTTTTTTTTGCCCTGTTGTTTCTGAAATGAAGACACTGGCGCGTTTTTAGAGCCGGAACTTCTACCTTATATAAAAGGAGCCTTTAAATGCACGGGAATACAGCTGTTCCTTAAAACAGTCGTTACGTTCATTGACCTGTAAAAAGTGAGCAAAGGGGATCAAATAATGATGAAGGCTACAGGGGCAGCCGAGTGAACGTGCTCGCGGAAAGCCGCAGAAAAGTTATTTTCCCCTCCGTAAAACTGCACAGGGTCAGCACACAACAAGCACGGGATCGGCATGAGGATCTCACGAGGCCGGTACTTGGCCAGGCCATTGTCCGCAACTGCAATCTACAGACATACATATATAATATAAGCAAGAAACGGGAACTAGAACCGAGTACAATCTCGACCAGTATGTACCTAATGGACCCAGCTCCAACTATGCACACGTTAATGCCCGGCTGTGCTGCATACCGCGGATGCATTTGCAAGTGTAAGCCGACGAGCTACAAGACCTGACCAAATACCGGAAATCCTGTCTGTCTCTGGAAACGACAGGACCGCCGACGAAAATGTCGGGACGTCCGGATCGAGTGGGAGTCCTGGAGGGACCTTCGACCTGGGGGTGTACCCCGCGTCCATGGGGATCTTTTCGGAGATTTACGACAGAGGAAGCAGGGGATTCTGGTAAAGACGTATTCGTTCGGGAGAGCGGCCGAGATCGATCACCGGAAATCCGAAATACCGTCGACGTGGACAATGCCGTATACCGTGAATGTGGGAAAGGATCGGAGATGTTGCACCAATGGTACCACTTCCTATAACGGAAGCGATGAGCTCCCAGTCAATGTTCAAGATGATCGTTACCGATAATAAATATAAAAAATGGCAACGCTCAGGAGGAAACTTAGATAGTAGTTTCTCTGAATGCCAGGGAAGACTGAGGTCAATTGTAACAAAGACATTCGGTACGGATAATAAGGTTGCCAATTTTCCATGAACTTTTGAAGTGACAAAATCTAAACCATCTTTTAGTGAAAGATTCGATTAATACATGTACCCAGTTTCAATCGTGAAAATCCGTTACTGTCAATTACGGAATTGAAAATGTAAAAATTGTTACAATTGACCTCGGTCTCCCCTACACGGCTTGTTCTATACTAATAACGATTGCCAAGTTACTGTATATAAAAAATAAGACGAATATACGAAAAGGGGATTTGATAAAAAGTTGGCGCACCAAATTTTCTCTCTCCGTAAAGTTGAAATTGTTTTAGAAACTTTCTAACTTTGAGATGTTCGAAAATCGAGCGGTAGGTTATTGACCTTCGAAGATCTCGAGGATTGATTCGAGGGAGACAATACGTGAGGGGCCTTCGACAAGTCCGACGAAGAAAGGAGGTAAATCCACTGGTCCAGCAGGGCTGCAAGTGCAGTCCGAAAGGGTGCAATGAATTCTAAGAGGTCGCCACGTCGTCGGGCAATGTCCAAAGGGTGAGAAATTGCGGCGCAGTTCCCCATCTTTTCCGCCCGCTCGCCGAAGCGGGAAAGTTTTGTTATTTGTCGAACTTGGCACACGTGGCCACCGATGAAAAAGCGGAACTTTCGAATGAATCCTCGTGGCTACGTCTACGGACACGTGTCGGGGAAAGCAAAATAGCACACGAGAGGAACCGGGGCTTCCTGGAAAATCGTACGATCTCGCTACGCGTGTACACGAATTGTTTGCCAAAAGAAATGTCTACTCCCTTAGATAACATCTATAAAACCTATAAAAAATAGTAAATCTACAAAAGGAAAAAAATGTCACGTATTAATTCTTATAAGTCCGGATTATTATCGTGTAATAATTTGATCGACCCTTGATCGACCATATTTTTATGCTCTAAAACACCTTTCAATCTAAGCAGCCAGAACAGTGATTCGAAGTATTCAGACAAGATGTCTATACTAGTTTCTGGGGTACGTACTCTATGTAAACCCTGAGAAAAAAAAACTCACAACCAAAGGAATATTTCTCTGAATAGTACCAAAGAAATATTTGGCTAATTCAGAAAATAATGATTTGTCTGAAACAAACTTAAATAAATTGTCATAATTCCGAATAAATGTTGCCTCCTGTATTCTATGAATTAACCAAATATTTCATTGATACCATTCACAGAAACATTTCTTCAGTTCAATGTCATTTTTTTTTCTCAGGGCAAAATATCCGATATTTACGTTTCTACCACAGATAAGCGTAATTATATTTCTCACTTTTTTACCGACGTTGCAAAAGTGTCAATCATCGTCAACTTTTGGACCATATAATCAAACATCATTTCCAATCAAACGGTGCAATTGCAGAAACACTTCAAGTCCATGATATAATTATACATTTACCCCATTATTGGCATCGCACAGCCACGCGAAAACACGGATATAGGATGATATACGAAGAAAGATACAGTACATCTGACCTAGAGGGGCAATCACGCTCCTGATAAATAGCTATTACCGCAGTCTAATAACAGCGACGCCACTCAACGGAGAAGCGCAATTATTTTCTTCCGATTCTTCGGCACCGGAGGCACGTTCCATATCTCGTGCAATGAAAGTCCGAAAAACAGCTCGAACGCCTCCATGTACTTTTTTTTCTATTCCGCTCAATCTGTTCTTGGACGCGGCTCCTTCTCCCCTTTGAACCCTTTCCGGGTGTTCGGGTTCGGCTTGGTTCTCGCGCACGTCGCTTGGCCTCTCTTTCCGCGAGAGCGAAGGTAAACGAAAAAGTTGGCCGCTTACACCCTGGCCGGCCATTCGGAAGTAATCTACCCTCGCGAGCTTCCGCGGGGTGCGTTCGCGAGGCCGAGCTTTCGGTCGGTACGCCACTAAATAAAGTTTCTCCCCGGGCAAGTTTTATTGAAATTTTCCGAGTTACGGCGCGCCCAGCCAACCCAAAATGCAACCCCGCCGGCCGGTTCGGCGAAGTTTCCAAGAAGCCAAGAGATGTGCCCGAATCACTCCTCGACCTCCTTTTCTTCCCGTTTCGCGTCCCTTGGAGGTTTTCTCACCGTTGAAGCGCGACGTCTCGCCCGAGATGCATCGAAATCCATTTGCGTTCTCCATGAAATCAAAACTAATGGAAAGTGCAGGGAAAGCAAAATAAAATAGTAGGGTTCAGTTGTAAGGAGAGTTTGCTGGTGACCCTCCTCTTTTATCCGGGGTCGTCAAGTTGGAAGAAGGTAATACGTTATGCCAAATTCTCCTCGTGATAACGTTTCGAGGAGAATGCAGTCACCGGGAGAAAGAAACCAGTTAACTTTCCGAAAATCCGACATGGCTCCCTGCAGACTGTCGCTCCAGGATATCCGGTCCTTGAGCACTATCACACTACGTGTATTTGCGGATCCCTAAGACCGAGAGTCGTGTCCAGTATCTTAGAAATGGATGGGTTCTGAACGTCGGACCGGGGGACCGGGAAGGTGAAATTGATCAAGGACTCCCAAGGGACTCGTTGAACCCAGGTCCTAACTGTCAATTGCACAGGACACGGGCACGGAGCTGATTATTTCTCCTCATCTTGAAACATTATCTGGGTCGACGCCTTTTCCGCTCTCTGCGCGATTCGCTCCCAATACTTCTTGCTTCAGTTTCCTACTGGTCCAGAGTGAATAAAAAAAAATTATGAGCACGTATAAAATAGGACGTACCGTATTGTTCGTAAAAGGTTTCAATAAATACATCAATCGTCTCTTAAAAGATTTATATCCGTAATAAATATGAAGGACACAGTTCCACCCATACGAGTACACATCGTTCTATCACTTTTCTCTTGCAACGATAAATTCGGTTCCTTCGATTTCTTTCACCAACGTGCATTTGTCCTCTTCTGACTCCCCCTAAAATGTGTGTCGGCTCGGATGTGCAGGTCTGCATGTTTTAGCTTCCACTCTTGGTTCTCGTCTTTCGTGCCCCAGTTCGGCCTTCCTTCCTACGTTGTTTACGTCACACATTGTCCAGACTGGCCGGGTTTAATTTTACAGCGTATCTAGTCACCTTTTCGCCGTTTCATGTCGCAGCTTTCCACCACTGCGGCCTCATCGACGAAGTGAGTTTCAACCTCCCCGCATTCGTTCGCGTTATCCTCCGACCGAGTTACGTAGGAATCTGAAATTTAATCACGAATCGCTGATGAGCATTCCGCCGAACAATTCCATTTCCACCGCGGAAACCGGCGGATATAGTTGGGAAACTTCTCGATTTAAGTTGGGTTACTACTTTGTCGGGCTCCAACGACGACGATGAATGTCAACTTCTGGTGGGGGTGTCAACTACGATGTTTTAAAACTTTCGGTAGATCCTTGAATTACGACCCGATCCACTTCGCGGAAAGGATTGGGAACGCTCTTGTTTAGCGGGAGAACGGTATCTCTATCGCAAACTTTGGAAATTCCCTTAAGACGAAACCATCTACTTCTACCGAATCGATAATTACGGTATTTCTCAAGTTTCGATTGGCCTTCAAACTATGCAGAAGTTGCTCCATAGGACGAACTAACCCTACATCTCCTTACTAAAACTATCGCAACAATGTATCTTAAATTTATCTTTCACTGTTCTGACAACGTTTTAAAATTACTACTTTGACGTAGTCATCACTTACCGCAGTCATTATAAAAATAGAAGTAAAGAAATAACATCCGAATATGCGCGTAACGATCTCTGTTCAGTAGCAATATTTGCTTCAAACTGAGAAATCCGCCAAGACCTCCCATTTTCACAAGTAATCACAGTTTTTAGGCATTAGCCTTTGATCAGGGAAATTTGAGCCCTGAAACTGGAAGGGATGAAAAAGTTGGCTAATTATTTCAAGTACCACACATTCGACCGAGGGGCGCATAACCTAACCACATCGCGGGGGCGGAAACGCGCCTCCCGAAGGGTGGGTAGGTGGGTGGAGACGCCGCGGTACCGGAAGTGGGAAAAAAGCGTCGAAGGTGCGCGGTTAAAACGTGACCGACAATTTCCACACGAGCAGAGTCATCCAACCCCTCGGGACACGGCGGAGATTGTAGCCATTCGGCGATGATTATGCGCGAACAAATGTCGTGTTATTATACTTTCACATGTGAGCTCGCATCCGCTTTTTAAGCTCCCGTAGACTGGGGCAGTGACAGGACTGGATAGGCGAATCAGTTAAGAGGATGGAAGTCACCCTGCCCTCCCTTCTCCGGGAATTATTCCCATTTGGCTTTTGTCTGGCACGCAACTCTACAAAGGATAATGGCGGCCGCTGAAATGACAGAATGCACGGGGCCGTGCTTCGAGGACGAGCCTCGTTGTAACGCGCAAAGAGGCCGCGCTTCGATTTCAAGTAGTCGAAGAATCGTTTCGTCGACCCGATTGCACGAGTCTATCAGTCCCCTCTAGATTTTGCTCTCGTTTCCACAAAAACGAGTTGTCGATTGATGGAATATGTAAGGTTCTCAACGTTGACTTATCTCAGGTATTTAGATGTCGGGGTTGTTTGAATTAATAAGTTTGAGATATCTCCCGTTATGTAAGTAAATTATAATGTGAAGGATAAGAATTTATGGATAGTGGAAGAGGGTTTCTTGTTTTATTTAATGACGCTGGGCGGTTTCTGTACGATTTCACGGTTTCACCTTCCTTTTCCTAAGCCTACCTATTTTCCTCTCCTGGAAAGGAACCTTCATTTTCAATCCCTTCGTATCTTTTATTACTTTTAATATGTGCTATAATTTATTATTCGTGCAACTATAAAAATCAATGTGCTCGCTATAAAAAAAGAAAAGTACAACAGTACCTATTCGTCCTACGATGATTTCGTCCAGATTTTGGCAACGGAAGTTTATCTGGATACGTGCCCCCCCTAAATCCAATCCCACATATCACTAAACTAAAATCGTCCATTTCGAACGTAACAACCGTTCATAAAGTCTACCAACGCTCCATATACTTCCGATATTCGATTTTTATAGTTCTCGTTATTTCCAAAAGAGCCATCGACCCTTTCGAAGCCTCACACCGAAGTGTGCCCCTAAAGGCCCTACACAGAGTTAAACCACTTGAAAACTTTGTTCCTAAAACACCAACCAATAAAACCAGAGACCATATAATCAAACCGAGGAACTTGAAGTACTTCGTCTACATAAAGTCCTCCAAGGACTCCTCGCGAAACATTTCGAAAACGTGTCGATTCGGAGCCCAACGTCTAATGAAAACAAGAAACGATGAATCGGGAAAAGGGAACGATTGAGAGAGGTCGGCCCATAAAGTCGTCAAGGACCCGACGTGGAATAAAAACACTTCCAAAACGTACCTGTCCGAAGAAAACGACCGATAAAAGCTAAGAGGGATCGGGGTCAAAGGAAAGGGGAAACCGTGAAAATTTGGAGCGGTCCGTTCGTAAAGTCCTCGAAGGACCCTACATAAAGTACGTACGATCTTTATCGTTCTCGTCATTCCCGGGGAAGTTATCGGGTTCCTCGAGGTCATGCATCGAGGTATTTTCGAGACTGGAAGAGACTCGTCGCCGCGATAAAACGAAGTGCAGTACGTGTAGCGGGAGCTTCAATGTACCCGAGAGCCCTTTGGGAGCACCCCAACCCCCGAGTGGCGCTAACTTCAGCCCCTAGGGACGCTACAAATCTCGAGGGAACAATGACGGCACGCGTCTTGTCCTCTACATCAGTCACCATCTACCTCAAGTACCTTTGGATACCATGGCATTTGGTAACGTTTACCGGGTTCGATCCTTCGAAATCTTCGAAGGACCCTAGATGGAATGCACCGTATCCCTATTGATCTAAAGAAAATTGTTGAATTACCTCAGATCCCTTAAGCAAACGTTTTCAATATCAGAAAGACTCACTGTCCGGATGAAAAGAAGGGTAATACGTGTAGCGAAGAGCTTCGAAGTGCCAGAGGGTCCTTTGGGAGCTCAACCCTCGAGTAGCGTTAACTTCAGCTCCCAGGGTTGCCGGGAATTTCGAGGGAACAATGACGGTACGTGTCCGGGATCGGTCTTTTCTTCGTCATTCACCCCCACCTGTCTGAAGAACCTTCGCAGCCATACCTAACGTTTTCTAACGTTCATCAGGTTTCGGTTGCCTGCAGTCATTAAAGGACCCTACATGAAGTACACCGAACCTTTATCGCTCCAACGTGAGTTATCGAACTCTTCCCGGTCCCTTAAGCAAATGCTTTCTAAACCAAAAAGGACTCTTTGCCGGTGCAAAACCAAGTACAGTACGCGTAACCAAGTTCATCGAAGTGCCCGAGAACTCCCTGGAGGCACTCCAACCCCGAGTGGTGCTAACTTCAGTCTCTAGTGATGCCGGGAGTCTCAGGAGTACAATGGCTCTGAAGTACACCCCTCGCCATCGGTACCGTGCCTGTCACGATGAACTACTTCGATATTCCAGCAATTGTTCATAATTAACCATGGTAGTCTTAATCCCTCAGGAGAGTTCGGTACACCCAGATAAATGGTTCTCTTTTCCTTAATCACATTTTCATCTTGCATCGGAAAGTTCCCCTTTAGAATTGCTTTAACTATTCCTGGAGAAGCGATCCACCGTAACTCCCCTTGGCTAAGAAATATTTTATCACGTTCTTCTCGTACACAAAAGGGCTCTTTCACGTGCGCCGGTTCTTCATAAATTTCCCCACTGGACTTCTATAATTGAAAACATTTTGATTCTACATTGGAAGATTCTCTTAAGGAGTCCTTTGTATACGTAACACATCTTCGGTAAGTACTGACAAATGTTCCTTTGTTAAAGATCACTTTCACGAGCATTCCTCAAACTCGTGTGAAATTTAATTCCATAACGGTCACATTTTCTCTATTATATCATTCAGGTTCTGAAAATATTTCTTGTTAAACTGCCCTACAACTGTCTCAGAAACTTTATTATTCAAGTGCCATTATTTTATTCCTTTATTTTATCGTTTAAATTAAATTATATACAGGAAATTTGTTCAACACGTAACGCCAGGATTCCCTGCTCTGTGAAAATCGATTTTGGGGAAAAAAAACTCCGCATCAAGCGCAGCTATTACCCACCAAACCCAAACCCTGGCACAATGAAAGTCCTGTCAGTTGCCTATATCACGGCTCATGAAATTCAAGAGAAACAGCCAAAGGTTCTTGCCTCCGATTCGCAGGAACAAGAACAGGAAGCGAACGAGGGAGGAGTTACGTTTCATTGAAATAAACCAAGTCAAACCAGGAGATAGCCGGTGAACAGACCAGGATATCCCGTTTCCGTCAAGTAGTAACTTCTCGTGAAATGCTCGGAAGTCCTGGAAAAAAGGACAGCCCAGGAGTATCCTACCGAAGGAGTTGCGCGATTACGCGGAGTTCCTTCTTCTGTAAGCATGTCTACTTCTATTTCTTTCCAAATCCTTGCAAGTTTCATTATTAATCACAACTATCCGATCAATCCATCGGAACCATTACTCCTTCCGAAATTAACGGATCTATGCCAGTTAAATTTACAATGATACCAATTTATTTTTTCTCATAAATGTGTACAAACGCGTATACGTGAATTAATGATTAGACAACCATGTTACCAAAACGATAAAGTTTCTACATAATTCGGCCTTCAGAAACTATTATGTCCACGTAACAGCGCGTGTTCAAATTAATGTAAGGAAATGTCTACAACATTTAAGGTTCGTGACATCCTGCCGTTTACGACCAGTTACAAGTGTTCTCTGCTTCTCGAGGAATTTTTGTGAGACCTTACCGCTGTATAAGAAGGAATTGCGATATGAATCAAGAACGTAGCACTAACGACGAAACTGCACGAATCTTTCAACGATATCGAGTAGTTAGTACCTGGCACGAGATTTGTCGTGACTGACCACATCACGCTCACGATTCTCAGTTATGAATAATGCAATGCCAAGACAATATCGCAAGTGCAACGACCACGTGACATCGCGGAAAATTAAGTAGTCACCATCGCGGCTTCGTAGATACACTTGCATAAATAGGTCCGTATGCAAACGCCCGTTTGCGAAGTTGCAAGGGGAAGTGCATTATTTCTGTCGCGAAGGTACGTACGTGATTTACGTTGCACTTCTGCAATCGTGAAGTTGCGTGTCTTCAACGCATGACTCAAATGGTGTGTGCTATGCAAACTTTTGATTAGCCCCCTGAAGGCAGGAGTAAAAAAGAGGGAACTTTCAGATGGAAAAGGACTTTCTTTCTCGAGCAATCTCTCACGGTCATTTTTTAATGTTACACAATCGCGTGAGCTCGGCCAGCGCGAACTTTACGACAAATAATAAACGCGGCCTGAAAATTGTGATACCGGGAGAGTGAACAAATGGGCTGAGAAATAACTCCATGACTCTGGGTGGTTTATGGGGCTGTCGAGACGAAGGAAAAGGGCTCCAATGGTACAGAGGAATGTCGCGAAAATAGAAATATATAGATAACTCCAAGCGTAGGAGAAACGGTATACGTTTTGGTATTTGAGATTCTACGATAGGATATATCCTCCACATGCGCTCGTAGTCATCTGTTTAACAGAAAGTTTTTCAAATACGGATTATCAGTGGGTTAAAGTAAAATATTCCACATTTTTATTTCTTTATTCCTGAGAATGTATGTACCTTTCTTAATCATTTGAATTTGCAAATGCTGCATTTATTCAGGATTTAAAGTCTTTAGGTGTTAAGAAAATAATAAAGGAGGCACTTTAATTTAGTCTCAGCTCCGAAAGCCAGACAGTAAATTCGAAGTTAAAAACGGTCGTTCTGTGCTCCGATTTGTGCTAAGTTGGCGGCAATTATCTTTTTCTCGCACGGAAAACCCAAGGGTATATCTCGCGGTCTCTTCCGATAATAATACATTAACAGGACTTCAGGGATTATCGGCACTGCGGGATTACGGTGGCTCTTTTAGGATTATTGCACTTTTATCGAGAGCCATAGCAGCGAATGAATAGACGGAATGGCATGAAATAAAATTGCAGGGAAATAGCTCAGATTAGTCGTCTTCATCGACGATGAACTATTATCCATGTTTCACTACATTTCTCATCGCTAACTCAATAATTTTACATATAAGCTGTAACACGATGATAAAATAGTAAGTTAGAAAAGTACAGGCCTGTTTCGTTAAACTCATAATGTCGCAATATGTGGTTCAATCATCTTTAATCCAACATCCAACACTACAGGTATTTCAAGACATATACTCGATAGGTTGCATAGATAAAAAACTGCACCATGCTTGACCTCTATTCTTCCCGTCTTCGTATAGGTACATTTTATCCAGCTCATCAATCCATTAATGGAAATTTGTCCAATTTTCGCAACTTGGACTGCCTGCATCATAAAACCATTTTATCCCCATTCAGCCCAAAATGAAGACCCTATGAGTGCGCTCCAGTCGAGGGAATAACGCGAGGCTGCCGATTTTCGCGTGACGGGAATATCACTTTCTAGGGGTTAATTAAGTTCTTTCGGAACTGCATTTTCACCGACGAGGCGTGCAGTTACCGGCGGAAGGATCAAAGACTGATTAGCCGTTCGGCCCGTTCGATCGGGAGTTCGATCGCTGCCCAGGAAACCGACCGGAACCAATTCCGCTCCGAAGTGCGGGACAATTCCCCTTTTTAACATAACGTTCCAACGGGATCAGATCGATCGGCCCTAGGATTCCTGCGTAAAAAGAGCATCATTAAAGCGGAGGTTAAGCAAACCTACTCGCTGCAACTACCGTGCTAGGACTATTTTAATCCCGGTTTAATTCCGTCTCACGGTCGAGGGCGACAACCGGTATTAATTAAACATGCATTGCACCGCCGAGAGAGGTTGGTTCTAGTAGGAGGGGTGTCGATCGAACCAAGACGGGATGCAACCCTTTGCCGACATCGAAGGCTTATTTGCAGCATTTTAAAAAACCGCAGATTTACTCTCCGCATCGCGCGATTTACTCCACGTACTTGTAATTGTCCATACTATGATGAATTAATTTTCAGACCTGATCATCATTTCCTGCATTTACCCGACTTGTTAGTATGTCGACGTATAATACATGGACATCTCGTATTAGTCAGTGCAGAAGGTTATAATATTTTTAACATAATAAAAATATCGTTATGTGGAAAACGAATGAGAAATATGTGTCTTTAAAAGTCCAAAGATTGTTTGAAAATAGTGGAAATATGGTCAGAAGTATGAGTGGACATATTTCTAGACCTCAAAAGGGCTGTAGGGTCAAGTTATGGGCCGTAAGCCGATAAAGAAGCACGTAAATATTAATAAAAGATGTCCATAAATCTTTATTATTATCCCTGTTAACGGGGAGAATGTCTAAGGACATACTACGAAGTTGAGAACCTCATAAATTGGTACGTATAGAAGGAAACAGACGTAAAGGCCTCGGATTATTTTGTCGCTTCACCCGAAGATTCCAGCACTTAAAGGATTCTCATATGACTCTTCAAGAATATGTTGAAGGTGCCACTCCTCCAGATCAAAAAAAAACATCATTACTTTAAGAAAGCTTTACGAATCATCTCGGATATTGATTCTTTGTTAATCTTTGAAAATAAATAACAATGGTACAGCAAAATTGCCATCACATAATCGCTCTCAGCCTCTCCACCATACATATCCCTCCATTGCATATCTCCATTGCATATCCAGGATGAGATAAAGACCCCACATGTAACCGGGTTCACCACGAGATATCTTACGATGCACTGCTAACAAACATAGGAAATATTTTATTGAAACGTCCTCAGGATTTACGAGCCATAATTCGGCAAGAGTTGTATAACTTGTTTGTATAATTTCACCAACAATCTCTGGTACAGGCCTTAAGAGAATAATACCGGCGTCGCGTTACGATGCCACCGGCATGGACGTCGAGACGTCGTAAACATCACATACACGCGACACGAGCGTGTAATTCCGATGCACGCGCGTGCATCGGTAGCATCATCCAACATGGACGCGCCTGTGACGTCAGCAGATGGCGATTGCCATCAGACATCGGGTCCTCGCGAGGATGTGCACCAGGATTTCGAGAGATATAACAGGGCTAGTCCGAATGATACCCACCATGATCAGTTTTATGACATGGCTCACCTCCTCCCTCACGGCAATTTTGTGATCCTGGCACATACGTGAACACTTTGCGGGTCGACCGACGAGCCCAGAAAAGGTAAATGCCCTCTAAAATGCAACTCGACGACCCGGTCTGATCGAATATCGGAATTCGATCGCTTAATGGAATTAGCCTGATTGATGCTTACGATAATGACTCCCGCGGGAATGGGAGTCCTCCGTAGGTGCGGTAGGATTGGTTGGCTTAGATGATGTAATTATTGACACGGTGATAGTTTGCAAATTGATGGGAACGAATATTTCATACACATTATTTTCTTCTATTTCTTACTAGTTGGGATATTCTAACTTAAAATTCCAATATCAACGATTACTGATCAGAAAGCAATGTAATATCCCAGGTGTCATAACTATGGAATAGGCTAAATATCCTTAAACCGGTTAACTGAGTTAGATGGGTTTACACTTTAAACCAAAATTTCGGTTAATTCTGCAGTTAACCAGTTAATTAAATCCACAAACTTATCATTGATACCCGTAACATAGAGATTTACACTTTTTAAAGAAGTTCTTGTCTATCGCTTAATATTCTCTCTGGAGTAAAAACTATAGATTTATGGAGTCCATATCCGCGTTCGAAATGACGTATTAAAATTGACAGCCACCTTAGGATTTATGCATTTTAAAAAAGGGGCAACTTCTTGAAATAAATGTATAAGTCCGTTTGTATTAAAAATGGGAAAGTAAAATGCGATTAGAATACTATATGAATAATTAGAACCACCCATCTTCCTTCGGAACATCCGAGGACGAAGAGGAGGATTACCCCCGATCCTTTTTACGCTGCGTAAAAACTTATGAGAGGTTACACGAACCTCGATCCTCTCCATCCTCTTTATTTGACTTCGTCCTGGCCTCTCCCCTCGGAAGATATTTTCTTCGAGTCCCTCTCGATTTTCCGACCTCGTGAAGCTCTTGACCCCAGGCTATCCTCCTTCGAAGGCGCAGAGACTGGAAAAATGTCTACAGTTTTTCCGCCTGTCCTATTCGGCACCGCCCTTTCGGTCATGTAGCTATACATCAATCCATAAAAAATGTGCCAGTTCTCGTTTGTTCAGAACGCCTGGGAGATCGAGGGAAAGGATTTTTCCTACTCTCGAAGTGAAATGGTGTCCATGAATGCAGGAAAGACCAGGAAGGGAGGCAAGGGGGTGGTTTCTCTCGGGTTTCGACGAAGCGGAGGAAGATTCCGCCTCCATCGGAGATTCTCTGAGCCAGAAAACCCCCGTGACTGATATGGGACATTTAGCAGCAATCCTTGGGTACCAGGGTGTCCAACTGTTAATCAACGGAAGATGCCGAGAAGTGTTACAAGACGGCTGAAATCCGATGTTACTCAGGTCGAGACACTTCTGAAAATAAAGAATAGACGGCTGAAGGATTCTTTTCCGAGAGTGCATTTTTACTTCTTTTGAGAAAATAGAGAACATCTTGTTCGTGCATTTCCTTTAAACACTTTAGCTTCTTTAAGTACCTTGGATTCATTTAAAACAGCCAGTATCGTCACTGTATATAAAACTCTTACCGAGTTATTATTTAATTTCATATTAACGCGTCGCCCTTGTTCATCTTCGAGTAACCGATTTAAAAAATAAAAGAAACAAGGAAAAGGGATAAATCAATGTGAAGCACCAGATTCTAGTAAAATCGTTTTAGAAATAGCCATAATTACACAACTTGTCGTAACCTATTGTTACATTCGAACTAAAACGAATAAAACCACACGATGCAATTTATAGTTTGATAGTAAACTCCCTCGTGGTGCCAATAACTTCTCAGTGACAGTGATATCAAACGAGAGTGAGGTACTCTACGCTACATGGTACGTGAAACAAAACTTTTTTGAGGTTTATGTTTCGCAAACTCGGTATTGCAGAATTTTTCCAATGGCCGCCGCGTCAGGACAGAGATAAAGGACCACACTGATAGTTAAAAACCGAAGGAGGATGTTTTTTTACTTACGCATGAACGAATTGAATAATTTATTTTGTGAGATATAGACGGATAACTTGACGATAGCCCAAGTGCTATTTTTAAAAAAAGAGAAAACCCACCAAAGGGAAAATTTCACATCCTACATTACCATATGAATCACATCAGTTTCCACGAAATACTTATTTGAAATTATTAATTAACTGCCATTTGAATTACTTTCTTTTCCAATATAATAAAATAATAATAAAGCGCGCGTCAAAGTAAATAGGACCGAAGAACCGTGTTATCCACTCACAGAAAATTTCCTACCTTGGTATAAATTAATCCCGCTAATCTGGATAATTCCTCCGCTGAACCGGTGAAACAAATTTCACTCTTTTTCCCTAGGAAATTTGGTTTCGTTATGCTAACGAGTTCTTTCTTTCTTCCTTTCTCATACAGTATGACCTGTAATATTCATCACGGTCCGTAATTCCTAAAAAACAAAGATCTTTTCGAAGCAAAGTCAGTGCACGAGTATTCATTAGCACGGGACTTTCTGGATGAACCTCGACCTCGAAAACGCGAATGGCTGAAAGAGAATTCGAGTTTCGGTTTCACGATATCGACAACTGAAATTCTGAAGGCAAATCGCATCATCCGGTGGTGAATTAAAGGGCTCTAAATTATGCATTTCGTTGTCCAGTCAGTGGAATACCGGGGTGGTGTAACAATTTGTCACGGGTCTGGTTCCTGCGCACCGAATTGCAGGAGCGGGAGAATAGTTTGGCCGCGAGCCGTAAAGTTTCCGGGTGCACGGTGGCCCCGGTAATAGTTTCGTTCCCTTTCCGAGGGAGAACCCGACGTTCCTATAATTATATTTCCTTTCCTCGGGAACGTCTCACTAAAACGTTTTCCCTCCGTCCACGGGGAGTCGGAACGAGGTCACGTAAAGACATCGTTAGTATTTTGCACGAGGGAGAGTTCGGAACGTCGTGCTTCCTCGCAATCGAGGGAGAGGCGGCTTCCTCGGGAACCGCCCCTTTCGAAAAAACCCGCTTCTTTTTCCCCGGCACACTTTGAAAATTAGCATCTGCTCCTGGCTTTCGGACGGAATTAATTATTCGGTTGGGTGTCCCAGAAGCGCCCTGCCGGAAGAAATGGCACCGAAAGAAACCGAACCCAGAAAAACGATCTCTCTACGAACAGGGGTACTTGCGTCATCTGCTCTTGAGTGTAAGAACGCAATTGTTATTATCAACGATACTGAGATACGAAACCGTTATTCTATCTGGCACTAAGGTTTGCAATAGTTTTCATTTTCGCTAAATAGAAATTGAGGTATATGTTACTTATACTAGCCATTATCCCTTGTATTTTCTTTATATAATTCCGATTGCAGAAGTACAAAAAACACTGCTTTAGAGTAAAATTATTGTTATCCCATTCCCGTAATCACGCTATTAAATCAGTAAGAAAGTATCGAGGTTTCGTTAACCTTCATCGATCTACGACGACAGAGACAGTAAAATTAATAGACATTTTCGTTCGTCAATAAACAATAAAAATCCGATCAAAGTTACAATATATAAATGAAAATGTTCTTCTTATGTATTAAAAAGATAACAAGATAGAATGTGAAGGAGATATAGATATATACAGATAGATGGAAAAAGATGAAGACAGAAGCAGAGTCACAGCATAGAACTGATGTAAATAGATATGTATATTCTGATATGTATATGTATATTCTGGGGTGTAAACGAAGACTCCTATAATCGTTGCATTTCATGGTTAATCACAAACGATCAGCAGAGGCCAATGTACACAGATCATGTAATTGATTGTTTACACGTTGAGTGGCTATGGCTTTATATGACGTCCGGAAGTTCGTGTCGAAGGTGCGTTTATGGACTAAAAAGTTTTGAATTTATTCCGAACTTCGGTGCACTTAGTTTGCGAAGACTGATAAACTCAATTCCTTATCTCAAAAGGATATTGCAGACTATTTTTGGAGCAAGCCTTTCGCGAGAGTTTGAAACTCGATCACGAGTCTTAAAGCGTTGTAACCTCTATGGAGAGATTTTTCAGAATGGCACTAAACTCGCATTAAAGACCATTCTTAAAGCTTTAAAGCACGCCGTCGTACGAGATTCTATATTTCATTCATTCAAAGCAGGGAGCGAGTAACATCAATAGTCCATCTCCGAAAACGCGAGCACGCCAGAATTTCGAGAGACGGATGATGTTGAAATTTAAAACGTAGATTTTTAAAGTACCCACGTTTCAGGTGCCATTTATGTTGGGCATATCAGAAAGCATAAGACCCGAATAATAGTACAAATATTAAATTAAGTTAAGTAAATAACCGTATTATGAATTAGCAGGAAACAAACACGTCTGAAGTTTTCATCGTAGAGGATAAAACTGACATACTTTTTTATCGATTTCACAAGTAATTCAATTCACATTACTCGACGTACTAAATTATGCAACTACCCTTTCTCCGCGATTAGGTAATTAAATGGTATAATCGTAATGTATCAACCATACAGAGTAGTTGAAATGCGAAATACCCATATCGATAAAATATATTTGTTTCAACCTCAATTAATTACTAAACAAAATGTACCTCGAAAAAGATCAAAGAAGTACGTTTAGTCAATTCGACGGCACATGTCAGAGGAACCTGGAGGAAAGGTCTCGAAGTTCCGGCGTAACTTTGGGTTGGACAAAAGTTAATTATGGCCCCGACATGCGCGAAGCTGTCGAGTCGGCGAGGCAACAGAGCGAAGAAGGAAAAGTCACTATATAATTTCCAATTTCTCGCACAGCTGGGGATAATTAAATCCGGCGAGTCTTTAACTCGAGAGCCTTCCACGGATCCAGTCGGTCGGCTCTCAGATATTAATTACCGTTACGATTTGAGAATATAAAACCAAACAAAGATGGCGACTCAGAGAGCCGTCCGACGGCAGGGCCAAAATGAAAATTAACGAGGATGACGTAGATATATAGCGCAACAAGCGAAGGCAGAACTCAATGCCGGGATTCCCGGTCGAGAGGAAACTCAAAGACAAATTGAAATCGGACGGGGAGATTTAATTAAAAAACTTTATCCGCGAATCTCGTGCAAACGACTGCCGACCGTCCACGCGAGTCTCGCGAGAATCTGCGCGGATATAACGGCTTGTTAGCATAGGCTGTTGGCAGGGATTTACGCAAGGAATCCCAAGTTTTCGTCCTACCTACGAAATCTGAGATATGAAGTGAAACGTTAAAATGCGAAAGTTTAATGAGTATTTCCCAGTACTCCTGAGGCCGTTCCACTTTTAACAATTCGATCATTTAAACAGGTACCACGCGAGGCTGGGTGAATAAAAGAAACTCTCAGAAGTTTGCTTGTATACAAAATGTATGAGTTACCCCGTCCACGTTAAAATATCCGTACCGAGCTCTTTCTAAGAAAAACTGCATTACAAGAAAGTTTTCGAAGTCTTAAGCCGAACGTTATGAATTGTTTGCACGAACTTCGATGGCAAACTGCATACGAAATTTCTGAGTTGACTATACGATCGGAATTGGAAGTCCAGGTGAGGACGCCGAAGTTCAGGAATAACGATGTACGTAATTAAAATTTCCCTGGCACGGATTGTCGTGTCTCCTACAATGGAGCGTGCATTACGTAGTAACGGCCGACGCTAGGACTATTTGATTTCTTTTAATTACAGGACTCGTTTGGCCGTTAAGGGTCTCCAATAATTAGTGAGCAGCGGACAGCAACGGGAAACCCCAGCACCAACCGTCCGGTACTCACCGTAACCTTAAAACTATCGACCCGAAAGCCTTTTCCTATTAAACCTTCCGCTACGTCCTAGGCTTCCGCCAATTATGTTCGCTCACGTCCCTCCCGAGAATGTCTTCTCTATTTTCCGTCCTAAATATCCCCTCCAATTTCGCCTCGTCGTCGCAGCGTTCTCGCGCATTGGCCGACGCGGGGCCCATTCGACGCCAAAGGGCCACCTCGAGACTTCTTCCATGTGCAGTTTTTCTCCAGAAAAAAGCCTAGACGGGAAACCCCACGCCTTCGAAACACCTTGATTGCAACTTGAGCGAGCTCCGAATCCTTTCTCACGGTGTTCCTATAAATTAAGATACATGGCCCTTCACCGTTTCTTCCCCCAACGCGATATCCATCCCTCTTTTCCTGACGCACTTCTAATTATTGTAGGAATGTAGGAATCGGAGAGAGAGAGACTTCGGATAACAAAAAGATAAACTAAAGTTTTTAAAAAATAGGGTGAGCCTGTGACGTGCTTGTGCCCTTCGTTATCATCGTTGCCGTCGTCGTCGTCGGTTTCGCATTGCCGTCCCTTCTTGCTTCGGAACGGCTTTGGACCTCCGTGTCCTTTTCATTTCGGAAGACGTACATCGCACGTTCTCCGAGGTAGCCTTCGAAGGAAATCTTCGGATTCCTTCGAAGGAACTTTCTTTTTTATTGTTTTATGGTTCGCCAAGCGCATCCTGGTAGACCTTTCAAAGCTTTCCTTAAAACTACCTAAAAATAACTTAGGACTACTTTCCGTTATCACATTATCCTTTTTCATTTTCTCGTCGAGGGCCCGTTCATTTATCTCATTCTCGAACGTATATTGGTTCATGCAATATAGCTGCGCCATGGCATGAACTAAAGGCGTTCACCGATACCTTGCATAACAATAAGAAATGGTCAGTCAAACTGCTGAACATCAACGCCATGTCTGTGTATTCCCTGTTTATTCGCAATCTTAACCGTTTGACTGCTAAGCAATTTTTGCAAGAACGCACGAAAACTGCGGAGCAACTAAGACGCGTTGAAACTCGCAGCGCAAAAGCGCTGCGTCGCGGTTTTCGAGACAAATGAACGCAGCGCTTTTGCGCCGCGTAGCAGTCAAACGGTTAAGTCTACATCTCACATATCCTATCATAAATTGTACTTACCACTACGGTTTCTTTTTCTACGTAATTATAAGTACTTGAAGGAAAAATTAATAAGAAAAACCTTCATAGAACAATTTGACAAAACTTTCTTCTTATGTGTATGTTTGTTAGTACTTTATGTGGCTCCTACGTGTTACTGTCTTATTAGCGATCATCGCCAACCGTAAACAACGTGGAACACATGGCAATACGCCGCGCGGTTTGCAAGCTAGGCCACGTCTGCTGGCCAAGCCACCTCGGCGGCCACCTTTGTGGTTCTCGCGGTGGTGGCGGTGTTCGCGTCACATGGCCCAAGCTGTCTCCGTCGCGCTTCGGAATCGAATACTCCAATAATGCCGCCGTTACTTAACACTTTACAGACCGGAGAATTTGGAGATAAATGGCGATCAAGAGTATCGCAAAACCAATTAATAGGCTTCCGATAGATACAGGGTTAACACATTCGCGACCGGCAAATTTTTTCCGTTTCAAATACTGAGTACCGCCGAAAATAATGAAATTCTAGAACTGGTTGCCGCAAACTTGTATCGTGTATCGTTATGGACGTGATTCACGTCAGCGACAATCAGGAATAGAATTTAAAATTACGTGAATTCACGTCAGCGGCACCCAGGAATAGAACTTGAAAAGAATTCGAGAATATTAACGCCACAAGGGTTTGTGACGGCGTTAATATTTCGAAGAAAGAAAGACATTTCCGGCATATAATACACGCTCAATATCCATTCAAATGATAGATTCAAAGAATTACGTTAAAAAGTCTTGTCAGCGTGGTATCAATTTTAAGGCTGCATTTATCTTATCACAGTTTTCCGAAGCATAAGCCAAGACTATTGGATTTAGGCCGTTAAATTTGAGACAAGCCACACGGCATTGATTTATTTTTTCTGGAACTCTTATATCATCGAAACCAATTCAATTTCCAATTGATTGGAACTTCAGTATCCGGTCATTGGGTCTACGAAATTCAGATTTTTTTTTAACGTCGGGGTTAAGGTACCCGCTTTGAAAGCGGGTAGATCTCTTGATCCCTTTTAAAGTATTTGTGTTTTACAGCTTTACAATAATCTGAACCAAAAGGGCAAGTTTTCAGGAGAAGTTAGTCTAATACTCGGCTGATAAGGAAGCGAGTTCGAAAGACTAAGGTAATCGCGGTTTAGCAAGCGGGAGAGCTCAAAAATTGCGCCTTAAACTCCACTAACGATAAAACTTGGCCGTGCCAAAATGGCCGAACTTTGTACCATTAGGGCGCAACTCGCGGGCCAAGCCAACACTACTCTCGCCCATCTTCTGGGACTTACTCGGTTCCTCTCTTAATATTCTTTTTTCCTCCATTAGTCTTACGGATTGCTTTTTCGCTACATCCCGAAGTGCGGTAGTGTTGCGTGCTTCGTTCTTCTTTAACCCTTTACCTTCGACTTCTTCAATCAGGTGTACCTCGAAGCGTCTCTTCTAAATCGTAAAAATGGTGTCCTCCGTTGCCGCTATCTCTCAAAGAACAAAAAGGAAATTGTCATCCCGGTAATTTGATGACCCAATCATCAGACCTGTACAACTCTATGCTCCATAAAAATCAATGTTACAAAGATAACGTTATTAAAACACAACAAAAATGATTAATTTCTTCATTGTCTGTCAACTTTTCCTTATTACTGCCGTGAATAAATCCCTAAAATATTCAGCATCGGAAACTGATGATAAAATCCGAAATCCATTACTCCCAAAATGTAGATTCCCGGGTAAACGCGGAGCTAACGCGAACAAGCAAACCAAATCACTGGAAAGTACAAGGAATCGTCGCACGGATACGAACTCGCGGAAACCCACGGTGTAAAGTACTCCCAATTCGCGCGACGTCATCCCCGGAATCTAGGGAGATCCCGCGGGGAATCGAGTAAACCATTTGAATGGAATGAATCGGTACAAGGAATAATAGAATCCGGCAAAGAGTTCCCACCTTCGGAAATCTCGAGACACGCATATCCCCGTAACCGAAAAACGTTATGGCCGGGATAAAAGAGGCAACGGCGGCGGTACCGGTCTCCAGTGGAGAACCGGAAGCTATCTCGAGTCTGCCGGGGATCCGACGCGGCGAATGTATGCCGTATGTAAATGTTATCCGAGGCGTGAGGAGTAATCTGGAATTTGCTCAGATGTGTACATTTCGCGGGGACGAGACGCCATGTAGCAGCGGCGTATCGTATCACGCTGAACCCAAATGTACGAGCGGGACCTCGGGCGCACCCTACAAGTGCGTCAATGCGCGAGCGTGCACGTTCGAGGTAATGCAGCGTTTTCACATGAGACCACCTATAATCGGTGCATCCAGTTCCCGAGGTGGGGAAAGGAGATGAAAAATTGACGAAAACAAGGCCCCTGGACCGAAGAGGCCTTCGAGTTTGACCAACATTAATGCCCCAATCCGATTCGACCCTGGTGCCACTCGATTCTGCCGAAGAACTCCCGAGGATGGGGATGTACTTCCCGAGGAAATTGCGTCGCGCTATGGGACGCTCATATTTGCCCGAATGTACGGATAGATGGGCCACATTACGAATGCATAGGCGCGGATGGCGAATGTGATGTATCGCCGGGATATTTGCCTGTATTTGTTCGATCTCTGTATTTGCCGGATTATGGGCTGCGTGCTGGACGTTTCGAATGCATGACGAACGGGAATGACGCGCGGCGAGATGGGGTGGATGCCATTCTTTCGAGAGTATTTGTTGGAGAGGTCCTTTTTTTATAGGGTTTCATCGACAAAGATTGACGATTATATGAAAACGCGCCACGTTTGAAGGAGTTCGGGACGTTTCGTAGAAAGGGATAATCGTTGATCACGGATTCTTCTTTTTCACAGTGGTTGCATGACGATGAGAATCTAACGATCACTTCAACATTTTCCTAGTTGTTTGGAAAATGAACGTTGTCGTGGGTATTTCTTAATTCCTTAAAGCTGGTCTCCAATCATTAAAAAGCGATACTAATGAACGATATAATTCAACGTGCAATCGAAGAGACGCACCGACACAGCTCAGAACTCGAAGCAATCGACGCGAAGCAATTTACTGATCTATGTTGCGGAAGCGAATGCTCGTATTTTCCAGAATTCATCCTCACCCCCGGTAACGAGGATTCGACGGCATTCTAAACCCTGTCCTTTGGACTGCCAAACATGCCAAATTCTCTAACGAGTGACGACGCATAGAGCTCGACAAGTTGCAGAAATTCGTCGACACGTGCAACCTACCACTTGGATACGGTACGCAGATATGTACGTGAATTCGTGCTCGTCAGTGTGTGGGTAGTAAATGTATAACAACTATATACACCCCTCATCGATCCGCGGTTAAACGAATCGTCGAATTCCTATAACGTGTCATGCGCCATCGCTCGTTAGAGAATTGACCAACATTTCGTCCTAAATGAAAATGTACATGTACAACAACTGTGAAGGTAGATGTAGTAATGAATAAAGTAGGTTTTAGTCGTGGTCGTAGTCACGAAACAAAGGTTCAGCAATTGCTCATCACTTAATAAATGACCCAAATAATCATTATGTTAAACATTTAAAGAGTAGCCATCCACGTGAAAAAAGAAATCCCCAGAATATAATAGAATCGTAACATTTTCAATCGCATACGCAAGCCAAGTACACGCCACGTAAATTCCTTGATATCTCATTGTTTTTAAATATCAGGGCAATGCACGGAGCAGACCCTTAACTGAATCTTGCGAATTAAACGATGCACCCTTTAGTTTGCGCGTGAGACGTTCGTGCCATTTAACCGAGGTGTTCTCAGCCATGTAACTACAATCAAGGCTTCGCTGAACCACAGTTTACGTGCATATATGCCCGAGGACGTACTGCTCGCACATATACGGAGAACAATGTTCATGCATCACGTATGACGGGTCCACTCTCGGAGAGCGCGAGGTGTCGCTGCATCGTGGCACATTGAGAACTTTCGCGTACTCGCGAGATACCCGCCCTCAAGAATATACTCGAAACTAACCCTGGAGCGGCCGTACACTTCTGCACCAAAGAATCTGTCGTATACAGCCTACTCTGCATCCTGCTGTGCATTCGCGCCCGATAATGCTCCCCGTACGAACACTCCGTTAAACGCATTAGACCGGGTAGATCCACAGATCGGGGCTAAAAGTGTCGTGTACCCCTAAGGCGGGTACATGAAGACGTAAACGCGTTCGCCCTACTCTTAGGTGTTACCTATACATCCTTTATATATATATATATATAGACTCATATCTTCCCGCAGGGAAGTGAACGAGTTTTATCGAACTCGCAACCACGTGGTCGCGACCGCGTACATGAGTTACGTGTACCAACACGGGGCAATGCATGCATACTTCATATTTTACGTGACAATATACCCTCCAGTAAAGTAGTCCACTCTATAGAGCATAGTATGAAACCCCCTGATGAACCTTCTATAAAAAGAACTCCATATATCTAGAATTAACTTTAAGAACATATGCAGTCCTTATCAAGTACCGAAGCACCTTCCATCCTGTAAACTTTTAAATGCACCCCACACCCTGGCAACGTAATATCCCGCGAGGAATTATAAATCTAAAATATAAGTTAAAACTTTCCGCTCCCGCAAAGCATGCCCTCTGGCATACTTTTTCACTCTCGTTTCTTCATTAAAATCCCCACGGGACAATACCACGTACAAGCATAAATAATATATTCAGGCCGGCGCGCGCGTCCGTTCTAAAGACCGACGAAATACGATTGTGCCAGGTCCGTACCACCCTCTCTTAGCTGCATGCCCTTACTCAAGGATGCACCATGCGCGATCCTCGACCGTGCTTACTCCGCGCTCGAGTATTCACCGGGGCATGCACGAGGGCGACCACCCCCTCACCCTGGCACCCCCGGCCGAGTGCACGCGCGCGTACCTCACGCCCGCCTGGTTGAGAATCGCTGGCACGTGGAATCGGAAAAATTGCGCTGAAAACGCCGAGTGTGCAGAGAAGAGCCGCGGGAGGGCGGCCGAGAAGCGAACGAGCCACCCCCGCCCGGGGGGCGGAAAGCGGGCGGAAAGGGGCCGGAAAGGGGGCACTTTGTAATTCGCAATGGCGGCCCCGAATCCGCGATTGTCCGAACGGCCGTCCCAGTGGAGGTTAGCCGTCCACCCTCGAAGCAACCCCGGAAGCACCACCCGGGACAAAAGCGTTGCGGCTTCGCCGAATCCGACCACCCCCGGTCATGCAACCCCCGATTTCTCGCAACCCGGCAATGCCCGTGTCTCCGCTGGGGCACACCTGCGGGCGAATATCGCCGGGGAAGTACCAGTGATAAGACGCGCTCGGATTACCAGGGATTCCTACCTTACGAGCCAACCGCTCATCGTTCCGAATTCAAATGGGAATTAGGGCCCCGAAATGGCGAGTTTTCCATGATGGCGCAGTTTTCCCTCGAAGGGAAGGTTTCGAAGAGGAGAAGGACTTACGTCGGCGTGAAATATTGCGAGATGAGAGTTGGCGTGTTTTATGCACCCCTTAGTATGTGGCAGAGTTACGAGGGGCTGTGTAACTGGGTATTACGTATGGGAGAAGTGGTACTCGATATTTTATTATCACTTCCGGCTTCACCTGCTTAACATGAATTCGGATACCGTGCTCCCTGATTTCTACGTGAGAAATTAGAACCGATTATCTTAGATATTCGTGAAGCGTCTCAACGAATCGTATTTTCTTTTATTTTGATGAATTTCGCCCAAGGACGGAATAACGATCAAACAATCGACTACGAGGAGGGAATTAATAACGGACCACGACAAACCTGAAAGGTTGGACTCAGGGTCGATGATTTCTTCCCGGGAGAGGGAAGAAACCTCGAAGGGCCATTTTGCTTTGGGCAGGATTAAGGAGAGGGGTAGTGGAGGGTTCATTTGTGGCAAATTTCATTAAGGTCGAACTTGACGAGCGGAGCGTGAGCAGCTTTCGAGGTGAGCTTAGCGATCGTCGGGACGTCGTCAAGGGTGACGTCTCCTGCGGGCTTCCTCGCAATCCGGGGGCTTTTGTCCTAGGATCGGAGGAGCCGAAGTCGCGAGCACCCTCTTCGGTTCTTTACAAATTTCATTAGAGGATTCCCGCACGAGGGACGACGTTATCCGGCAGCGGGAACATCCTCGGGGAAGAAGTTAGGAACCTCGCCCGTCGACCTGGATAAAGTCGAGGAACGGGAGAGCCCCCGTACGTCTCGCAAGGAGGGCAGGATGTGAGCTGACCCATTAACCAGAATCGCATCAAGACCAACGATATACCTATTGCAGCAATTTAACCCGCAATTGTTGTTAGTTGAGTGGTAATAAAATTCCATATGAAAACGGACCAAATATTTACCTCGTACGAGTATTGGACGCTTGAGTGACTAAAATCTCCCAAAGCTCTAATTAACCAGTTAATTGCGTCGACCTATTTGAAACGGGTGTTTTCACGACGAGTATACTCGTCAAACTCAGCTAACTGGTTATTGAAACTACTCGTGTTCGTCAAGAAAGCTTCAAAGAAACATAAAACGTGGTCCTTGTACTAAATAATTATAATTATTTTATAATAAATTTACTACCATTAGTGTATTTAATGCCTCTAGAGGACGCGTAAGAAAATGATCACTATAAGAAATGAATAGGAACTCAACCCCTGAACTCCTTAAAAATCGTTACAATCACCATTTTGCGACCCTGGTCCCAATTTCTGATTCTCCATAGGTCGTCTTCGTACATAAAGATATTCTAACTATGCTATAATAAAATAACGTAATCACTCTTTATGTATAATAAAATCCATACATAAATTAGGAATTAAGCATCTGTACTCAATAACGTGTTCTGATTTGACTCCGAAAGAAGAACCTTTTCCAGATTTCCGTGAAGTCATATTCGATGATGAACCCTCGGAAATTGCTTTCGAAATAGCCAGGATGTGATTTTCTAAGTGACTTCGAATCTTTGGTCCAAATCTACGTTACGACTTTGGATGTTTCCAAATCTCGTTAGAGGTTTCCGCACGAGGGGCGACATTACCCCGCAAGTAGGGAATTCCCGGGAAAGAAGTTAGGGTCCTCGTCGGTCGAGCGGGATAACGTCGGGGAACAAAAGAAGCACCGTACATTCCGTAAGCCGTGAGCTAACCCATTAACAAGGATCGCGTGAGAGCGAACAACCCGTTGTTGCGGTCCAGCCCGCAGTGACGTGCGTCACGGACGTCGCGGCGCTCGCGCTCGCTATAAGGGTAACACTCAACAAGTTGCCGAAGATAAGGGAGGATCCTTTGCCCAGACTTTTCCTCCCCCGGGAATGCCGTCTTCGCTTCTCGGCGCGAAACTCGAGCTTTCGCGGCTTTTATCTCCGCGATTCGGGACAGCCGTTCGCGCGGCTTCCGACATAAGCTAAATGCTCGTGTCGGGATTCTGACGATATCCCAAATCAGTAACGTCGGATCTTTTCCGGCGGATAGAAGTTTCCTACATGGTGACGATTTCTTCCCGCTGCCACCCGCGAATTTTATTTGTCAGTAAACAAAAATTTGTTACAAAATGCATCAATTTCGGAAAAACTATTACCGTGGCTATGAAAAAAGTACGAGAGGTCCCTGAATAAACGCTCTGAAAGTAGCGAACGTGATTCCAAGAGGAAATGTAATAAGTGCGCAAACGAAATTTTTCCAAAGCACTTGGCTCGCATGATACAAGTTTGTTCGATGAGTGAAATTGGATTTACAAGGAGAGGTCACGTCAATCGGATCGAGCATTTCGATGAGCTTTATACAAGTTGATCTAAAGCTAAAATAAGTAGACGTCTTTGAGCATTCGTTCGACTTAATTCCCATTCAATATTTTCGCACTCCCGATCCCACCAAATTTCTACAGTAGATACAGTTATAAATAAATTAGATCCGCTATCCCTTAAATTCCGTGCAAGAATAAACAAAGTGAGATGCATTGCTTTAAGTTTTAAGATAATATTATACAATTTTGGGGCCGCACGCCCCATTTACTCCATCGAGCCACGCAACCCACGTCCGCGGAAACTCCGGCGAATCCAGGGAAAGCCGGACCTTTTTCCGCGAATTGTTCGGCGCGAATATCACATGGAAAATAATAATGCGACCGCGCACATTCTCCGAGTTCGCAACGAAGCCAAGAGGACGATTCACGTCCGCCAACCCCCGGACGTGCCAGTCCCCCGCAAACGAGAGCCGCACACGCGTGCACGTCCGTCGGATGTCTCGTTACCGCGGAAGTGGGTCGCAAACCTAACCTTACCCGACCTAACCCAATTGTCAATCCGCGAGTTTGTGCAGCACTCATTGAGCAGCGTATCGCGCTTCTCGAAAATGCATACCGCACCCAACACGTACACAAATAGAGCCCACCAAGTTAAACAGAAGCTTTAATAATATTCCGGAAGACTAGGGGTCACGGAGATGCGCCTATCTCGAGGACCATCCAACCCTGTCGCGAACGAATAAAGCCTCGACCGCGGAACAAAGTGGAGCGGAACGATTGCTCCGCGGACACGCTAATGAATTTTCAAGGCGCGCTTATGCCAGAGAAAATTATCCCGAATTAATTTGTCCCCGGCGCAGTCGAAACTCTGGTGCAGGTGCTTGCGATTTGATCAGCTTCGTCGATCACCTTGTCAGACCCGTCTTTGGGATTCTAGGTATTTCATTGACATCTTGCAATATTGAATTTGCTTAGGAAGGAAGAACGTAGGTTCTTATCGGCATAAAATAGGAAGCTTAAAAAATGTCCTTCCTTACGATTTTATTGAATGCCTAAGGTACACGAGATATTACCACCTAAGGCACATGTACAATACGGTTAGTAAATTTGTATAGCTCAATTTCGTCAATATTTGAATAATAAGTTAAGGCTTTTCGACGTCTTTATTCGGTATTCGTATTTTGGAAATCCTGCTTGACGTTATTGATATTTGATTTGAAGGTACGATATAATCGTAATACCAGAAACATGACGTGAAACGGGAAATTGCCGAATTACTCAAAATTGAATATCGGAAATTCTAGAGCAGCTGAGGGAACCTTTTCAACTTCGACCTTCTCCCTATCCTCAGAAAGGCATCTTCCCCACCCGATTACTTTCGTACGTACACAGTAGGTATCAAGTTTCCAGTAACCGTATCGATGCGCAAGCATAATGTCAGGAAGTAGGCCAGCGAAATCGAAAAGTTGCCGACTGTGACTAATATAGTCGAATGCTATTTGTTTCGCAAATACCGACGAACTGTTCACGTTGCGGAAATTTTGCCCTGCTTTAAATATAGACGAATGATAATAAAATGTATCATACTTTCTACCCAAAATTCGAGCTGGCACGTAACACCGAACGTGACTGTATTACCTGAAACCGAATACCGATAAACATTAATGAATAACTAAATGAACCATTCCGCTTCTCTCGCCCTTGCGCCGGAGTAAAACCTCCACCTCTAACCCAAACTAAGGACTTTTTTTGCACCATTTGTTGACACTTCATTTGAAAGGTAAACAACCCCAGATACCATTTACCCTCTAATTAACATCAAGGAAGGTAGGAAAACAAATTCTGAATGAGATACTTTAAATGCAAAGGGAAGCAAAAGCATAAGAGAAGAATGCTCATTTCCATCCATAAAGTTTTAGTATCCAATTCCGATACATCCAGCCAATTCTCATATAACAGCGGTCTGCTCCTCGGCATAAACTCGAGTGCGAATAAATCCCTGGAAACAATTTACGAAAATCGTTTACCCAAACGAACTTTACCGAGAATACCCTAGTTAACAAAACGTGCGCTTTCCACGACACCCCCGAATAAGTACCCGTAAGTACCGCTAACTTCAGACAAGACCCTCGGAAGATCCATTACTTGATGCGGTAGTCTTGCGTGCCACGTTACAAAATTCCAAAGTGCCCTAATTCCGTGACGACGCGAATTGGCTGCATTACTCGGAATTGAATATTACGAGTAGAAAGCATTCTACTCACCGAGGAAACCCTCAATTACTCCGGCCCTTTGCTCCTCTCTTCCCTCTCTCGTTTCTTCCCGACGATTCTGCGACTCTATCTCTTTCTCATGCAAGTTTTCCGCCATCTCTCTACGTAAGCATATGTGGAGGAGAGAGAAAAGAAATCGCAGCGCTCTAAGGGAGAGGCTTTTCTCCTCTCTTGGCCAGGTCAGGTTCCGCCTCCTCCCTTCACAGCCTCGGCCCATCCCAACTCGGTTCCTGGAGGAACGATCTGAAGAGGTAAACAAGGCGGTCTTCTGGAAATCAATTACTCGCGAAGTCTCATTGAAAGAAGAAGGACGATCGGGGATGTGTATGTGAGGCCAAGAGAGAGGGGAAAGTTAAAAACTGCAAGCTTGCCCTGTTTTAATTAAATCTCCCCTCTCTTCCCCTTCCGGTTCGACGTTGCGTGACTGTGGTCTGAACTTGAAAACTCGTCGTAAACCCGGAATTTAATTGAAACTGTCGTACCCCCCTCTCCGCGAGTGCTGCGGGCGTAACGGACCGAGTGGTGAGAAATTAATGAAATTACCTGCACTCACGGTCTATACACACCGGCGTCAAGAAAATACTGGCCAATTCGGAACTCGGGTGGGAACCAGGTGGGAGTCGGCAGAGGGCGGAGGGGAATTGAAAAAGTCAGAAACAAACCGCGGCGTCTAAAGGGACGGCGCGGGGAGGCATACTCCGAGAGCTCCATTGTTTTCCTGGTATTTTTCAGGGATCTCCTCCTCTCCTTGCCTTTTTTACCTCTTTCGAGCTGACTGCGGCCACCTGAACGCGGTAAAAATCAATGGAGAATCGACGGTGGCGGAAGTTTATGGAGTAACGAAGGGCGTTTCGCGAACGAGGAGGAGAAGAAGTGGCACGGGCTTCACCTGGACCTTTTTTGGGGGATGAAAAAGAGGAATTAAATTCGAAAGCTCATAAAGTTAGGGATCCTGACGACGAAAACGGATGATTTCAGTCACCGGCAGAAGCTTCTCACCGAGGAAAGGATTACCGCGGACGATCAGGTGTGGCGTTAGGAGTGGACCGAGACGGCCGCGAAAAGAGAGAAAGAGAGAAAGAACGCGCGTCCCAAGTCAAAGAGACCGACGGGATGTTATGGAATTCCGTGGAGAGCTTTGCGTGAAAGTCCTTTTTCCCGACGTGCCGGGAATGGCGAGGGCACGTCCCGGAAGACGAGATGGGCCGGGCTGCGGCAACAGAGGGGAAAGACACCATTGATTTTAATGCCGAGAAATAGGCCCTTGACGCGTCTTGTTGGGAAATGGCGGGACTTTCTCCGGAATAAGAAAACATGCGTCTCCCGTAGGTTGCCTTTCGTTTATATTTTGAAAATGCCGTGATTATAATTCTGATATCCCGTGTTTGTAAACGTGAAATTAGTATTTCTCGTTTTAGCCTCCATTGAAAATTCGGAACTACCGAAATTTAAGGGGAAGCAGAGACGGTGAATAAACGCCGCGTGCATTCATGCCGCATTTATGCATGAACCATGCACGATAACTAGAATAAAAAGTGGAAGGCTTCGAGGCGCAAAAAAGGGCATAAAGACGGCTAAAGGAGTCGCTCCTAGGAGCAAGTAGGATAAATGGAGCGGCGTGGAAATATCGAATATCGATCGATATCGATGCACAAGAGAGTTCCGAGTAGGAGGGCGGCGACGAGGTAAAAGTAGTTAACGCAACCGAGCAAAAAGACCATAATTCCTCCAAGAGAATAGAAGGGTCGGGCGGGTTATCGCGCTTCGCTCTTTCGGCTTGAATTTCATACGGGTCGTACACGTCACCGCGTAATTCCTATTTTATCCCCTTCATTTTTTTAAACCTCCTTTAGCCGACTCTCTTGCATTTCAGAGCCGGCACAGAGGACACGTTCCAGAAACTCAAGCGGCAGTGAGTCGTCGAATTTTAAAGAGGAGACCTCCCTTGAAAATCTCTGCTGGCGAGCAAATGTTTTCAAAAATCCCCCGACTCCCGATTTTCGCCTTCGAACTCGAATAAAGTTCGTTAGCAATCCTTCGCGGGGTCGCGAAGATATTTATGGAACGAATAGGTATCTTTGGATAGAAGTCCCGACTTGCACGTTGACATTTCTCCTTGAAATCTCCGACGAGAAGCCAAGAATATTGGAACCGATCGAATTAACATCAGCGGCGATGTTTTCCCTATACCTGTCGCCAAGGCACGTAACGGGAACGGTCGCTGGTAATACGGAATCCACCTCGTCCCTGGGGGGTCCTGGAACCTCGAACCGGACTGGCGATGGATCCAGCCGAATGACCCTATCAGGAAGCTCGGAAAGAAACCGAGGAAACGAGAAGAAAAGAAGGAGACCACGTCGAATCCCCCGAGAGGGGGAGAACGCGAGAGGGGGAATATCCGTCTCTCTTCCCCAGAAAACGGGACAGGGGTGAAAGATGCAGATACGGAGAATAATTAAGGCGGACGTTTTTTAAACTGAACGTAGCCAAGAGAAAAATTAAGCCAAGTTTGTATCGCGTCCTCGCGATAACGAGAAACTTTCTGATGGCGTTTTCTTATTCCTTACTTTTCCTCCTTCTCGCTGCGTTTCCAATTTTCTTCAACTCCCGGTCGCCTCCGAACTTTGTCCGCTCCGATTATCGCGCGAGTCTATATCCTTATCTACCCTGTACGTCTGAAACAATGACGCGCTGACCAAAAGTAGCCAAATTCTTCGTCGTTAAATGTATGATTTTATAACATTTGCAATGCTTCTCAAGAAGGAATTTGAACGATAAGTGAGACGTCAGTACTTACCGCATGTACCATGTGCCTACAAAGACGTAAGACCTCTATTTCTGGTTTGTAAGTCGTCAGTCCCGTCGAGCGTGAGCCATTTGATTCCAAAACGTAGAAACAAATGGAAACTTCATATCGAAATAAGAAGGGGCGAGAGAAAAAAAATGAAATGTGAGCACTCCTCCCAAATTCCCTCGAATTGCCTTCATAACTCATCCGGACAGTCACGGGGTGGAAAAGGGGAAGTTTATCTCAAAGGCTGGGGATACGTTCCGGATGTTGCTGCCTGTCAGCCCTTGGGGGAAGCGCTAAAACTCGAAAATTCTGACGCCGTATATTAAAATGGCTTCGCCCCCGCTGACAATAATGCACCTGCCAGGCACGATCACGCGTAAAAGTTCCCCGGGGGTGCGTGTAACGCCGCTTCTCTTTTTTTTCCTTTCTTTTTTCCACGTTGACGCAGCGCAAGCACATTTTCTTGCTAGCTTCTCTCCGCGATGGAAGCCCGCCGGGCACGTACGAACCAGGACGTGTCTCTGTTTTCCTCCTTTTTTTCTCTCCTTTCTCCCCTCCACCTTTTCTTTTTATTTCGCGCCGTGCCACCTGCTGTAAGGGACCGTGGAATAAATAACATCTTGGACACTCGTAAATCTTATCGACTCTGAGGAAGAAACTGCTCGAGGTCAAGCGCGGAGCGGCGCGATTCGACCGCGCTCTGACTTCGCGATTCTCGGCAGTCGCCAACCCTACATTTCAATAAACCGTGAGGCAGTAATTCGACCCGAAAGTATCGCCTCGTAAACCAAGAACCACTTAAGGCAACCGCTAATAGTATTGGTAAGTCGCAGAATATTTATTTACTTCTAAATAAGTAGCACTTTACGTGCGTTGAATTCCGATGTACTTGAAAAGGGTGCGTTGGAAAGGAATTCATCAACTCGGATTATTCGACTCCAACAAAAGGATCGCTACGATGGATTAAATTCTCTTTTCTGACGATGTACCAGAATTTGTGAGCAGCAAGGAGCGGAACATTCGAAATTGAAACATCGTCGTTCAATCCTTTCATTGTATCCTTTCATGAATAGGTACAATCAACCATCACCGAGGAAAGATCTTCCCCGCATTAATTTCACCCCTAAAGAAACGTTTACTTCTGCCTTTTCGGATTCTCCGCTTTCCTCTTCTACTTCTCCGCTCGATTGCAAGCTGACACGCCATTAACCCCTGTTCCAATCTCACCCCTAGGATTCTTTCCCTTGTCGATACCACCCCTTCGATAATTTGGAGTCTAGCATCGCCATTTGCGCAGTCATTCCCCGTCGATTTGGCTACAATGTCTTTCGACGCGGTAAGCACTTTAAATTGTTGAATCTTACCTGATTTCAGGCGCGAATGCACGTATTAGCCCTCGACATTCTAGTGCGAAATATATGGATAAAAATAACGATCAAACTCCTTTCGGAATAGGCGATGGCGGTGGTTCAAGAACTCTGAACGTCTCGGCCACTTTCCGCCCGCCGAAAGCTGCTGAAAGGGATTGGCACCAGCGGTGAAGGGCGGATTGATCGAAAACAGTATCGGCTCTATGTCGAATTCCTGAGCGAATCTTTTCGACTTGGACGTATTCACCCTGAGCTGTAAATCTCGCCAATCTAGGCCTCTTTAACATTGCACGAATGCTGCAGGCTATATCGTTTGGACCGCTTCCAGTATCCGTGGTGCACGGCTTTCCCAGAGCCAGGAATGCGACGCTAGGGCGGTTGTGGGGTTGGTATTACTGATATTAGCATCGCCAGTAACTCTTTCGAAATGATCTTGGCACACCGGCGCACTATCCCAGCTAACTTCCTGCTTTCCTGAATCTTCCTACGATCTGGAGCATTCTTAGCCACTTCTTTCTGCTTTACGGAGGTGCCACGTTTCGGGAATTGCTTCATCAAGGTGTGTTTGACAAAAAACGAAGCATTATATCGAAAGCAGAAAAAGAGCAAGGTATAGAGTTCGTGTGGAGGAGATCGATTATAATTTCGACTGATGAAGGTAAAGCAGAGGGAAAAGTAAACAATCATATAGGATAGTTATGTTAGAACGAATAGAACTGCCGATGGACATATGGGTATTGTTTAAGCTGATATAATGTTCACCAATGAAAGAAATTCTTTCCGTTAATATGGCTACTCCAGAGAAGAATTGTAAACTGTTTAAACACAGAAGGAACGAAGTTTAATGAATCTTAGATGAACGGAGATACGGAAGGGAAGGTTTTCTGGAGTACGAAAAATGGGTAGAAACGCGAGGGACTAGGGAAGTGCCATCTTAGCGTGAATAAACCAAGCTCAGTGAAAGGGAACTAGGAAAGGCTTTACGCTTGCTTCTAGAGGAAATGCACGACACGAGACAGTCTGTCGATAAACATCCGGAGGGGAACGACGAGGCAGTGTCTCGAGGGCACGACCCACGAAATCCGCCCTACCAATTTCTAATCGGATCGAGGAAATGCGGTGAGCAGTTACCATTTATTTTTTACCCGTGCAATATTTTTACCTATCTGCTCGCACGTGGATTTTCAAAACCGCGAATGCCGTATGCGTTGAAGAGAGATTTCACGAATTGTGTGCCTCATACCTGAACATGTTCAAAATCACCACGAAAAGTATGGATCTAGCACAGAATATCTCAACTGAAGGAGAATTTTAGGATCTTTGGAGAAAATTGGGACCATTTCAGCGAAGGCGACGTCCAGATTAAATGTAATCGCTAAAAGCGTCGTCTGCCATCTTTTGAGTCAGGCAATTTTGGAAAGAGGAGGTGACATTCTGATTTATAGCGAAAGGGTAAATAGAGTAAAAAGGGCAGAAAACCGCTAGACTAGAGGTAATCTATCTTAACAGTTAATTGGCCGCTCTCATATCCACTGAATTACATCCACAGCTGGTTAAGTGTTTATGCACATTAACCAAGGAAAATAAAAAACTACTAGAAAAGATTCCTTATCGAATTTAACGTTTTCGCGTCAAAATATACATATGCAATTTCCTAATAAAGAAAGTGCAGAAGAAAAGTGATATGCGATGACTTGAGGTGTCACCCGTAAAAATTGTCTTGCCCATTTCTAAAAAGAATTAGATAAAAGTTACTCTAGGCGTCATTGATTTTCTACCCCTACCGTTATTAAACGTTTCTTCAAATCACAAGAGTAACATTGCCTTTGTTGAAGTTTTGGGTAATTCTCAGCGTGCAAGAAATCTCTGAAATGGCTAGAAAAGAAGAAAACGAAGAATGTAAAAGATAAGAGTCGAGGGGCGGACCATCTTGAAATTAGTCGTGATAGATGGAGAATAACAGCATTAGGGGCGGATCCTAAAAGTTTTTTGCATTTCTTCGGCAAGTAGAAACGTATGGCATGAATCAGCTTGTGCAAGGGGAGAATTCTAAGGGAAAGGATCTGAAACGAAAACAGCAAAAAACCGTTACCGAAAATTAAGCTACCCATTCATTGACACCAATTATAATCTTCTGCCTTCAACTACTGTTCTGTGACACTTATTTCTCATGTATTTAGTACCACTTTTTTAAATTACATACTCTGATTATGTAGTATCTATTTGGCTGATTATGAATAAAAACGCATACCATAACGCAGAGTGTCCGATTTGTGGGCTGCTAGAACACAATTCGTAACCAAATGACAGGGAAAAAAAAAAGAACAGTAGCAGCCGAAGAGGCAATCGGAAGCTTTTGTCGTACTTCGACGAAAGCTCCCCACCGACACGCTCACGCGAGCGCATCTAATAGTCTGAATTCTGTCCTTTCGTTCGCGGACAGAAGCGGCATAGACTGTTTTTACACTTTTCAAATTGGCAACCCTGTAACGGTTTCGGGGCTCTTTTTACGTTTTGTCCCCCGAATGCGTATCAATGGAAATGGGACGAGCCCGACATCGCCCGTTAGCGCATTATTTCTTCAATCTCCTATTAATAATTAAATTATTTTCGGAAAACAAGGGTCAGAGCTCAAAGCACCGCAATACATTTCGCAACACCACCCCAATGTTTCTCTCGTTAAATAACGTCACAACTGAGTGTAATACCAAAAGAGGACAATTAGAATGCAACGGAGGGTGAAAAATGGAATTTCGCAAATCGCAGTTACAATGAACAATACTGTCAACTATGACCTAGCTTCGGTATCGACCTTCCCGATAGATAGTCCCATTTGCGACTTTAAAAAAATCCAATTGACTCGAAGTACTTTGAGGAACCTAAGGTAAGTGCAAATTCTTGTTGCCCGGGAAATGTCGTTCTGTGCTTCGAGGGATATTTCAAGGACTGTCGAATGGCATTCTGTAACTAGCAAAATTATACACAGTAATGCTGAGGTACCAGTCCCTTATTTTATGCTTTGCAAGCCGCCGTCTATTCCACAATTTCATAATTATAAATTGCAGAAGAATTAAAACTGCTTATCACACTCGTGTAAACTTTGTCCTCGATTCAAATTCAACTTCATTAATCCATAGAATATTCCAAGATCACAGTGAAAAGCTGCTTCGAAAGAATCTGTTCTTCAAACACATAATTTCTTGTTAATTGCGAGCTTATTACTTCCTCAGGCAACGATGTTCTAAAATAATTGCCACAATTTTAGTATTCTATCGTAATTATCATGATTAAAGATATTGCTCCCGCCTTAAAAGTAAATTTATTTGATTAATAGATTTGATGTCTTCTCTATCATGGAATAAATTATAAACAACTCCCTAACTAATGAATATTTCAAAGGATAATGAATAATAGACTAACGGTTTAAATAAACATTTAATTAACGTGGGATAAATGTTAAGTTATTGCTACCATAACAGGCTTAAAATTAAGGAAACTGAAATGAAAAGTTTGTTATTTTAAAATCTCATGACGTCTAATAAAACCAAAAAAAAATATAACATTCTCCGAAACTTACCTAGAGAGCCCGTCCGGTTTAAGGGTATTACCACCTCTTGAATCCTTGTTTAAACATGGCCACCATCGAATCGCACTTGAACTCTACAACAATCCCGAAGTCTTGCACGGTTCAAAGAAGTCAAGCAAAAGTCTAGTACTTTTTGCGCATAACTCTACCCGAGCACCACGTAAAAATATTAATCAGTCCTTCACTTGATAACGGACAAAAAGTAGCTCCGTAGTCAATAGCGGCTGCCAGTTCCCCCGCTGATATTCACACTTTACAAATGTAAACACAATACCAGCCGTCGTCACATACACTAATGTTTACAAGTTTCTCAACGCATTCCATCGAACACGAAAAGCTTTTGCGGCAAGTTTCAACGCCGTCCTTCATTTAGTCGGATTACCTTTTTCTAAACCATCTCTTCATACGCGCGAAGAGTACATATTTGCAATGCTAAACGTGCAAAATTTCGGCTCCTATGCAATAAACGGTAACTCGACAACTACCGGAGTCTTTCTAGGCAAGAGACACGAGCACTAACATGTAGGTACAAATTCACTGCGAATTTTTGTCCTCGACCTCGAACGACGGCACCCCCCCCGCGAATCAAATTCACGCGACCGGGAACAACAAAGCAAGCTTAATTAAGCTCCTTTCTCCCGTTGCTTGGCCAATAAGTGAGATGCTTTTTACCGGACTTTCCGGAGCATCTCACGGACACTGATTTGCGTAGCGAGTAGTATGCGCGACAAGTCCTCGCTGGATGTAACGGTGGTACAGGATGCAGCAGTGAACACTATTCACGTTAAGTACAACGGAAGACTATAAAGAGAAGATAAACAACCTCGACCTCCTCTCTCGCAAAGGATAAAAGCAAAATCGATTCACCCCTCGATTCGATTAGGGTAAACGAAGAATGCTCCTGGGAGATCAGAGTGCACCGATGCAAGGGTGCATGCGGATCAGGTGGGGGAAGTGCATAGGCAGAGGGGGGAGAGCGAACCCGCTATTTTTGCATCGTACTACCCCAAAGGCTGTTAATTCCGCAGACTGTGCTTTTCCCATCGGCTAATCCGGCATACCGTGAGTTCCTGGCAAATTAATTAAGGAGATATATAGAAGACTGTACGAGCGTTGCACCGGGGTAAGAACGACTCGCTCCTCAATTCCAAAGCCTATCAAGGGATGCAAGTTCTTCACGCCTTGAATTTATCAAGGAGATCTCCCCATCGTTCCGTAATGGGCGTTGTTGTTCCAGTACCATCAGTCTCGGTGAATTAGTCTAAGGACTCGTCTCCCAAGTTTCTAAAGTTGGTTTGCAAGTTCTCTTCGTAATTAGCAATAGTTTCGAGTCGCTGTTTCCGTTCGTGAATTCGGTATCGACGAGGAGAGTAATGTAATCCACCGATGCGAAAACACCCAAGTTTCGGTTAATGGAAGTAATTCGCTATTGCAAAGTCCCTCGAAAGAAAATTCTTCTGGATCTTCATGTTTATAGTCATTCAATAGTAACAAAGATAATTAAACTGATAACGTTCCTTTCCCTTCAAAAGAGATCAGACTTCTAAAATTGATCCTCGGGTATTCGTCGTACTCCGATGCTGACCAAATCGTTATACCCGATCAGGAACAGCCAAATTGGTCTGTACTTAGGTCCTAGATCTTTTCGTCACCAGTCAAATACCCGTACTTTAGGCATTCCCAAAAAGCTATCTTCCTTCACTTCTTTACTCTTCCGTTGAACTCACTCGTGCTACGCCGACCGGCTTCAATCAACGATTACACCTACAACGTCACTGTTAATCGGAGTAATGAAACCTCGTCTCGGCAACATCCATGGATGTCTCGAATTTCATTACACCCTTTGATGCGTCCACTGACACCGCAACATCCACAGAAATCCACTGTTCATCAAAGTTTTTATTATCATTATCGTCCCACTGGTTTATTCCTCTTCGTGCCGTATATACTCGTCGTACGGTATACACGTACTCCACCCTCGCGCTTACATTCCGGCCTCCAACTGATACTCGATCGAGCGTTTTAATGAAACGTCGCGACAATCCTGACGGGTCCGAAAGTCCTTAAACCGTTGTTGGAGCAAGATCGGGCGATCGAAGGATCCGTCGGTGTGGAGCGCACCGAGGGCGCACTCAATCCTGCCGCGGACGGCGCGGGCGGCGCCGCGAGGAACGCGCGGCCGACTCCTCCGGAAGCTGCGCGAAGCGCGGTCGCGATCGAAGCGCGTCCACCGGGCGCCGAACGAGGAATGGCGAGAGCGCCGCCGGGACACCCACGCCCCTCCCCGCCGCCCGCACCCCATGGCCGCGAGTTCGTCCGGACGCGGGCGAACCACCCCGAGCGGGCGCGAAGCGCGAAGATCGATGGACACCCTGCGCCAACGACTAATTATTAATCGCTGCTTTTTCGATCGACCGGCGATTTCGCTTCCGAAAACGGACGTCGCTCTGCCACGAACTTGACGCGTCTGCGCAACCGCGGCCCACGCGCGTTGCGTGAACCAAAAGGTCCACTGACTTCAATGGGAGTGGCTTGGCATTCTCAGAAATGAAAGGAAGAGTCAAAGGAACGATTATTTTGGGATGTACGATAATAATAATTACGGCGTATGATCATGTAAAGAATTATTCTTGCGCGAAACCGTCAGCTCTATGCGTACCCCGTAGCGATATTTTTAATTTGTCGGTTTTATTTGTTGAAATCTTGTAACATGGGTGTAGAGATGGTTGACCTAAAGTGGACAATTTTTGAGTCGCTGTCGACACTTTGGTGGGCACGGGACGTGACCTTTATCTATAGTCGGGGGATCGGTTGTTTCCTAAAGCGCTGGTTCTTAGAACGCCGAAAAAGTCGAGAGCTTTTCGAGCCGTTACATTTGGAAGAAATCCAAAAAGTTTAAAAGTTTACTGAGCGAGCGTCCATAAGAAGCATTCGTGGAACGGATCATTCTGCTTCCAAAATTTGGTAATCGTGCGCGTAGTTTAAATAATATTTAGATTATCGTTTACGATGATATTAACCTTACCACTAGAAATAATTTCTTTCGAACTTCTCCAAGGATGTCGAAAATGGCTCCAGTTGACCCAAATTCTGTTTCTACGAAAAGTATTCCGGAAACGTCAGTGAACTTCGAAGATATGTTTTCGATTAAAGTTGCCGACGTTAATTTCTCGCCGTTTTTCCATTTTGACCACTGAAATATAATAATAATAGAGCGCTCGCCAGAATAACCGATTTAGACGCCTCGCCATTCTTAAATGTACAGTCCTATAAACATTTCTCTGTCTATAGACATTCGGTTCAAGTAAGATTCACTTTTTTACCGAATGGTTGAAACAATGCGTACCCACCGACTAAACAACTATGGACACGTTGTCTTTACAGTATCTTGTTTCAGTAGGATGGAGACGGAGACTACCTTCATCGTACTATCTGCATGACGCATACAAGGTGTGGAAAAAGTCTCCGTACTGGCCTTCGAACATTTTAAGATCAAACTTTATACGAGAACTTTTCCCTCACCCGGTATGCTTATAAAACTAAATTCGAAAGGGATAAAGCTTCATCATTCTGCATATCTTTTTTATACAGATTCACCATGGACGGGTAGTTGTGGCGAGCATTCGAGTGTTAGTATGTTTCAGTGATGTTAACACCAAAAACCAGATAAAATTTTATGGACCGATTTTCATGTTTCTATCATTTTTTTTTTACAAAAAGCAAGAGAGGAAAGGATTTCCAGCAACACGCTGTGAATCGCTTACGTGAATAAATTGGTGCGATGGGGCTATTCCGTTCGGACTGCTTTCGCGTAATCCGGATTTATTTGAGCCGACCTTTATCAAATTTTGCAAACAATAGAGGTACCTGTAAGAAAATATAAAAAGTATGCTATAACGACGCATGTGTAATAAAGAATCAGGGACAACTTCAATGAATTATTTTTTATAACCTTATATAGTCGATCAGTTATAACGAACCATTATTACGGTATAGTTTCTGTCGCACGATCCACTGCAAAAATCAATCCATAAAAATTAAGATAAGTACCGTCACGTAATAATTCGGAATGTAATTTAACGCCAAGTAGGGAACATCCTATTTCTTTGGATAAATATCAACCAAACTTTAGTTTTTAACAATAGCTACCATACTTTTGCAACTATCACGAAAGTACACTTACAAATTTTAGTTAGTTTTTATTGATTTAAACTACAGAGCCACGCGCGCGTTCCCTTCATCACCGGAACAAAATTTCATCGTACCCAATACCAATCAATTGAATGTCGAATAAAACTGAAACAATACGTTCGGTTTATCTTGCTAAAAAATGCTTTCCGTGCTGCCCATCCGATATTTATTCGAACTGGCCTTGATGAAATCCAGTTGAAATCTCGGCTGTTAGAAAGTGGGTTAATTCTAAAGCTCCCTTTTCCGCTCACCCGACAAAGGAAAGCATGATTACTCACGGTAACTCAAACGTTTGTAACGCGTATATTCTGCACTATCCCTCTAGAAATTTCGCGAAAAGAGGAAAAAACCAAATTCTCAGTCGAGCACAAAGGACGTTGTCTCTTGTAATTGTGACGCATTATTTCAGTGCGACTTGAAAAAGTTCACCCCAGTGATAACGATCTTCTGCCAATTTGAAGCTTACAATGAAGTCGTACTTGAAATTTCGGCGACAGGCCTGATACTAAGTACAGAACTTATATAGTGAGATGGTCATTACCGCGTAATCCTTCCAGCGGTAACGAATGTTCTCTGTGAAATACACATCACATTCGTTAGACCAGCTTACTCGTCAGTACAACAAGAGAATATATACGTGTCGGGAACAATGGACCTCGGAGAACAGCAGCGCGGTAATCGAATCGTGAAACTCGGTTAATTAATAATAATAATAATCACTGCGTAGAAATTTCAAGCGAACTCATAAACTCCAGCGTGCCTTGCCAAAGTAAATTTGTCAGCGGTGCTCTCATGATGAAAAAAAGAACCGAAAGTGCGATAGTCTCCTGCTAAGGCAAATCTTCCGAGCGTAGTAAACGAAATCTCGCCTCGAAAATGAATTACCGCCCCTGGTGTAAATTTTGAACTGCAGGAAAAACGGCGTCGGAGTCTGGGGAATGTTTCGAAAAGGAGCAAAAGATGCCGGAAGGGATGCCGAGAAAGAACGAAGGAAAATGAGGGCGAATATAACAAACGTGAAGAAAAGGGAAGAGAAGGAATTTAAGGAGGGGGGTTAAAATTCCGGGTTTTCTTCACAAAGATCCGACGAACGAAACCGGTCGCATTCCTTTTTCGTTCTTGTATAATTAGATGCCCTCTGTCTCTGAGATCGCAAGCTCACCCCAAGCTTTGATCCCTCCAATCAGCACCCTCTATCTCGCGCACTAAACCCGGGGCTTTTACCTCACCTTTGGCATGCCCTTCTACGTCTGCTTGTGATTTTCTCCACCATCGGAAGACGATACGATAGGCCTGAAAACCTTCATTTTTGTAGCCGGTTTTCAACTTTTCAAGATAAACGATAAAGACATCGACATTTTCTATAATAATTAACAAAGATACACGGCCACCCGCCTACATGAATTGAGACATAAACAATGATTTTGATTTCCACCGATATTCACATTTTGCAATCGCATTTCAATACAAGCATCTATTAATTCCTCTCCATAATACAAATCGCTTACTCAAATGAATCAATGAATTCATGAAAATTAAATCGCAAGGAATTAAATATTGCGATATTCCATGATGTCAACGATTAAAACGTCATGAAAATTGCATAGAGGAAAGATGTTAAACGCAAAATTCGTTTCGCGTTGCCGGGGCCAAAGCCCAGCCGATATCTCGACGGAGACAAAAATCGAGGCCAAGGGTTGCAATTAATTCGGTACATGCCACGTTTTGACCGCAATGACGCCGGGAGTTGGTCCCCAACACGCATGTCTGTGAATAATTAAATATCGAATGGCGGGACATTTTTCATACACCTATTTTCACGTTGTTCTCATATCCCGGCAGGAATGTGCGGAAAAACGAGTCCCCTCCCGTATCCTCACCAACGCCGCCATTTTCCGCTGTAAATATTTGACGAGTAGTTCCATTCTCGCAGGCAATGCCGGCCCTGATGAGGGTAGACTGCTCTTCCGTGTGCAGATACGTAAATGCGAAACGCCCTGCCATTACACGCATAAGTACATAAGTCCACACTTGCACATCCGGGCGATGCGGCATATGCATGCCGTCCCTTGTGAAATCACAGTCACTTTCGTTGCGTCCCTTAAAACTCTCGTCTCCTAATTATATACATACGGTATATAATTAGCGCATTCGTGTTCCTCTTACAATGAATAGATCAAGAAAGGATTAAATTACTCATGAGATACAACGATAAAACGAATTAAGTGATTAGATTTAACAAAATTGGTAACAGATCCGTCAAGTACTGATATAAAATATGTGCCAGTGATAGGATTCGCAAATTGTATTCGTACGTACGTTTGTAATTATGAGCCAAAATGCAAAGGAAGAGAAGGTAAACATTGACTGCCTTTCCATTTTCACGAAGAAGTAATACGTGTATGAATTTTGCCAGATGCATATTGCGTCCTATAATATCTTCTCCGGTTTAAAAAGAAGGAAAAACATAATCAATATTGCGAGGTAAACAGAGGTTGGCAGTAATTTTATTACGAACTGCAATATTTATCGTTACGTGGTTATATGACTCGGAAGAAAATCGAGCGATGCATTTGCAACTGTAGAGAGTAAACTAGAGGTACGAGAACCGACGCACAGTCGTGCTTTTGCGGACGGTCAGGGATACAGCTTGTATGCAAAAGGGGATAGAGGAGACCTGCATTCCAAACGGCCGCCTGCTCCCTGCCAGGATCTATAAAACATAAGCATCATACTTTCTAATGCGCTTGCAAGCACGGCTTGCGGTACCGCTGCAGTAACTTAACGCAAATGACCCGTGGAATGGAGCCAAACGGCTTCCCTGATGATTGTGTTTTAAACATTGTGTGCTTACACCCAGGAGAAAAAACAACCGAAATAATGGGATTCCATCTAATTTAATGAAACCTACAAATTATATCGTATTAACCAAGGAGATGTCTCTTTGGCTCCTCGCATAATCTAACCTTCGTTGTAGCTAGTTTCGTCATTAAAGTAATTCATATTGATAAAAATTCAAAGGCACTGAAAGTATCATCAATTGGGAGCAAACGCAAAAATGATGCCTGCGGTGTTCTGAAACATCGAAGTTACGCTATGGGGTATGAGAAGCATAGGGATGTACGATAATTAATATTACCGTTCGTAGTAGGAAACCAGAATGCGGTCTCGCCGAACCTCGTTATGTGAATTAAATGCAGTGGCGTAGACAGGGATTACAGCGGTTACCGTTACCGTGCAATCGGACATTAAGCTAATTTCCACTCACGATTACCTACGAAATTTCATGACCCCCGGTAATTCTTGGCAACCGGATGCAAGTCATTGCGTTTCGCGACCTCCAATCTTCTGGGTACATCCTATACGTCGCGTGATTTACAATTTATTTCTAATTAATTTTGATAATTTTAAATTCATTACCGCAAGTAATGGAATATTGATTACGCTTCAGCCCGGATTTCCAGCCAAATTGTATCCCGCCTATATTCGAGATTTTGAATTGCAATTAGTGATTTCATTGAAATAAATAAACATTTTTCGGCCACCCACTTTACATTTGTGTCACGTCGTCAAGATTAAAAAAGAGAAATCTTCATTTAAATTCATGTCTTGCCGACATGTAGTAACTATTACGAGTGTATATGGACAGTGCGTACGTATTGCGACCGTGCTCTAATAATATTAAATTTTCCAGTAAAGCCAGCTGACTTCTTTTGAACGTACGTTGCAATTTTTGGTGAAGAGCCTTAATAGGCACAGAAAAGTATGAAGTAAAAACCCCGAAAATTTTCGGACTTGTGCAGAGCCGTAATTTCTACTTTTTAAGCATTATAAATGCTAGGCCAGCGAGAAACTACCAACTAGGTTTTTATCTAGGTACTACATACTGTGGAGAGTCAGGAAATGTAATACCTACATAGAATTATGTAAAATGGTTTGATTAAATAGAGTCGATAATGTGAGCTACGCAAACAGGCTTCCGATACGTCTTCGATGTGCAGTTGCCTTTAGAGCTGCCTGTATTACCTGTCCCAGAATATGTCCAATCAACTGGCGAATATACGCCTTTACGTGTTCGGTGCAAAAATCATGAACGAGTTCAATGTCATCGTTCACCACAAACTACCAAATTGCAGTTACTTCTGCCATCCCGAGAGATCTCTATCAGCTGGTTTCCGAACATATATACGAAGTCCAGCGTGCTTGGGTAGGGCCATAATTTCAAAGCTGCATTCCTACTTGGGCGATGCGATAAGTGTGGTTTTAGCCCATCCTATGTCATACCAACCGTGGAAATTCGTGGTCGAATATCGTTAGGAACTGCTTCAGATTGCATTACAGAGCGATTAAAGCCCGCGCGTCGTTGGGTCGGCCTGGATTATCATGGTCTACCATGAAATTTTAGTCAGAAATTGATATCACCAAAATGCACACATCTGCGAGTGAAAGCGTTGCTGTCAACAATTCTTTATTTTTGGAGTCCTTAAGAAAAACCAGCGATTATTTAAAAAAAAATGCCCTAACATTCTCTCCATCGTTCTAATCATGGAAACTCAGAGTAAACGATGGTCAAGGACTACGCTGGATTACATGACAGAATGAGTGAAACCCACGGATTGTTGGGTCAATCGTCACGATCTTCTGAAAATATTTAGTCAAGAGATGACACAGATTCAATATGTACCTGCAGTTCGAGGTATTAGCCCTAGCAAGAATGGTACGTCTTTCCTACAACCCTTTTAATAGAACGGCCATTGCATAAAAAAATTTCTACGACCTCCTGCAGAATTTTGCACCCTAAATAATATTCAGTAAACAAAATAGATATTTAAATTAGTAGGCGCTTAAGTCAGGAATGAAAAGGAGAAGTCACATCCCTGGTCTCTCCGGCGATAGACGATTTCTGCCAACTGTCTGGTCAGCGGTTAGTGGTGGTGGTCGTTACCAGTGCTTCGTAGGTATCACGGGATATCAGAGGGTGCCAGGGGATGCCGGGGGTTGCCAGGGTATACCAGGGAGTGCAGACCGCGCGACAGAGGGAACCGAGAGCGCACTGCCCGAGGGGTTAATAGACGGCCGATGTCCCCGCTCCGAGGTCAGACACTGTGTCACCTTCTACGTCCGTCATTACGAATGCAGATTGGACGTCCGCCATTACCTGACCGTATCTAATCGCCGCAACGAAACTTCTCGCCAGGCTCCACCAGAAAATTGACCATTGTCCATCCTGGGTAGCTCTCGCGGGAAAATCGCGGAATATGCGCGAACCCCGAAAAGCCCTTGGGCTCCGTTCAAAGGTGCCGCCGGGGCGAAGATGGCCACCAAATCGCTACTTGCTTTTAGATAACCGTAATAGGCAAAACCCTGGAGGACTGGAGTTCTCGCAAAGGTAACATTGGATTATTGTATCGTGCTATCGAATTTTAGGGAAATAGAATTAATTAATATATCGTGGAAATATTAATTTATAATAAGAATTTCATTCCCGCGTAGGCAAAGTGAATTTGGTGACAAAGAAGTTCAGGATTGGATCTTTTATAAAAATTGATAATAAATTGATTCTAAGGCTGAAGGGAAGTAAGAATACGGACATGGCAGGGGTCGTGAAGAGGTCTACTTATATCGCGTAAAAAGGTATTAATAAATAATTTATGGTTTACCCAGAATTTATGCCAAATTTGGGACACCCCTTCATCAGCTCTTAATACCAGGTCCTTTGCGCTATAGGATGACGCCGCCGTACTCTGAGGACACCTTTGATGATGTAGGGTGCTTGAGCTTAAGCTTAAGCTTTAGAAGATGAGACTTCGTCAACGTTCCGGCGCTCTGACCTCCAAATCTTTGATGCTGCGAGGTAATGTAACTTACCCTTTGGTGGAATGGGTATTACGAGCGACCTTTAAAGTAACGTTAATCGATTGCAGATATTAAATTGTCTACACCAATGTTAAATAACTCTCGGGCATTTTAGCGTTCACTGTAAAATAATTATCTCGAAGGATCATTAAAACTGTTTCCTTTCTTCGATTTCAAATACAATTAAAATGCTTTATCCCTTGCTGAAAATCAATTTTAAAAACTTTTTACAATGACTCCATAAAGAACAAGAAAATTAGTGCTGAGAATTAGTAACCTTCTGAATATCATTGCCTTGTAATATTCCTTTCGCTTTATTAAAAGTAAATCGCTTTATTCCCTCTTGTTATCATTTCAGGAATGTTGCTATATTAGCGTAAAGGTTACGTCTAGACGTATCGTGACATTCTCTTCGTTAGAGGCCGGTACTAAAACCGCTACTGTCTTGTCACCATAGCCATAACCCAAGACACGTTCGACCCTGACAGCTTGTTAGACAAATGTCACTCTCATTAAATTTTATTCCATGACATTTCATGGTCTAAACCACCGACAAGATGGTGGAAGGTCGACCAGTCAGAAATTCATCTCCTGACATTCCCAATTTCTACACCCCACCCGTCCTTTTATGACACCCTTACTGGTTAGGACGAGGACAATCGCGATGTCGCGATAACCCCATGAATGCTTCCGGGTCGAGGATTTCGCAGGTCAGAGGTCATCCACCTACAGGTTCCCTTGAAACCGAGACGAAAGTTGAAATCTCAAAGGATTTAAAGAGTTTTTCTTTTCGCCTACCCCTCAAACGTTCGTGAGCTTCTTATAATTTTCTCAACTTTTCCCAGAAGAGTGCTACGCCAAGGTCAGTTCTTTAACCTCTTGGGGAACCACTTTCGGTTGACCCACTCTTTTCGGCTTACTTTTGTCTGGAATTGTCTAAGGATATTAAAAAGAAAGTATATACGTGTTTATCTTTTCCTTAGATGATTACAAATTAATTAACTATGTAAAATTCACTAATTCATTCAATATTTATACATACTATGAATCGGGTTCGTAGATTTATTGTACTTTATGCGAACGTCAATACTTCTTACAAAGTTACAGAAGGTGTTTTGCTAAAACCTTGTTTAATTCTTGGAATAAACAGCGCTTAAAGTAAGTACAATTTCTCTTTCTAACTTTCCATGTCCGTGTAACGCGATACGTGTAACGCCCCGTAGTTGCGTTAAACGGGCGCTTTCGGATTCACTTTCAAGGCATGCACGAAACTTGTATCGTCCAAGTGTACCTTAATCCCTCGAGTCTCTTGCATGTCGCGAGCTTAACCTATGAACCATTTCCCCACCGCTGAATCAGTTTTACACTGCTTTGAAAAGAAGTTACGGATTTCCTAGCACCAAACAATTTTTTCTAAATCAACTTTCTTTCAAATCAACCCAGTCTATGTGATAAATCTTGCCATAAATTTGGATAAGTCAGCTAAACAATACCGCGTACAATGGCCTGTTCGAATAAAGCTTTTCTTAGGTGCAATGAGACATTATGAACCGCATTAATGAAGCTCGGAGAATAGCTCAACGAGCAGAGAAGAAACTCAATTAAGTAATTTAGCTTCGTTTTCGCGACGACGTCTTCATCCCCATCGTAAGTCCGTCTCCTCTAATTGCATGACGCGGCCTACTTTGAAGACGAATCAATTTCTTCAATTGAATTCCTTTAAGTCGTCTCTATGCTACCAAGAACTCACCCTTGGAGATCAACCTCGATGACCATAATCCACACCGGTTGCCGTCCAAATTCGTACGAAAATTATCGAAAGTCAACTTTCGCCCGCTAACAATTGCTATTCCTGAGCGGCCATCAGGGACACATGGCTCCAGGTGACCAGGGATGTCAAAGTAACAGTTTCGCTCGTTCTGGATAGCCTTAAGCTCATTTAGGGTGATTCTCAGCTAGAAATGTCATCACCTAATGCACCGGTTTAAGTAATTCAGCAGAAAATTGCATCCTATCCTTTTTGCTACTCGCAGAAACTGCTCCACCTGCTTCTCACGAAACGCTAATAATATATCCGACAACACTGAGCTATATTTCCGATTCATTTTGTATACATAGGAATGATCTGTAAACTAAATTTCTGTGGTCAGATGATAAGAACTTATATCACCAAACCGCATAGTGGTTTGGTACATTGAAAACGACTTCACGAGTTATCTGCGACAAAGTCGTCTCTATTTCGAACGCGACGAATTCAGAACATAGCTGCAAGTAAAATGGAACGCTGTTTTTGTATGTGTGAAACCGCATTGTTCCGGCAAAGTTGCAATTGGAGTCTCGAACAGAGCCTCCCACATTTGAAACACATTTACCACTTCTACGACAAGGGTCATATTCCAATTACGAACTTAGTTTAATGCGACGTTATAATTACCGTCAAACGGGTTTAACATGTTTCAATTAAAATTGTAGGTGTAGGAACTAGTAAAAAGAACTCATAAGGCAGAATCCGCCCCCACCTCTTCGACTCTCTCGTGTCTTCGATAAATTTCCATACAGTGTACAATTATCATGTATAACAAAAATGAATCTTCGGGCCCGGATAAAGTACATCCAATGATTTGTATCTATTGATATCCACACTTCCTGTCAACTGGTTCAGCCGCAAATTCGATAATCAGGTTATTTAAAACGGTTTAATATCAGGGGACATCGAATCGAGCTATGTAGCTTGAAAGTTCCCACCGATAGGGACATATCTCTTCTCACATGCAAGAGCTCCCCGTCCCAACAAAATATGACAGAGGTTTTCGTCGCATGAATATGTAGGTGGTATTTAGGATGCTTTTGTCAGAGGCAGCTCGTACCCGATATTCGCGCACCCCTTTAATAACCTTGTCTTACCCCATCCCCGAGGCCGCGGTTCTCAGCTCTCGTGGAAAATTCTCCTCTTAAACACTCTTCATGGAGCATCTGAAAGTAAAGCGTTTCATTTTGCACAACACTAAGCAATTCCTTGCAAGTCCCAGTTCATAAAATTCCAACAATTTCTATGAAACGTTATTCCTGATTCCAACTATCGAAACAACTAATTGAACCATCGCCCGTGAAATGAAGTCAGTGCTTGAGCATGTCGGAAATTATTTATCCCCACAATTATTGCCTTTAATAAAGCTATCTCATTCCGCAGTTGAAGTCAGTGCTCCTCAACGTACATGAGAAATTCGTTCCTGTAACTTCATCCACAAAGTTTCCCAAAGTTAAGAGGCCGACCCCTTTGCAATAGATGAATCCCAAAGTTTAACGACTATTCGACGCTAGCGCGAGATAAATTTTCTCCCGACTGTTATCCGAGGAAAATTTATTCAAAGTTCTACCGAATCCGCCTTTGGAAACCTAATGTTACAATATAAACTGATTACCTCCATGTACTTCTATACATCGAACCGACATAATTAACCGAATTTAGAATGAAAAAAGGATCCACTGTACGCTATGAAAATATTTACCTGGAAAAAAAAACAGGGATATTCATTCCTCTATTTTTAGAAATGTTTATTCCACATATTTCCGAAAAAACTCAGTACCACTATTCTTGATAACAAAGCAAACCAGAATTACGGTAACTCACAGGTTTAATAGATGAAAGTCTGATTCAAGTGAAAGACAATAAATAGATCCAGCACTTCGACACTTCCGCGCACTCTTAAATGTTCCCCTGTTCTCGAGCCTTTATTCTCACCAAGTTCGTTTCCATTTTTCTTTGCGGATCTTGTAAGATAAGGAATCTTTCGAGTAAATTCTTAAAAAACATAAGATCCACCACTCAAATGATCGAAGAATCGTTTTAAATAGCCCACTGTTAAAAACCGACGACACAAAAAGACAGATTTCCACCAAAGAGAAAAGGTGAACACGGCGATCGAATGTTCAACAGCGGGAGCCCATAAGTATTGATATTGCGGAAAGTTAGCCGCTGACACTCGGTACTGGTTTCCGCGCACATTATTGCATCTACATAATTTTTACTGTTTTTCATTACAACCGAACACACACCGATCCGGAGTCTGGCGCCTAAAAATGGATTTTTCTATGCAATTCCTATTAACATAGTTTTTACATAATTACGCGAGCCGCTCCGCGCCTCTGGAGCTAAACAGCACCGCCATTTTTACAGGAGAATAAATTCCGCAACAGTTAAAACGGGAACAACAAGCGCCACGATGGAAACGCAACTTAGGGGAACGGGGAAACGAACGAGGGAGAATGCAAGAACCCGAGCTTTCTCCGCGACCATAGGGCCTTCGGCCATTCTTTTCCAAAAACTGGAACTCTCTCGTTTCCGGCTTCCTCTCTGGACATTTCGTTGCCGAAGGTGAGAACGCCATTTTCCGCCATACGTGGAACATCCTCGGAGATTATAGCCGGAAGCGCACTCATAAAAGAACACAGGCGCTACGGACAGAGCGGAAACCTCGTAAAGGGCTTTTAATTAATTTTTAACGAGTCCCACCTTCTCTAGCCCTCGACAACGATCGCTTCGATGGACGAGTACCTCCAGACGAGCTAACGCCATTGCCAAGCTCGGGGATACACGTGATTAAATGCAAAATAGGCACAAAAAAGACAATGCAGCACGGGATGGAAAAAATGGGGCAACGAACAAAACTGATTAGATACGTGACCGGAACGTTTACACGAGGAAAATTTGTTACAACAAAGTTCGTAGCAAGCCATTTTTGAAAGTAAGAGCCTCGTAACGGTGTTGGATTAAGTTTGACGTCACATCTTTTATAATGCATGGTGCCATGTTTATGGAAAAGCATTTTTATTTATTCGGAAACGTGAGGTAAATTAATGAGGAAAATAAGAATATTTCACGTAAATTTATACGCGCTGTGCATCTGTCGACTAAAAAGCTTCAACTAGATGTGTATTTCAAAGGATGCTCACGTTATTTTTTCAATGCAGTTTTGTGTCATTTCAATGTTAAATTGTAGAAACTGCATCGAGACTCGAAGCGACACCGGTAAATACAACGTGTTCCATGACCTCTAGTACGATACTTTACCATGCATGTAAATGATTTGTTTTTTGTTTTGAACTACTTGAACTCGGAAGGCCGTCCACTTCGCTCTTTGCCATCTTCGGGTCAAGGTTATTCCAGGTCCGACCGAAAGTCCTCGTAGGTTCCTCCACTTTGTCGGCTGGTTTCTCCGTAACCGAAAACAAAATATTCAATTATTTTCCTCACACGAACGTTCTGTTTCGCAAACATCTTACACAAACGCGAGGCACGATTACAACTTATTCAAACTCGTACAGAGTTACATCGGCAACTCCTAAAAACCTGAGGATAACCTGGAAAAACCCAGCCGATGCTCCACGGCGTTCGAGCGCAACGAATAACCGTAATAAGAAAACGCGCCGCTTTCCACGCTACAGTTTCAAGTGAAAAGTCCGTTTCCATCGGTGGATCGGATTTCAGTTCACTTGGATGCGGGAGGAGAAACCAGCGATGGATCGCCGGTTCATGGTCAAGGTTTAAAGCTTTCTCCGAGGAGATTCGCGATAAACGGAGCGCGACCGAACGAGGCAGTCGCCATTAAATCGTGCCTCGTGTATGACTCGCTGACCAACGTTACATCGGTCATACCCGTTCGCCGCTCTCTTCGCGATTCCCCCGGGAACATCAAGATTGGGATCACGCACGCATCTTGCCGTGAATTTATTCGCACTTGGTCGGACCACCTTGCGCAATTCGTGGCTCGCGGGCGAGTACTGCCGACGGCGCGCTCGGAGAGTGCGCTCAGTCTCCTGGGGCACTCTCGGACCGACGGATCGCCCATAAGACGAGACCAGCCGGTTTAAAGAGATCCCGAAGACGTTCCAGAGGAGAGGCAGAGGATTTAAAGAGAAACTAAGGATGCCGTTACTCCTGGAGGTCTGCAGCAACGAGGCTGTCTGCGAAGCTCTTGGTGGAAATCTCGCTCTTCTCGCCGAGCTGCGAGACAGACTTCGCGAGTGGCTCAAACTTCAACCCCATCTTCCGCAAGGTTCGAATTTACCTATTGCTCTCAGTTCCGCCATGACTCGTAAAATGGTGGTGGTTAATGATAGATGGTGGTGAATAGAGTAATTACTCTATGGAATATTCTTTTTGAAAAATGTGACGGGGGACAAATGAGAACTTGGTAGCTTAGCGCTGCTCTTATAACGATGCGCATAAGTACGTTTCCATGTCATAGAGGTGCAGAATAGGAGTCATTTAAGGTTTTATATAATTAAAGTGAATAAGTACAACTGTTAACCTATCTTATAGGTTAGCCCCCCAAATTAGTATCCGTTCCCATGGAGCAGAAGACGCATTGCATCCTGTTAAAAACTTGACTTAAAACTGTTTAACTCTACAATACAGATTTAAGATCCAATGTTTCGAGTCTGACGTCAATGTTTACGGTTTTGGCAAAATTAACAACTCTATTGAGGGTCAAATCCCTCATAGGCACATCTTATAGATACTTAGAGATGAATCGCAGCTTCGATCGAAGAGGATCGTAGAAAACGACGTGCTAAGCGGTATCTCGGTTCGAAGATACGGAGCCAAATCGTTCGATTACCGTTCTAGAAGAACGTCTGCAATCGGGGATAAGGGAGGGATTCAACGAGGGTTGAACCCTCGTTAATTGTGGGGCTTCAAACGGTAGTTTAAGAGTCCTGTCAAATCTTACAGTCAGGGAAATTGCAAGACGAAAGACCATTACAACTTCTGGAAAGAAATGCTTATATAGAAAACCATTTACTGCCATTACTGCAATGTTAAAAGAAAATGGAACCTTAAATAATGATCGGGGGAAACTCATCGAAATTATTCTACATTAGAGGTACCTATTTTTTACACATGTACATTAAATTTAAATTCGTAAAATGTGATTTCGCTAAATGTAAAGTTGTTAAATTTTACCTGAAATTCGAAATCTGAAACTGTAAAATGCGGACGTAAGATGAGAAAGTTATACCTTCGAATAACGGCACATTGCATCGTGCAATACTGATGTAATGGCTAGAAAACCTAGGAAATTACACAACTACCTAGCCAAATTAACGTACAATTATCACAAGCAGACGACTCAATCCGTCCGTTTCAAGTTATATAATCAGAAAGTAGTTGAACGCTAAAACGTAATATTTACGAAGCAACGATGCACTAGTTTCGTCAAGATACAGAAAGTTCAGGAAGATCACTAATCGCTCTTGAATAATATAATAATTAACTGACAATCACCAGCAAGTACCCTTCGTACTCTTTATGTAATGTAAAATTATACACGATAAGTGAAACGTTGTTTATCAAACTTGTATTGATGCATTTTCTTAAGTCCTGCATTGCCTGTAAGCTTCTTACACCCTATGTACTTCGTATGCAGGCGAACATTCTATCATCCTCGTAATATACATCAGCATTATAGTCATCTACAAATTACGCAGCGGAAGCATTTAATTTTGTCAATCTCTGTGCCGTTAAATTTCCGAAATGAAGTGAGCCGTAATGTATTCTGGATGAGATACATATATTGTTAGCCTTACAGCACTCTGCATTTATCAGATATGACTGTAGAATATATAATAGATACATCCATTCACATAAAATGAAAGATAGAAAGTTTTATGCTTGCGGCTATTTCCGAGTGCTTTCTCGCATTGTCGGACCAAATCTGATTTTTTCAACGCTCAATAAAATGACCAAACCTAAAATAATAGAAAGTATAAATTACTCTAGATCTGGACAAAAACATCGTTAAGCGACACGTTTTGTCTTGTCATATGTGTAATTAAATGACACAAACTGTAATTTATCCCAAGTCTTCGTTGCCCTGAAAAGTGCAGCGAGAAACATTTCTCTTAGGTAGGTCACTCTTTATAAGGAACGGCAAAAAAATTACAAAGCACACTTTCGCCAACGGTAGAATACAAGTCATTTGTCATGTACTGCTTAAGCGGTCGCCCGCCACATGGGTTTCATCCTTTTTCCTCGCTGGGCAGCTTAAGAGAGCAAGAAAACGCGAAGAGTCCGAGATTTTTATTCGAAAATGGGCAATTTTCCAGTAGAGGGCCCCCCTGGCGACAAGAATACCGAATCACCCTTCCGGAAAGCACAAGCTTGGAACTCTCCGAGCCATTTTCCCAAGCGTTTCCCGCCGTTTTCTCGTAACCTCGTCAAGTCGAGCCGTCGTATCTTGCTGGCCCCTTAATCCTCGGATTGCGAAACCTTTGTTGTACTTCCCGTTTTGTACTTTCCGCATTGGCCTTGGGGGAATCGGTTTCCCGGAGCCTAATAAAGCTCCCTCTACCTCTGCCCGAGGTTCCCGCTTTGTCTCGGCCTTACTCTTCCGAGGCGAGCCCGTTCCCCCAGGATTTGGGGCCAGGAAAGACCACGTCTCGGCCCGGATGAAGTTCCTCGAGAAAACTGGGAATCCGGGCAACGAAGACCACCACGGCGAGCCGAAACTTCGATTGGAACTTCGTTTACCCCGGGCTGGAGTGAATACCTTTTGTCAACACGCTCTCAAACATTTACCATTCTACTGGAAGTGCCAATTGCGGTTCCAATCTCTCCTAATAGTAGCGAAATTTCACCGAATTCGTAGGCGACTCGAATCCGGAGGTTCTGCCGCGGTTTCGTGATCTACCGCGACTTCTTCCTCTGGGTCAATATTGTATGTAAACATTTAATCGAGTTCCAAAATACCGAAAATCGATTGGGCTTTTCACTCCGGTTTACCTTACCCTTTAAAACCGAATTGGCCACGATTGAGATTTTCGACGATTTGGAGAGAGTTTTTTGAATTGGCGCGAGCAAAAAAGTAGCCGGAAAAGAAGGACATATCCTTCCAAGACCTCTATAAAGTGCTAATTGAATTCGATTTGGATTGAATCCTATTAACGATGTCACTTTCAAGATTGATTTTGGTACAATTACCGAAACCAAAATGATAGTGCTATTACTAAAATGTTTGCTCTCACGCCCATTTACGTTAAGCTACATATCGACCGTAGTCCATTGATCTTTTGAGGGTATTCTGGCATGTTGAAGAGAAAACTATTTTAATCTACCTCCTAGCTCCGAGGCAGTTTTTACTACGCGGGGTTGCGTTGTATATTGAAAGCAGGAGAAGCAATTTCAATGAGATTTTAAAGCGCCTTTATAACGTCGTCCCCGCATAAGACGGAAACGATGCCTGTGGATTCTCTTGCTTTTGCAGGAACGTCACCATCTTCGACTCGATATTAAATCTTGCCCGAAGATCTAACGCCTGCCCATGATTCTGTTTCACAGATCTGCCCAATGAAAGACTAGAGTATTTCGTAATCGGTACCAAGTTGAGTCTGGAACTAGCCAAACAGAAACTTGATACGTACTACACGGTGAGACGACTGGTCCCTGAGATTTTCCAGGACCGGGATCCTGCAGGACCTTGGGCCACCCGTCTTCGAGAAATTTTGTACGTAGACGTGCAATTAAATTTTCATGACTTCTAAAAGAAAGACCTACATTTTTAAAACGACTAAAAACAATTTTTCTAAATAATAACATTGCATGAACTATTATCGTAGTGCATTTCGTATTTGGATATGTGAAAACTGTTTTAACTTGATTCTTTTGAACGAACTACTGATCTTTTTTCTTCGTTTGAATATTTAATAAAGAAATATAGCTTACAATCGCGTGGAAGCTTGCGATTTCTTCTCCTACTTTTACTTTACAGGAGTAAATGGAGAAGAGTCGTAAACTCATTACACGTAATAATCGATTCTTTTTTCTTAGGCAGTGGGTCTGTTTACCAAAACTTAATTCGGAGAAATTCCGGGTATCGATTTTGCGATCCATCAGTGAGGATGCTTCGAAGTTCCAGCCTTGGGACTTATTCAAGTAAGCGTAAACAATATATACTCCCTAGTACAATTACGGCCTTAAGAATTATATTTGTAGCCTACCTTAACGACCGTTGTACTTTTGGTAGATTTTAACAAGACAAACGTTACGCGTAATACAATTTTTTAAATAAATGTTAAAGGTTCGATTAATTGTAATGGAATCGAAATGACCACTAAGCCAAAGTCATTGCAGTAATGCAGCTCTACCGAGGTTTTTATCCGGATTTGATACATCATTACAGTCCGTGAGATTGATGTTGCATTTGAACTGGTCGATTTAATACCAAAATATATCGTGCACTAACGCTTTGACAGTCCTTGACATAAAATTACGTTTCATGTAGGAAATAGTCATGTAGTCATGTATGTTCAGAGTGCAACGCTGACTGGCAACGTGTTAATAGAAATGTTGATTTCACAGATTTCTAATGCGCGTAGAAAGTGGAAACAGCTACCGTAATTAATCAGTGTTTTATTGACTTACGAATCTCGTCCCTCATCTCGGCCATTAAAAGATAACTATCTGCTACATCGAGTTCAGATAACAATACGGATGTTGAAAAACCCCAAAATATAAACAAAATACTGGCAATCATAAAGCAAGCATCAAATTTTAACCGATCGATTAAATTAAACTTTTGACCCCCACAACGTAACGATGTTAATGATTAATATTTCTCTTCTCAAAAACAGATATTTTCTTAGCATTCATTAATTTAGAAAATCTGTTCATTCGAAAACAATAATTCTCATGTCCAATTTACAAAAGCGCTGCATTTCGTTTGACAACGATTCCAAACCACAATCTCAAGCCATCTTCCTCTCTCCAGCTTTCCCTTGCAGCTTTCCTGTTTTCCGTGAATCCCGCCTCTGCATCTCCTCTATCTGGCGCAACCTACCATTTTCGTTTACCAACACTACCAAGCATCGGGCATGTTACCTAATACCGAACCCCATGAAAAAGAAAATTGCATGCATCCCCGGTATAGAGTTACAGCCACGACGGCATTTCTACCGATATCACGAGCCTCGTCAAAATACAAAGTCTCGTGTATCCAAATATAAAGCTAGATCTCTTTTCTCTTTACGGGCACGTAAGCTCGCCACTGCGGGAGATAATTTTTCGCACCCCCTGTAGCTCGACTGCATTTTCCAACTCCAAGCCACGACGGCATCTCGAATCCCAGTCCATTCCGGTATCCTGGTATCCTGGTATCCTGACATCCTGACATCTCGGCATCCTCGCATTGCTCATATCCTAAGACGAAAGCCCAGCAGGAGCCACCAAAGGGCTGCGCAGGCACGGCTTTCATAAACAAGTGCACGCCTAGGGCGGCGTAAAGCTCGCGCTTTATCGAAACGCTTTCCGGGCTCGCGGATGTTGTTACTCTTATTATTTACAACGGGACTACCCGCGGAGTAATTTCCTCGCGAGTACGAACCGCTCTCGGGGCCCCGGGCCGTAATCGGGGTGGCTCGTAATGCCACCCTTAACTCGCGACTTAGTCCAAGGACGCGCTCCTCCCTCGGGAAGAGGGCGTCCCGACGCCTCCCCGAGCCCGGAATCCCGCTTCTTCTTCCGGCATGCACCCACCGCTCTTGCCACTTCCGTTTACCAACGCGGTCGCGCATCGGCCGCAATTTCTCCGGACTTTATGAGCCGACCTCGATTTAATTACACGGCCCACCTCCCGCTTCGGCTAGGTACAGCTTCATGGTGGGCGACGTCCGTATTTCGGAGTGTCGCAGCCTCGGCGACGTTTACATTTACGACCTCTCCGCCGCGAGGTTGGCCCACCTAGGGAAGCTCAGCCCGACCATCCTGAAGAAATGCGAGGTCGTCGCCACGGTGAGTTTTGGACCCCTCCCGACGTCGTCGGAAGCAAAAAAGACAAACGTCGAAAGGGCTCAACCAAACGGGGGAACTTCCGACTCCCGGATCATCCCGATCTGCCCCTTTTCGACGTTTTTCCCTGCCTTCTCGCTGGCCTATCTCCTTTTCGCTCTTCCTCTTCCTCTCTTTTTTCGACTTTAAACCGAAGGCTCTCCCCGGGAGAGGTGCGAGGGAACCGGAGCTTCGGATCTCCTGTAGCCCGGTGAGTCTCGCTAATACTCTCCGGGAGAGTTTTCTCTCGCGCGTTCTCGCGGGGGTCGCTTTATCGTGCGCCCGGAATTCTACTCCATCGGGCAGGAATGCCGGGGATACTCAAATTCCTGCGACCCCGCATAAACAGTCCTCTTCGAACCGCTTATTCCTCGGAGATTTCGAACTTCGCGGAGAAGTAGGAACCAAGTCGCAAAGATCTCTCTTATCGTTGGACACTTTCGCTTTCTCAGGGGTAGGGGCGAGAAAAAGGGTGGAGGTTCGAACAAAATCGAACGTAAGGTGTCTTCATCAGCACCACCTTTGAACAGGGCGACCAAGAGACCGTGAAACGAATAATTCGATCATGTCGAAGGATCTGGGAAGGGCACCGACGATAAGTGAGATGATTCTTGGGGTCAAAAGGGTACAGTTCACGCTGGGCTGAAAAAAGGAAGACAACGAAGTGCGTTAGAAAGGGAGGACAAGGGAGAGACGGGGGATCGATAAACCAATAATCGAGTACGATCGCACGAGCGAGGTCTTTCCTCCCTGGTCTTTCCTCGCGCGAAACCTTCCTGAAAAGACTCGGAGCTTTGTTGCAGAAGGCGTTCGCCGCGCGAATAAAAGGAATCCATTTCATCAACGCGCCGAGTTTCATCGACCGAATCGTCGCGCTGGTGAAGTCGACGTTAAAGCCGAAACTAGCCGACAGGGTGAGTAGGCGGAGAGACGACGATTTACGGTAGTGGTCGCAAGGCAGCCGCACTTTTTGGGGGTCACCACCTGGGAATGAAAATTGTGCGGGAATGGAGCGAGTGCAACGATTTACGAAAGAGGATTTATTGCTTACAGGTGCACGTTCACTCCTCGGGGTACGAGACTCTCTACGATCACGTACCCAGGGAAATCCTGCCCAAGGACTACGGTGGTGAACAAGAATCCATGGACGTGCTATCAGGTAAGCAGCAGACATAAGGCTGACGTCCCGGGGAGAATAGCGTCGCTCTTTTCCCTTAAGTATGGCTTTGCTTGCTCCTGGGCAAGAGATTGACCGGCAGGGCTCATCTAATGGGTAAGCTGTGATCTGTTTTCTAGAAAAATGGAACGAAAAACTGTTGGAGTGGCGGGACTGGTTCCTAGAGCAGCAAAACGTGGCGGTGGACGAATCTCGTCGATCTGGACCAACCATCGACGAAGACGACCTGTTCGGATTTTCGGGCTCTTTCCGGAAGCTGGAAGTCGATTGAAGACATTCGAAAGCACCCTCCGAAGAGCCTTCTGGCGTTGCGATGAGGGTGTCGACCCTTCTTTCAACCCCTTCGACCGGACTCGTGTTTATTCGAACGAACGCCCGTTAAAGTAGAAAATCCCAGAAAAGGCCAGACGTAAACATGCGTTAAAACGTTCCGACCAGGACGAGGATGCTCCTAAGGATTTCCGTATACTTATCCAACGTGCAAGTACGTACAACGTTGTCGTAACCAGACGACAAAAGAGAGTCAAGAAAGCTATCGATATTACGACCCCAATACATTAGCAAGGGAGGATGCGTTCGTCGCGAATCGACGAAAAGGGCGTAATTCGGAATTATACCAACGAAAGGGATATCTAGGGGAACGGAGGAATAGGTGTTACGGAGACCCCTAGGGACCTTGGCAAAGAGAAGAGGTCGGAGGTGCGATAATAGGGATAATATATGGTCATGAGCTATCCTTTGCCGCCATCCCTCTATAAGATGTCGTGGATTCCGGTGAACCTCTCGCTTTAAAGGCTCTCAAGCTGATTCTTGACTCTAATAACTTTAGAATCGACCCGTAATGACCTTCCGTGAAGAATTTAAAGCAATGTTTCTTTTCATTCCGCAGTTTATTTATTTCACAAAATTTTAATTAACCTCCCAACATATTTAGCCAATTATTGCCCGTAAGGAACATTTTAAGCAAGGGAACATCTTTACAATAAATAGAATTTATTTATATAATATTCAACGTTCCCAGTAGTAAAGTAAACGACATTATTTGCATTACTGTAAACGATATGGATCTATTTTACCAAAGACAAGTCTTTAGTGGTTTGCTGTCTCGACTTTACGAACGTGTTCTGTTCAAGATCAGGTAGCCATGCTTGCAAGCTCCTGAGACACGGAATCAGAGGCCATTTCGCTTGATTGACTTTAATAGCGAAATTATTCAGAAAATTCTGCGATCCGTTAGTTAAAAGGACCTCATCCAGAGTCTAACTTAAGGGACGTCGATTTACGGCCGCCCATCCGTCGTCCTTCGGTTTAATTGGATTCCGCGTACGGCTACGACGATTATGGTAACTCGTTAAGGTTCTACACGGTGGAGGGAAGATGGTAACTTGAAGCGGTATCCTGAACGGTTGCATCGCTCCGAGCTCTGACAACGGTTACCTTGCGATGTTCCACCTGCGAGGACACCAACGTTCATTAATAGCATTTGAGCCTTACGATATGAAGCACTTACGCAATACCAACTTATGCTTTAAAGGGACTATTCACGCGAGATAATTCTGCCCATGTCTTCATCTGAAAATGATACATTTGTGCATACGATGCCACGAGATAGGAAAAAGTACCAATCTCACTCATCCTGTACCTCTTCTTGGAGGAATATAAATATACTTCGATGGTAATTGAAAGTTCATTAAAATATGAATTACAAGAGACAAGTAGCTAAATATAATGTAGTACATTCTTATGTTGCAATCGTGCAGTACTTTGACAAATTAATTTGCGGAAACTGTGATTTGGATTAGAAAATTTCACGATTTCTCAGTCATCCGTTAATTATCCATTTTCACTTTTTTTCTTAAATATTTATGTATTCATTAATTACAATTTCATTAGAAATTATATTTTTAGAGTCGAAGAGCGTTGGAATCGTAGCACAGGGAATGGCAGACAGAAAAAGTCAAACGGAATAAAGCCGGCGATTCCGATACTATAAATCCATCACAAGGTATTCTTCACGTAATTGCATCGGGGCGTATGCATAGTTACGCTATGACTTTAGGAAGAGGACTTAATCCTCAAAGCATACGAGCGGCTGGGGAAGGATAAAGAGGATGAACGGAAGATTCCCAGGGAAAAGTGGACAAAAGATATATGGCAGACCGTCCTTGTTCGGTTCTGTCCTGAAAATCCACAGATTTTATTAGAAGCTACTGTAATTTTTCAAACGCCGAAAGACAAGGACACAATCGACAATCTTTCTCAACATTTGCAACCTAAAATTTTCAAAAAATAGTCGTGGAATGTTCCATCCAGCCTGTCCGATCCTCAAAGTCTGTTTCGCAAAATCTACAGTAATTACCGTTTTCACGGTTTTGCACATTGTGACCATCCAAATATTTCGTCCATCTCTTATACATGTTTCATCGATGAAGAATAAGTTGCAATCGAATTTTTCTTTAAAATCTTAAACGGAACTAATAAACGATTGGCGCAGCACATTTCTAGCGTTGGCCCTGCTTACCATCGCTCCCATGCTTTTCCTAAAAAACTTCAATTTTCAATTTTCTTCATACAATGCACCCTACCGATTTCAACGAAATAGTTGATTTTAGATGGAGGGTATACATTACTCGAATGTAAGGTCAGCAACTTAAATCTTACAGCATAGCCGATCCGATTATGTCAAAGCCCTCCGAAACGACGAACACCTCTATTGCTGTCCGTAAAATTGCAATTCAATTCCCGATTACGGGAACCCCGTCGAGGCAGTCCAGTGCGGGCTAAAGTGTATATCGTTGTAGGGCTCAAAAGGGTAAGGAGTAAGTGCCGCCGCGACGGGATAAGAAAGGAATCTATTATATAGCCGCGATCGCGTGCGATGGGATATTCCTAGCGGGTGCGCTCTACTCTCCATACTAAAATTCACTTCTCGAAAATGTTCCGTCCGCCGCCCCACCGGCCAAGGGAAAAATGTGGAAAAGGGCTGTCACGCGGTACGTCCGGGGATGAATAATGGATCGCCTGTTTTCAGAACAAAGCCTACCTCCGAACAAGCCGCGACAGAAGAGGTGTCTTTTTCCGGGGATTTCCCGAAAATGTCCAGCCACCCGCAGGACTTGCTACTTGTCCGATGATCAAACGAGATTGCGTCGATGAGTCGTTTCCCTTCATCCCTCGAAGACCGCACGTGAAACGTGGGGGGAAAACGATATCTTCTTCCTCCACGTGTTATTCATACGTGGTTACTTACACGATATCGGTCAACCGGCTTAAGAATAAGCTTCTCCTTAATCGAACGCATTATTATTTTGGGATCGAGTTGATCGATCTCCCACCCCATTAATTAAGCATTAAATTGCAATGTCACTAATCATTGGAAAGTTTAATATGGTATGTCGAACGGCCTGTGATAAAAGAATACGTCGATAAGGCGCAACTCCTTCGAAAAAAGTTTCAATAACTGGGCTCTTGAAAGTACATCTCGGGAAATCGAGGCGTTCAATGCGTACTTCGAGTGATCGATAATGAGCAACGCGACTGGTAGGTGAATAATAAAGTCATTCAAGTACCGGAAAGAGGTATAGCTGGGTAACGAGATTGTTTACAACTTTTCTCTCCGGTATCAGGGCGCGCCCTCGCTACTCTGGATAATCGGACACGGCGTGTTGACTTCAATCAACATCCGAGCAATCGTACTTCAACGGGCTGTTGAAGTCACGGCATAGAGAATTTGCCGTCCTTTCGCAGCAAGTACACAATGGCGGAGTGAGAGTCGGCGAAAGATACAGCCTCCAATTTTTAATGGAAAAGTATAAGAAAAGTCGCCTTCCCTGAAATAGTCACCGAGCGTGCACATTTATTTTTGCCCAGGGTCCAATGGTCTCCCCGGGGCACCGAGCCGTGTTATTAGGGGAACTCCTCCTAAGAGAAGTTCTACGAGGGAAATACATTTCTCGGGGAATCCACGCAATTGGGATAACTTCGCCGATGTTTGAAAGTCATGGAGTTTCGCGTCAATTTTCGAGCCGTCGACGGACTCCGAGGACTCGTCATGGCGGCGCGGATAAGTACTTCTCAAAGAAAGTTTCCTTCGGAAAGTACGCGTCTACACCGACGGGTGGGGAAGACGCAGGGACGAGTGATGTACGGGAAACAAGGCTTGGCAGAGAAACCAAGATGTATTGGGTGCTTTCCAGCGGAGGTGGCGAGATGTAATTATTTAGGTAGTTCCTCCACCGGGATTCCTTTTTCCCTCCACCCCTCCCCGAAGTGGAGGAAGCGGGAAAGGAGGAGAGAAGGATAAAAGGGCCACCCACCCACTCCATTTCGGATTGCCGCAGCAATCTCTAGCTTTTATGCATCCGTCTCATAATTTCTCCCCGTACGCAATTCCTTGAGCCCGATTCGTCGCTATCACGGGGATCGGGCTGGTAAAACAGACATTGTTAAAGAAAATTCCTGGATACGGAGCGAATGGAAGTATATCAACGAGTTCGTGTTTATTGACAACAGATGTGGCATTTTCTAAGGTAGTATCGAATAGAGCGCATATCGGCTCTGTGTTGGCACTTGCTCAAAAGTTTGAATCAAAATTCACCTCCGCGCAGTAACCTGTGATTTTCTAGGAAGATTTTATGATCGTCCTGATTCTGAATTAATAATGAAATTAAATAGAGAAAAAAAATGTAATTAATGTTGTACGGCATGACTAAAATTAAAAAGCGAGGGTAAATTATCTACTTTGTATAAAGTATTTGGAACACATTTTTTGTGAATTTTTAAAGAATCACATTGCGATCCCCTACCTACCGAAATCATGTATTCAGTGAACAACGGCTGTCAAATTAGGTAGATGTCGGTCTGAAAATGGTTTAGACGCCTGAGTGCAGATGCATTCGGTATCATCCGTTCCATGAAAACGTTGTCGCCGACGATGTCGGAAAGAGGAATATCGAATGAATACTGATCGGATAGCACGGACACTGAAACGTTTAAACGCTTCCATTCAAATATATTGGATCATGTCTAGGATCCATACATGAGTAGGACAGTACGGATGCTGAACTGAAACAAACCGGATGGATATAAACTGATCTTTAGCCTAAACCCGAAGATAAGAATGAAATCCTTATTTTGAGGGTAAAACGGTGTTAGAAATAGATCTTTCGTGAATTAATGTCTAAATTCTGTTCTACGTCAAATTATTAAAGTATTTATTGATGTTTACTTTATTCCATTATAAAATAACTAACCTAATGTTTTCTACCATGAGATATTTATGTTTAGTTGACCTCACAAAATACACTTCTTCCTAAAAATATTTTAAGACTGCTATTTACGTAAATATAAATATACGTAATTTCTAGAAACACGATCAGAACTTATTGGAGGGAAAAGCCTGTCTTCAGCCTTTTTTAGAAATAATTCGAAGTACGATGTCGTCCCTCATCATTTTCTAAGAATAGCGAGGGAACGATCCACGTGCTGAAATACTGTCTTACGGTTGACTTCTTTTTATTTTCTCGGTGAGAAGAAAACACCAGGAAAATAAATCGGGAATGCCGTATCGCGCAATATTCGTAAAGTAACGGTCATCGTGGATCGATACACCGCCGATCGTATCCTCCGATCCGATCGAACGGAACCTGTGACATTCTTGTCCCTCGAACGAGGGCTTGGCTACGCTGAGAAAATGCGATTTTCAATCGAGATCCGCGAGATGAGCCCTCGTAAATTTTACGGCATCTCTTCGTCGCTTGTTAACGTTTCCCTGTTTACGTCGACGTCTACGAGTGCGTAAGAGTTTTGAGCACCCAGAGGGTAACCGAGGTCGATTCATTCCTCCTTTATTTCGAAAATTTATCCTCAACGGATATGTCTCAAGAAATTGGATTTTAATTCAATTATTTCCACTATCACATTTGCAGAAGAATCGAAAGGCAATAATTTTATTTTTATTTAATCTGATAAATGTTGCATGTTTGAAAAATCTGTGTTTAAACGATCGTATTAACTACCTACATAACTACATAAATTAATGCAACATGAAAATCATAAACAGCGCGTTAATTACCCTTGCCCTAACTTAAAAATGTCTAAGTAGTCCTAATACGTCATTTTTTAAACGTGCAAGCTTGATCAGCAGATTTGTGCCAAGGACTAGCCCACATTTTAAATATTGAGGGGCGATAAGTAAAAAAAAAAGGACAACTCCTGTCATCGTAAATAAAGGAGGATCTCCAAGGCGTTGGTTCTATGCCAAACTCGTGTCCTTACGATCCTTCCGCCGATTTATCGCATCACCGGACAATTTCAGAGGATGCTCAAAAGGTCCGTTAACCCTACGCCCACGATTTAGCTATGACGGGTACACTGCCATTTTTCGATGGTTACCCCGCGCACCCATTGCCCTCTACGGCCGCGCCGCGTACTAGCGGCGGGAGCAGCGCGGAATTTGAATCGCCAACGAGCAGAGCCAGCCGGGCCGAGCCGCAGCGTGCCGTAACGTGCCGTAGCGTAGGGGGCAATAGGTCCGTGGGGTAACCATGGAAGAATAGCAGTGTACACCGTGGATCAGGAGTGCTAATAAAATTATGTTTAAAAGAAAAATCGATCTAGAAGGTCCCATCCTTTTTCTCACTATTTCCCACATTTTGTCAATCGGATTTACAACTTTCATAAGATCTGAAATTTAAACCTGACCTTTTCATTTTTCTTTCGGAGTAACCGTAAAGAGAAAACCGTAGAGAGTAGAAAAAACATCGAATGTGGTTCCAGAACATTGACAACAGCCCTGTATATATACCCTACATATATGTATACATATGTGCATAGTTGCAATATTTTGCGTACCCTATACAACGGAATCTCGTTGTCGAAAACTCATTCTCGGAAAAGTTCCTAGAACGGGTAACCTCGGTCAACAAGAAAGGAACTCCGATCACCTCACCCAATTTTGGAAACACCATAGAACAATGATTTACGCTCAAACACTAATCGGATTGCATACGAGTGCATACACCGAGACGATGCAGTATCCTGCGAACGTTTCTCCTCTTCTTGACGGCATTCCTTGGCAGGTCGCCATGACAACAAATTTTCTCTTCCCCTGTGCCTTTCGACGTCCTGGCGAACTTTATCGGATAAGCTGAATAATTTGAACGTTCAATCGTGAACGAATCGATTATCGATTACTAGCTGCGACTCGATTCCGTGTTGGACGCCCAGACATTGGGGGATATTAAAGTTAGTCCGAGTTTCATTTTGTCTGGTTAAAACGTCCCATTGCCTACCGGGACTCATCACTTTTTTTACCCCGCCTTTTCTCACGATCAAATCCAACCCGGGATTTTACGCGTTACATCAAAATCACATACGATGTTCTCTTCGGTGCAAGCAAATATAATAATCGATAATGTTCAATCGGAATCCTTAAAACTTTTAAGAAATAATCAGAAATCTTGTATATGCACTCGAACATATTCAATTAAAAATGTTGACCATGGGGGTAATCGTAAACCGTATTTCTGGTTATAATATTATAAATTAATATTACATATTATTTGTAATATTTTGTAGATTAAGCAAATAATACTAAAAATTGACTAGATTTTCTGCATTTCGTCGCCAGAATGGTAATCGAAAATATACTTTATCCTTGGTTAACTAAAAATGTAATTTAGTTGAGTAGTAATAATACAAACTGACTGTGTATTTAGTTATTTTCTAAGCTGCCGTTTACTTAAATCACCCCCACAACATCCCCAATACGTGATTTATCCTTCTCATTTTCCACCGTACAAAGCTTCAGGGGTGTTTAATACTTTTTTTAATCGAGCACCAATAAGCCAGCTTAAATGGCCATGCTACCGGTAATTTATGCCAGGAACAGTACAGTTGACCAGGGAACTCGTGATTAATTGGGATTTTAATCGTAACGCTTCGAGCCACATTTTCACGGTGTTAGCCCCAAGATTCAAGGATTTCCCTGTCAATGACCAAATCCAGGAGGTCAGCCGCACGTTTGAAACGCTCTCCCTAAATTTGAATCTCCGAAAATCTGGCACCAACTAAGCGAATTTCACATGCCCAGAAATTTAACGAAATTTAACTTCCAGCTTTCGGTGCCGACAAAATTCGTTTAATATTTTCAGAAAATTTGACCTACCTGCTCTGAGAAGAAATAACAAAAAAAGAACATATTCACGCCGGAAACCAGATATTCTCGAAAAGCGTGCCGCTCTCGTCAAACCACATTATTATTCAAAGGCTTACAAGTTCTCAATTATAACTTATCTAAACATGTCCTGTCAAGGAAGGCACCCCACCTGCGTTATGTCATCGTACATATACATACGTATATACCATCGCAAGCAACACGTGCCACCTACAATTTACCCAAACGGTGACACATTTCACTTGAATTTCGAAGTAGAAATCGAAGTCGACGAGTCGTGAAGAACCGTCCCAAATCTACCGGAGCTCAGGCCCTTAAGTGATCGAAGCCGTGACAAAATGCAGCGTGACGTCATCGAAGCGGAGCAACTCCTAAGCGATGTGGGAGATCATTAATGAAGTTTATAGGCTAATTTATAAGAAGTCAAGTGCTCGATTAACCATCTTAAGTGATCCATTTTTCCCCACCACAATCTCGCAGGGGTCGATCGAAGCGTCGAATCACGAGCAGGGATATGTCCTGCAATCGATCCTGCACATCGAGACGTCGATTCGCACGGCCTAGTCCGGTCAGGGAAGTAAATGGACTCCGAGTCCCGAAGGAAGTCACAACCGAAGAGAAAATTGCGCTCGGCCGGTCGCGGTGGGCAGCTATACCCCCGCGATAAGCCGAGCTTTGAAACCCCCTGAAAGGGTTGCAGGAAAGACCGGAGCTCACGGGATTCACGGATCGAACGAATCTTGTGTATACACGCGACACACTCGACTGACAAACGAGCCTTCAACCCCTTCCAATGATCCGCAAAAACTGCATATCGCAGGCCCACTTCGCTTTTAAATTCGCGCCGCCGTCTCTCGTGACGTTGCCAAGGGGGTTCCCGAGATGGCAAAGTTGATCCCGGAAGAAGGGTAGGACCACCACATATTGTCTACACCCTCGGGCTACCCTCTTCGATAAAACTCCGAGAAGTGCTCCGAATTTCGCCATCCTTGTGGAACTTGCTCCAAATACGATCCTCGACACCTCGAGGATTCTCAAATCCCTGCAGGATTCGATGTGCACTCGGAAAAATATTGGTAAGCAGATATTTCGACGGTGACAGGTTATTTCAAGCGTAATTGTAATTTTAATGGAATACTCTATCGGGCAGGGTAAACGTCTGATGGATTCAGTCCTTGAAATTTCAATTGAAGCTCTGCGGTTGTGGAAGCGTAATTGATGGATTATATGCTATCTTGTTCTGAAACATCTTTTAATTTCAGTGGGTTTCTCTGAAGCTTTGGAATTTATATCTGCGACTAAAAAACTTGAGAGTTGGAAGTAGTTTTTATTCGTTACGGAATTTAAATGGTCACTGGCTCCCATTCACTTATAAGTTAAGCGGAATGTAAATTTATTGCTTGGGTTCACGATCCGCTAAAAATTGTGTCGAACTATTGGCAAACTAATGAAATAAATTCCTATTCATTCCAACTAGCAAATTTCAGTAGCCAATTTTGGAGTCATTGTGCTTAAAACTAATTTTCCATTATAGGTCACATTACTAACTTCGGGTGAAATAATAAAATAAATCGACGTGGGTTCCGAAGGCGATCCGAACGCTTTGATAGCCAGACTGGAACGAAATCTTCGGAGAGCCCACGGAAACGATTACGCGATCAATGGTGAGTAACTTTCGATGGTCGAAAGGTGGTAACTAAACGTGGCAGAAGTTCCGTCGAGCGTCATTACGGCTGGCCGTAGTTCATTGATTCATGATAGAGTCTTAACATAGTTATCGAGCTGAAGAAGTTTTGAATTTCAAGAGTAGCATCATCTTGGAGGCGGAGGCGCAGATCTTGAAGTCGAATCCTCCAAGGAACCGTACCCCATAAATCCTTCCCTCCTAGATGCAGAAAAGAAAATTTTCCTCCCGCATTTCTCTTCGGAATCTCGAACTCGTCACTACGTTGATTTTATCGAACCACGGCATATACCCACCTCGAAAGTAAGTTACATTTTCTTCCTGCAAGTCCAAAAATAAATAAGACCTGGAAAGGTAGAAAACTTTTATTAACTTCACATTACGAACATTCCTAATATATAATGCAGACCATGTATCAGGCATCTAGTAAAAGGAATTAATTTACAACCACGTATCGCCCTGATAAAAAGTGTACCTAGCCATTGAAAATTGTAATACTTCAGGCATTCCGTGTCTTATTCACCGTATACCAACCTTATCCTGGAAAAACAGATAAATAGCATAACAACATTAAATTATATAGAAAATTAATTTCCATCTAACGCCACCTTCCAAAGGCGAAGAACATATCCCCACGAAACGTTTAAGGCAACAGCCTGATGATCGGCAAAACTGAAAGCACGCACCCCCACGTCCATTAGCACCCGTTGCTTAAATCTTTTTCAGTGGTCGATCCGTTGCGATCAGCTCCGTCGATTCACGCATAATCCGTTAAGGAATGCACACATGCGCGCGTGCATTCGGCAAATTCATCACACGGTGGAATGGCGAATCCGATCGCATCGTTGGCATAGGTGGCACGCCTTGGGGTCGCCACCGGATTTGCTCGGTAGCTGTGTTCCGAGATTGTATTCAGAGCCAGTATTCCGACATAATCCGAAGAACTCTCCCAGAAAAGGAGGAGAAACACTTATCCGTAACTCGAGAAGGTCTTGATTTCCTCCGATTAAGAAGAAGCAAAAGGGACAAAGACTTCTCTGGCGAGATCCTAAGGGCTGCAACGCGAACATCCTGTTTCCCCGACTTGGCTGATCAACCTCTTTCGGTTTGGGTATGCCAGTCGCGTACCTTGCAGAAAATGAACGCCTCCCTTCCTATCGCACTTCCTTCTTTCGTTCCTCCGAATCGGCTGATTGGAAAACTATGGATTACTTCCCATGGGCGATGGATCGGCGCCGATCCAGGAGTTGTCCAAGAAATTACGCGAGGGAGTCGACGGACCGGCAAAAGGACTATAGCGACGGGTCGGCTCTAAAGCGGGGGAGAAAAAAAATACGAGAGATAAGAAGACCATCCTACGACATAAATTAGGTTCGATCTAGTCGGAAGACTGGAAAGTTAATTTGGTCATAACGATTCGATAACCTCTGGCCGACGGTACGGAAATACTCGGCTCGTTTCTGTCCTACCTCGGGAAGAACGATGCATTCGGAGCTTATGATCGAATAGGAAATGGCTCGTATAAATTTATATACGCTCATTTCGCAGTCGCTTGGCCGATGGATTAAAGTAGCATTATAAAGTTGAGGAGAGAAATCCAAGAGCGAAAGCTCGAATTAGACCCGAGTTTGTATAACCGGCGCTTTGTATACCCGGAGAACGATTATCTGATCTGGAAATGAAATTACCGGAAATGAGATAATTAAACGAGCTAACACTGATATCCGTTACCGGTATTACCGATCCCCATCAAAGCGCCGCTCAAGTGCCATTTCTTCGAGGTATCCCTCAAAGCGCCTTTGATGGCATTAACTTTATCAATTTATCGAATGGCGAGAATGAAAAATAAAAGGACGAGGCCAAAGTTATTTTTAAGTGCGTCTTTTCTTTTGACATTGACCTTTTCTTGCTTTCAACTAACCCAATTTAAATTCGCCGATAGTAAGTACTACAGGGTCCACTAAACGTTTCAAAAAATGATCATATTATTTTAGGTGCACCGTAAAATTTACCGTTGTTCCTCGGAATCCCACGATAAAATTTGACCGTCGAAACAATCCTAAATCTCCTGACTTTAAGAGAGCCCTCGAAAGAGACTTGCTCGCGTCGTCATAATCGTTTCAGGAAAAGGCAAAGTTTTTCCTCGCATCGCTCGAGTCCTGATGCCCGACGGTGAAATACTTCTTAGAAATGGACGACGGTGGAAAGAATGCCCGAAGCTTTTGTATTCCGTGAGCCGGACGAAAGCAGCTTTCAGCCATTTTGTTTTTCTATTTCCCTTTATTCCCTGCCGGTTCTCTCCGGCCTCTCTATCAAAACGTTCATCCCCTGTCTCGTTCTCTGCGCTATCATCCGCTGCCACCCCCTCGGCAACCTTCATCCCGCCGTTTTCTTCCTGTTTCGTTGCCGAAGTCCGATAACGTCAAGATTAAAGGTTCCCCGTGGAAAATATCCAGAAAAATAATTCCGCTTCGTCTCTGGAAATTGCGGCGAGATCGGTTAGGAATTCCCTGACCGCATCCATTGTCTTTCTTCCGTTCCTTGCCCTGCAAGTTCGCGTCTCTGTTTCTTTTGTTTATTTGCCGCCCCTTTCCTATCCGTGCTTCTTCTAAGCTTCCGCTGTTCCGACTTCCTAATATCGTTAATAGCTGAGCAGCCCGAGTAGAGCACTCGGCATACCATTTAGCAGGAAGGAACAAATTGACCCACTTCGAAAGGCATAAACGTAATCATCTGCATCGAAATGTCTACATTTGTAGATCCATTTTCAACACGCTGCAGATACCGACTCGCGAAACGATTGAACGCGGAATTAATCAAATTCAATGCACATATTATGTATGATTCTTAATGAGCCTAAAAACTAATTAAACCTTTAAACATCGCAACGGCTTTAGAATTAGTACCTTTACCGTATGTTAATTTATGAAATGTGTGACATTAAGAAAAAAAGCAAACAGCTCAGTCAAGCGTAAAATATCTGCTATTATGATAGATATAAAAAAAATTAATTCCGAGGGTTAATAAAAATCATAAAAGGCATGTACATTCCTAACACGACTCCGTCGAGGCAGTGCAGGTCAAGAGATTTACTACTGTCATCGAAGCCTCGTCTCGCGTTTTCTTGTTCCTCCAGTACATATTCCTCTATCCGTGCATGCACATCTACCTCCCGACGAGAATATAGGTATAGAGAATATACCAAAACCGCCTGGCTCACCACGGAGCAGTAGTTCCGGAGTTTTAATTGGCCGAGAGGGCCGCTCGCACACCCCGGGTCCACGATTATAAGTATAATGAGTCATTGTTTAATAAATCCAGCTCACCCCCCAACGTGTGCGAAATTTCTTTGTGTCGTCTCCGGATGAAACCAGGATAATGGAACGGACGGGTGGAAAACGGTGAGTATTACATTCACTTAAATTAACCGGTAATGGATTAACTGCTTATCATCCCCACTTTGCAGTTAACCTTTGACCAGACGCCTCGACCACCGCTGTGTTCACCGGACCGACATTTTGCACCCTTGGATCGGGGGTGCCGTCAAAGAGCGTTTTTTCCCTGATTTTACCCGGATTTCTTGCCAAGCGAATCGCATACAATGGAATTAAATTTCTCCTTTACCTCCCACCTTATCGGCTCCCGCCGTTTCCCGAAGGTCGCGAAACATTTGCCCCCAAACGAGGAACAAAGGCGCCGGGGGTGAGACCGAGATGTCAGAGGTAAAAGGGTTTAATCGCAAAGGCCGGATCGTATGATCGGTTCGATCTCATCGAGGAATCACATGTCGTGGAAAATTGGAGGTAACTCGAGTGACTTCGAGGAGCACGGGCAGCTTTTCCGAGGGCGATGAAGGAGAATTGCCGTAAGAGGCCCGTAATTGTAGGTGCAGCTGCTCTCTTCATCCTCTTACAGCGGCTTCCTTTCTTCGAACCGCACCACCGTTTCTTATAATTCCTCGCGTTAAAGGATAATGAGAAGGAAACGGCGGACGTTAATTGCCAACTTCTAATCTCCTTTGAACTTGCCTGATTGAAAATGAGAGTCAATTAAGACCGCGAACTTAGTTGATCATTTTCAACAGTTTATTCGCCCAAAGCAGATTTCATCCGTGTGAGAGGAAAAATACTACACGCGATACTTTATGTAACTAAAGCATAGGTTATGCGTCTTTTTGTGCAAGCGCGAGGAACGAATATGAGCACTTTTTCGACCTAGGACATTTTGAGGCTCTTTCCTGTCCTACCCCTACTCCCTCCCGTTTTTTTACATCCTCCGTCACAGAAAAACTAAATTTAGATACCGAAAACAGTCAGAAAAGACGTGTAAACGTTGATATAACATTTCATTTGGTAGAAATTATTAAAGAGTGGAAGGCCTATTCGCAACATTTTGTATAACCTTTCGAGAGCCGAACACCTAGATCGTCACAAATCATGAAAAGGACTTTGAAGACTGAAAAACATGGTTGAAATCGAGGAAAATCCAAATATTATTATACGAACGATTATAGTAGCTCCATGACGGCAGTCTAGATAGGTTTCCCCGCGAAATTCGCCGAGCTGGTTTAACGCATCAACAGAATTACCAGCCAGCGGCTACAAGTGTTTTAATAAAGCACGCATCAAGCCATTCCTCTTGCCCGTAAAATTCGCCGCTAAGCATTTCGAAAAATGGGTAATGAAGCAGCGAATGGCAAACATCGGAGAAATATGGCGAAGCCTCGAGAAATGGGAGCGCGCCGCGCGCTCCCGGAAACACTGCTTGTATTCCACGCGCGTTTTCCTCGTAAAAACTAATTGTTTCAGTTTTATACTCCGGTACTTAGGTAGTCGCTACTGCACGGGGCTAAGGCGAAGCTTCAATGCAGTTGCAGAGGTTCTTGCGGTAGGTGCCAAGAAGGGAACCAAGTAGCCGAAGACAAACGCCCCTCAGACTTTTTACAACTCGGGAGCTTCCCATTTTGTCGTCCAATCGACGGAAGAATCGAACATAAAATCAACCAAATTATTAACGAAATATGTGGAATAATCGTGGAGATTTTTGTTGCGTTATTACATTTGTAGTCCCGTTTTAAATTAAAAATTAAATTTGGCTTATCAGTAAACTTAATTCTTTTAACTGTATCTGGTTATAGTTTAATGTATCGGTATTAAGATCTCTGTGAAATTAAATAACAGAATTCATTAATCCTCAATTTCATGAAAGTAAATATCGTGCAATATTACTCACCGAAATGGTTATTGTTCCTATGGTGCTGCGCACCGTATCATGATACCAATCAATTATTCAAAATCGAATTGCTATGGTAACTCCCAAAGCATGTATACATCCACTGCAGATATTTACAATTTCCACTCGTGTTGAAACGTAAGCAAAAAATTCGCCAAACGTATACTTAAATATGCGTTCCACCACGTTGATTGTTCTCACCAACACATATCTGAGTTTACCGTCTACGCTGGTAGTTTACATAAAAAGCATATGTGAATTCATCATTTACAAAGTATTAATTTTGCACGTATCTTGCTCAATACGTACATATGTACAAATATATTTTTAAAAACTAAAACTTACCCCACATATTTTTGCAAACTTCATGGCACTAGAAAATGCTGCGCATTCAGAGATAGCTGCACGAAGTGCAGTATTCGAAAATAGAAGAGCTAGAATAGAAAGGCGAAAAAACAGTATGCTTTGCTCAAAGAAAATGCGAATAAAAACTAAAAGCCTATCGTGGAAACACCAAAGTACGCATGAAAAAAAAAATCAGACACAAAAGCGAACAAACAATGAATGCAGAAAAATTCATTAAAACGACAGAAAAGTAAATTAATTTTAGAAAATTAATGTTATCACGTTTCGGATCCTGTGTGCGACCCTGTTCAGAGTTGCAGCAAGTATAAAAACCCGTGACCAAGGTTGACTGACAGAATAAACGAAAGTGCAGGAAGAAATGATAAAACTAACTCATGCCTGGTATTGCGTCCGAGGCAGTATGAGAAGCACCGAGCAGGAAACAGCAAACTTGGTTGTACCATGAACTTTCCAAAGAGTATAACTTTTCGCGCCGGTGGTCGTCTTGACCTCCGACGCTTGACCCAAAAACTGTCTTCATGGTGTTAACGTCCTGGAACTAATGTCCGGATTCTACGTCTTTATGCAAAGTTTGGTTCTTTTACCCTGTCCGTACCGTTTATCATCTCGAAATTTACATGAGTCATTAAAATTCTTCCAGATCTCCATCCTTTTTTTCTTGATCTACGATATCTGCGCGTTCACACTTACAATTGAACATATGTCATAGAAACATGGATGTTTTATTATTTCTGATAAAAGACGTATAATTTCTTTTCTAATTTTCCCTTTAGTAAATGAATTTTGGAATTGAATTTACAATGTTTATTCTTGTCATATGTTTGATTTTAGAGCAAGTTAGTTAAAAAAAAAGTGCATTCGTACCTACGTCTATATTTCCAAGGAATGAATATCTCCGTACGAGATCCAGAAAACCCGACGACGTAAAGTCACCGAGTCCAGTTCAACATTCAAGATCCCTTGATCCCAGGTGATCCTTCGTTGGGATGCACACCCCGATACGTCGTATATCCGATGCATTATGAACGGTGTGACACACGATCACGTGAGGCCCTACAACTCCTGGATCTTTCATTTCGACCTCCCACCAGAGACTGCCGTAAACCCTCCGCCGTTTTCTAGAATGACTCTGCTCGAAGGTCCTGGCTGTAAATTCCGACAAAATACCACCCTTGACTATTTTATCGACACGTTGCATAGGATTCGTACAACTGACTTAGAACCAGGACAAATCAAGAAGGTTCGTCATAAAAATGGATCGATTGTTACTTAAAGCACGCCAGCCGTATGGAAAGTCGCTACCAAATGAATTTCGTAGTTGCCCCAGGTATCATTTTAGAAATTAATTTCAAAATTAAACGCACTTTTCACTCAAAATGACATATATCGAGAGACACTCTCTATTCTTCTTATGGTGTCAATTAACACTTTTCTGAAGCGATATAAGCTGAGAACATTTTCTCTGCAACGCAAAGGTCCACATGTAGATACTTCTTGTAGAGAAAAGACGTGGGCGATTCTTTAGTCTTTCACGACGTTGACCTCGTTCTTCTGCCTGCAAAATCCTGTAGAATGTTCAATAATAAACCAAGAAGTTCTCCTCGAGGAAGAATACAGAACAGGAAGTTGACCCCGTCGTAACGTTTTTAACGTTAAGAATATTTTCAACAGTAAAATCTCCGAATAGCCAGAAAGATTTAAGGACGTTTCTCTTGTCTATTGATCCATCGACTTTGAAGTCGTCTTCGGCATGTAAACAGACCTTTCACCATTACTCTAAAAATTCTGACCAAGAATCCCTTTCTAATTATTGCAGTATATCTATAATCTATATATTTTTTTAAAAAGGTTTCTAATCCCCAATTCGAAAATTTGTTATCACCCAGACTCCCTAGAATAATTCTAGTAAAATTTATTCAGTGCATTGAATTATTCTACATAATTACTTAGTAGATAGCTATAGTAGTCATCCAGTCTTAGTGCACTAGACGTAGTCGAGAGAAACATGATCGTAAATGTCTGATAGGTACCTCAACTCCATCGCTAATTTGATTTTCAAATATTCACGCACCAACTCGTGGATTCCATTTTTTATCACGACAGTCGAGAAGTATTTTACGATCCGTTCGGGAAATTTATCGCTGAACAAGGAACTCATTGACTGGGGTTCTCCAATCCGCCTAGATACATCTAATTACAGTTAATTGCGAGTCTGCGGGCCTGCAGATAGGAGACACTAAATGGCTTTTGCCCGGTTGGCAAACTCGCGATACCTAAGAAACCTCACTGAATACTGCGTCTTATAAACAGCGTTGCTTTATTAATTTCCCTGACAAAAAGCGCTTACATTTCAGGCAAGCCCAAAGGAATCCTGGATTCCCCTTTCCTATCATTTTAATGTATTGCTAGATAGAATCACGAGTTGAGGGTGGCTGATGTATCGTCGCTATCGAAATCCGAGTGAAAAGAGCAAGGAGTGGTTTCCATCTCTCAAATTTCCGGCATCAATCTTCAGCGGGAGACAATGAAAATTGGCTACCTTAAAAGAGTACGTACTTCTACCCCAGGATGAATTCAATTTGGATTTCCTAACTGCTTCCTCCAATTTTTCTTTGAAAAAAAAAAGAACTAACAAGAAATTTATAAGAAAGCTCATCTCTCTAATTGATAGAAAACAGGAGGTTATAGAAAAGAAAGAAGTAATAGACGGAGCATCGTAACGGGAGCGCCGCGCTTACGTAACGAGAGTGCTCTCTTATTTACGAGGCGGGGATTTATCGAGATGCGAGAAAAATCGAAAGAGGGACAGAGAAAAATTTATAAGGGCCTGATCTCGGTTCGTGTACGTGCGGGGAAATTTACCACCCGCTTGTCACTGGCTTGGTGGGCCCCTGGACCTTTTATTTTCGGAGCGAAACTCCGAGACAATGCGCTTCGGAATAATTCAAGACTCGGAGACGGAACGAACTTGATTTTCGGATCGATGAGCTCTTCGCTTTTTCCGGAAGTCTAAAATGAGAACTATTCCTTCGCGACCCTGCCTAGGAAAAATTTGTGGAAGATCGAAATGTTTTTGTCAATAGTCAGAAGTACTTTGCTTACACGTTGTACATGTAATCATTCGAAGCTCCGCTTGAAAAACTTGTTTGGGTTTCCACTCTCCAAATCCCATGTCTGAATCTTATCCAGCCATTACACCGACTTCCTTAAGTGTCCTTAACCTCTACACCTACAATATCGTGTTAGAGACGTGGTATTTCAATCGAGCGAAACGTAAACAAAACGTGTGAGAGACGTGGTATGTCAATCGAGCCAAACGTAAACAAAAAGTATGAGAGATGCATGAGACTTTGAACGTTCAGCGAAACCGTGAAATGGCCCGATGTATGACCGATATTTTCATTGTTTATGGCACGCGCTATTGGAATTTAAATCGTAAGGCAAGGAGTTAAGTTTTCGTAAGTGTATCTTTCCTTCCTAGCACAATGATTTCTGACTGACCACGATCCAAACTTCATGAAGTCCGTGAAACTCCACTCTTTCTCATCTACATTGAGCGCGGCGCATGATAGCTGCATTGCACGAGATAGTACAATCGGTCGATGGACCCTGATCATCCATGTTCCGGTCATCGAGCCGTGGGAATCGTGTTTCCAGGCCAAATTGATAAGCGCGAGCTTAAACCCCGAAATTGAGGTGAACTTGTATCACTAAACCCAAAAACGTACGCGGTCCCTGAAGACTTCCATAATTCCCGAATAACGTCAAAAACTACTTCGGCGGATTAAAGGCAGGAAATTTTTGCAAATTCAACCCTTCGGGCACGTTTGGAACCAGTCGGCCCAGGCGAGATGCAACCCTAGTTTATCTCTTTGCTGGATGCTGACGTACAAAGCCGCATAACTGCTAAACTCAGAAACGTAGCTCTGGTCATTAGAGATCTCGGGAAGAAACTCTCGCAGCTCGAAGCGGATACGTATAAGAAGCCCAGGGTGAGGTTGCATCCTAGTCGGGCCAACCACTATTAATTCAAACACCTCAAGATAGAACTGCGCGCTCTATCCCAGGCGCCCTCTTACCTCGCGACATGCAGGAATAATTGTCGGTAGTAACGATATATCTTGGCTGCAGGTATGTGAGAATAACAGCGTCTGCGCTCACGTAAGGGGATGCTTAATTAAACGTTCCTGTTAATTGCAATAACTCCGTGTCAACCATCCCCGACCCGCCTTCTTGAGCCACCCTTACCGGTGAAACTTCACCGGCATCCTCTTCGCAGGGGGTCGCGCAACGGCCGAGACTCTAGATTATTTCATCAGGTTGGAATTAGGACTAAAACACTGCGCATCGAGCATAGTTTCCGCCAAGGACAAGATCCGCGCAGAAAACGTTAAATTGGTTCAATGTAAACAGTACGAGCAATCGAATGTATCTATACATCTTAGAGATAGAATTTCGAAACGAATTTTCTAATTTGCGGTGCAGCCGTACAAAATTGAGTGAAGATTTTGCACACCTTAGTAAACGTTACGATTTTTGTCGAGTTAATGCTGATTACGTAATGCACATCGCCTGCAATTTCGGTTACAAATAAATTAGAATAAATGAGAATAATAAAACTCTACCGATGATTATTTTGAGTGCAATTCGCATTGTGAAAACAAAAGTAAAGGGGTAATTCAGATTTCCTCCCCCTTACCCAAGATTCACTCCAACGACTCGATATGAAATTCATAAGATCGCTGATGTCACTTAGGAGAAAAACGCATGTATTTCCCATTCTCCTTTCGGTGTATACTCCTCATACAAGAATCATCTTGATTATTCGGACACATTAAAAATGAGACCAAATTGTAGCAACGAGTTTGGCTACACCCAAAATCGAGGAGAATATCTCCCGAATGTGGGGATCAAAAGCTTTCTGTTAGAATAGAACAGACCGATGCGTGCAGATCGAACATCAAATTTTGAATCCTCGCTCGAATTTACATCTCCTTTACCGGAAGCTAAACCAAGGTCGAGACTCCGAAACATTTCGTCAGGTTTGAAATGCGGCTGAATTTCCAGGATGTTCACCGGCGTCAGCCTCTACCGAAGACAAGTCTTTCCGTGCCAAATGCATCGGATCAAAGCAATTGAAACGGGCACATGAATATACATGCAGGACGAAAATGGAGTTCCGAATCCTCGTCCTAATTCTCATTCTCCGCAGTTTCTGAACAGGATCAGCTGACACCGGGACGTCGTATTATTTCGTTGAGTTAGAAGCGCAATCAAATTCAGGCAATAAGCACCAATCCTAGTTGCAGTTAGGAACAAGGTATCACCTTTCCTGTCAAATTTAATCAGTCGCACGTAGATCTAATAACCAACTCCGTACACAGGTCGTTAGTCCGTATGATAATTCTCACATTCGCAATATACCTCCAAATCGAATCATACAACTTCCTGCAAAACATAAACTTATTACCGAGTTTTCAATCGATATGTAATTAATGAAATGATATTTTGAAATAACAATAGATAACTCAATTTTCGCCGAAAAATCGTACGAACAATGGAAGTCGGACAGCCTTTAATAGGATACGGATAAGAGGAAATGGTATTCGATCGCCTGGTGGATTAATCATTTCGCCTTGATGGACAGAACGCGGGTAAATCGAATGTGTCGACGTAACTTAAATGATCTTCGGGTAAATTGATTTGAAAGGTGGGACCCAATGACCGTACGCGAAAACGCGATCCCATTGTTCGTCGCCGAGCAATGCCGCTAGCGATAATAATTATACTAATTGTCGATGATCCATGACGGCCGTTATTGTTATCGTTATTATTATATTTCGATAATGCGTAGGGAGGATTTGGGTTTCCGATATTTTCAGGGTGTTACGCAAAGCGCGGTCTGCGGGACGAGGCACATCCGCGGCCGCGATTCCCGCAGCCTCCGCTGGCGTGTCGGCGCGATAATTAACACCGCCATCGACTGCGTTCTCGCCTGCCGTAATCATCCCGGAATTAAAGGATCGAACGATCGTCCGTTATCGCACGACGCCGCTGCACCGAAAGGCTGCGGAAACGCGACATGGTTTTGGGACGAACCATTTGCCCCGGGCTGTTGTCTTCGCAGAGTACGCGTTTATTTCGCAATTTTCAGCTGATCGGACTGAGATATTTACGCCTGCCGGGAGATTAATTTCTCTATCAGTCGCTTTAATTTTTAAGTGATCTGTTAATTGTTTACTTCGAACCAAAGAGCCCCCTAGATAATAATTACAAAGTAGTTTACGACTAAAGGGGCAGAAGGAAATTTCGGTAAAAAGTGAAACTCGAGGGAAATACTAAGTACTCGGATATTTCGAAGTGCTTCTACTCGTATAATTAAATTGTAATTAATATTAATTAATTATTCATGCAATGATCAAAGGTACAAAATACGTCAATGGTAGAGCGGAGAAGTTGTGGGTATTTCTCTCTGACTTCGGGAGCGTTAGGACAATATATTAATTATTGACATAATTGGGTGAGAGCAACAATTCAGCGTACGAGTGATTTAAAGTTAATTAAGCTTGCTCATCTCCAGTAGGTTCCATGCAGCGCCATGTTTTTCTGATACGCGGTAGATTAATGTATACGGGCAACACGACCTATTAACCTTTTTAATTATCTGATATTTATTAATTATACGCTTCGCATTATTCGTTTCGCATCGTGTAAACATTTCCATATTTCATATAATTATGAACAATGCACTTAATGATCGTTAAATGCGCATGCAGGGAATTACAACCCGCTCTCTTTACTACAGTAAACGATCGTTCGTTTTCTTTAATTTTGTATAAAAACAATATGCATAATTAAAAATACCCGTGTTGATCGTTTCTTACGGAAAAAGTTTCAATTGGTCAACATGTCTCGTACGCATTCATTTGAAACATCGCGATTATGACTATATCTAAATAAATATTATTTACACAGAAATGTATGTCGTATGTATTCTGTAACGAATTTTAAAAAAAATGATAACAATTTTCACTATTCATTTAATAAACATTTATGGTATTAAAAACTTAACATTTACGAACACATTGATTATAGTGTTTCGAAACACCTCAAAAATTTAAAGTACGTTTTATTTCAAAACTCATCTCCACGTATTTTCATGACTGAACTGAGACCCCTTTAACAGAATGGACCGAACAACATTCGTTAAAACATCCATCAGACACATGTACAGAACTAGAACACGGTCATTTCTATCAAGGGTTATTTTAGTAGTTAGTACAGCTCGGGAAATCGCTCTCCGTTCGTCCAAATTTCGCCAAGCCTCTCGCTGATTGTATAACGCATGATTTCTACTAAATTGGCTCTCGGAATTCTGCGTCACTTACAGGCGGATTCATTTCCAACATTTTCGGCGAAAATGACTACGACATAATTGTTGAAAATTAACCCGAATTCCCTGACATGTCAATTATCATTCCCATGACGCATTGCTTCATCGTTCCACCCTTACGGTTATTTCCACCAAAGTTAACTAAACGAGAACACAACATGAAAAACGGTTTCGCGTGTTATAACATTAGACAAAAGGGTCATATGGAACGTGTCGCTCGTCAGGTGACGCGATCATCGACAGAATGAATGAATTCCATTACCGAAAAGTAAATAACGCTCTGAATGACTACACAGCCCGTGATTTCCAAAAAGTTAGGCCTCCAAATCCTGTAATATAACTTCGTATACATAACCGGGGCCACTAGCCAAGATGCGTTAAATATCGCCAGCCATAAGTGTTGGAAACGAGGACGATTTGCCAGGAGCTGGTAGATTTGCTAAGCAATGACGCGGATAATCCGGGTGAGCTCGCTCTCGGTATTCGACGTCACGACGTCGACGTCGTCATATTGAAACCAAGACGGAACCGGAGACTCTCGAAAATCCGCCCTTCGCTTAGCACGGTCTTTCGATCGGGATAAGGGGATTTAACGAATTACCGATACGGAAACGCAACCGCACAACGGAGCGACAAAGCGTTCCGGGCACCACGCACGTATCGACGCGCCATGAATCTGCCAAAAGAGACGCTTTTCTCAGGCGTACAATGCCCCAAGAGTCGAGTAGCTAATATTTCAAATTCCCTACACATGCCTTTGTATCAACTTTTTTTCACCAACAAAGCCCAAGGGGTAAACATCGGGTTCGAGATTTATGACCATCCACAGCGGACTGGGTCGATCCTAGGTGCAATTCCGATACTAATTTCACCCCTGCCTTGCCGTAGGTCGCCTTCGATCATCCCTGTAATTGTTCTCTCGTGTTATAATCTCTGCACGGGATGCAAAAGTCTTCGTTCTCCTCCTCCCGAAGGAATCCCCTAGTTTCTGCATACGTCTGCCCAAATACTTCCAATTACCCGCCAATTATAAAGAGCTCCCGACTCGAGGAAGCCCCGGGACGATTTGCGCTCGGCTCCGCCAAAAATACGACCACAATAAGGGAAACGCCAGCCGTATTTCGAACTCCTGGAAAGAATTGAAACTTTTGTCGTGCATTCTTATAGGTACACGAGATTTGCAGAAGTTCGACCCGCTCCTGGGAGGCAATTCCAGTAAGTTTCGCGAGGAGTCCGTTCCCGTTCTGGCGGTACGTCCGCTCATGCGGATCGCGTAAACGACGGATGGTTCGTTTTCTTTCTTTTCGGAAGTCCCTAAACGATGCTTAGCCGCATTTAAAACTTAATTACGAGAACATCGAGGGATTAAACGCGAGACTGGGAATATCGGCGACCGACGTGGCCAGTAATACCTACCCCGCTGCCCGCTAAACGCTACGCGGCTTTCACTTGAAGAGGGTCCTACGGGTCGGAGGTTATAAATGCATTCGGTTTTAATACCGACAGGAGGGATTACTCTAGGCTTTGCTCGGCAACCCCCATATCCGTTCCGCCCTAGTAAACCGCATTGGAAACGTGCGCGCGCCAAGAATCTACCAGAGACGATTCTCGTTCCGACTAAGGCAAAGATTTCGATCGACTCCTCCGGTCTTGGCCGATATACCGCGCGGCGTCTCGATTTCTTACTTTTTTTTTCCCCAATTTAAAAACCACGACGTAAACCACCCCACCTCAAAAACATGTTTATCGGCAAGGCCGTTCCCGAATTCTCAGCAAATCAACACAATTTGCCCCTCGTTTTAATGGCCGAGACGAAACGGTAGGTACGTCTCGTTAACTGAATTCATCCCACGTGATTACGATCGTGCAACATTGAAATTTGTACTCGCAGAAACGTTTGATAGCATGAAATAGCAGACCTGACGTGTAAATTTCACTATCACGCGGGTGTATTTTGAGGAGAATAATTATAACGGAGCATGTTACATGCCATAACAGTCTGTTCCGAAACTGGAATCATTTTACAAATTAGTTATGAAGTGTCGATCGGGCTGTATCAATATCACTGTTAGCACTTATTTAAACCGCGATCGTTACCGACCAAGCCGTTCTTTTTTTCGTCCTCGCCATTAGCATATCCGAGATTAGCCGTAAATTAAAAAAGTTTCGGGTCGCTGGTATATAGAGGCAGACCGGCTCGTAATTTCTCACGTTCGCGTCGGCGCCGCTTATGAAGAGACAATACATTCCGCCGGGAGTATTCTCAAGAGTCGGCCAAGCCAAGTCTCGTGTTTTGTTACTTACCGAAGATTACCGGCTTACAAGAAGCTCCGGCTGCCCTATCGCGACGCCACCTTCGCCGGGCGTCCCTCAGAGTTTCCTGGCGCGAATCGCGCGCGAATATCGGGCGAATATCGCGTCGTACTTGCCGTGCGGCCCGAAATTCGGCCCTGGGAACAATGTAAATCACTTAGTAGGTACAAGGAAAGCGGCGCTGGGAATTTATCGTTCCTCGCGGATGCCGTACCACTGGGTATTTCGCCCCGGCTCCAAATTTTGGGCAAACTTTCCAGGAGAACGGCGCCTCGAATTCGTGGAGGAAGCTCTAAAAATGACGCCGCAGTGCGCCAAAAGTCCTACGACTCTTAGAATTCTCGAGACGGATTTTAAGGAGCGTTTTATCGACTATCGATAACGCCATCTTTCGAACGTCACGGTGACGTATTCATATTTCTAGATCTTCGCAACGAGCACAAAAGTATGACAAACTTCGTTCCTTAATTGTCTCATGCGAAGAGCCGTTAACGAGCCTTAATTGAAATGTTTACATTAATGTACGTATTTGCCTTGTAAGTTTGCCGAGTTTTAAAATCGAGTTTTAAGTCGATTAAAGTGAATCGGCTTCTCGTACCTTTCCATGAATTAAGGACAAAATTGTTCACTCCGAGTAGCATGGGAAAAGTCACGGTATGATGGTACGAAAACCGTCTTTTGTCCAACGACTATAACCCAAAATGCGTTCTCGATCGACTCCAGTTTCGCTTTTTGGCTTTCCTTCGCGATCGCGACGGTCAGTCGGCAAAATATTAATAGGATTTCCTCCGGAGAAGTCTCTATTAATTTATCGTCCTTGGCGTCGGGCGGTGCTCGGCTCGGCTTGTTAAAATTTTAATCTAGCCGTTCCTCACGGACTTAATGAGCGGTATTAACGTCGTCGTATTCGAACTCGTTAAATGGGGCCCCGTGAAATATCACCGCACCTTGCTTTCGCAGTGCGTGCACTTCCATCCTGGAGAAAACTACCCTCGACGTCGGCCAACTTTCTCCCCCCTGCTGCCCCTCTTCCCCTTTTTCTCACACTTTCGCACGCACTCATTTTCCCATTTTCCCTGCCTCCATTCGTTCCACCATACGCTTCCTCCCATCACCCTTCCTTTCCTCTAATCGCCGTTTCTCCCTCTACCTATAACAGAACTCCCACTTTTTATCTCCCCCTAGTTCTTCCTTCAACTTTGTTTTATCACTATTCAGCGCTTCTATTTTCTCCTCGGTCCTTGCAGGGCCTCTAATCCCAGAATTTGTTTCCTTCCTTCTTTTTTCATCTTACCACTAATTTTTTTGTTTCCCCTCGTATTCTTTCGCCTTCTTTAACCCCTCCTTGATTGCCTTCAATGTACCGCACGCTTTCTTGACTAGCCCATCTCTGCCTTCGACTTTAATAGCTGTGCCGATTTTATCCCTCTTCCTTCCTTCTCTGTTTTATATTTACCCCCCTCCGCCTTCTTCCATCACTCTGGATGTGGGGCAAATTACGGAATTTATTCCCGCCAGAGCTCGTCGAGCGCCACTTCGAAAATCCTGTGCGTACGAGCGGTCGTACCGACGAACTTTCGAAAGCGCTTTTACTGCCGGTCGCGAGAGCACACGCGCGTCGCGATAATAATGCGCGTCCTCTGTCGCATCGCAAGCACGAATATAATCCAGAGCTGCGGTATTCCAAACAAGCTGTTATGTGAATCTCATTATAGCGCAAAAGTATGATACGTTGTGACGGGACATAACGGAGTAAGGTCACGGTGTACAGCTCTGGCTTGTCTTCCATGTGCCATTATCAACGAACTCGTGGAAACAACGCGGAAGCGAGCATCAACGAACAAGGTAAAGATCTATGCTTGATAATGTAGGTTTTGTACTTTATTTAGATACAATTCCTATGTAAGAAAAATATGCGGGTATACGTTTGAAAAAGGATCGCGTGGGTCAATTAGTCGATCCGTCTTCTGAGCGCGTCCGAGTTCGACTGTCTTCCAAAAAATGGTTTTCGCATTCCATCGTTTCACATTCCGCGTCCCCCTTTCGCCCCCCTAGGCTTCTCGAGAGAGCAGCCGCGGCGGACTCGGGCAGCGAGAATTCTCACATACTACTCATCTTGGCTAAAAAATCCTCCGATCCTACAATAATATGGTATTCAGTTTTTGAAAATCATGAAAAAATATATCCCGAATTGTGAAAAATACAAAGGGGAGGGAACCCGTCAACTCAACGTTTGAGGGGGAATAACGTGGAGAGCCTAATATAAATATGTACATTTAGTTCATTTCAATTTCATGTACTATAAATATATAGAGAATGGGAATACTTAGTGCTTTATTAATCCACGATATTGATATTGACATAATTCCATCACGCGTCAGATTAATAAATAGACGATTGGCAATAAAACTGGCACCAATTGGGAACTGGTTTAAGCGCTCATATTCTATACAGTGCAGCTTTAACGCATAAACGAACATTTGAAAGTACACGGACAAATTTGGGCCACCAGGACCCTTTTGAAGAAATCGATTTTCACAGCTGCCGTCCCCGCCGATAATAGGATCTAGTGATTAAGCTGACCCAGCTACCACGTTGTTTTTGGAATTGAAGGTCGATGAACCGTTTGAACGGTTGGCAGGGATATATATCAATCATATTTGTCGGCACGACCCTTTAACCAAAGCAAAAGCCATCCATAAAATGAACTGTTTCGTTCACCAAAAAGCCACGTATCTCCATTATTCCTTACCATTTTCCATATTTTTCATTTTACTTCTACAACAATTCTAAAGTGTTAACATTCGAAACGAACTTCTCTCACAACCATCACTATTACATTTTTATCAATGCACGTCCAACGAGGTTGACAAGCTTTGGCTTGCAACTAGGCCCGAAAATATTTTCCTCTGGCACGTCCATCAATAAACATGTATATACTGCTCCAACAATTCGCCACAACCGCGATTTTGTGGTTACGATATACCCTCTGTATATGAATCGTGATTCGTATTCAAATTCAATCCGAACGGATGGGCGGTCCAGCAGTCGCACCCCTCTCTTTCCTTTCCTAACTGCCTCCATTCGTCTGTCCCCCTCTAGCTCTCTCCAGCTGCGACCACTCGCAACGACGAGCGACATTTTGACAAGGCTGCGAAATATTTATCGCAATTTAAAACCCCACCAGAACTCGCGCAATATGTCGAACTTGTTTATTGCTAAGCCGTGGGTGGGCGACAACGTGTCTGCATGGAATAAGTTAGAAACTCATTGGGTGCAACCAGGAGGTTGAAAATATCTCCCTCCCCCTTCCTTCTTCCTCCCTTCCTCTTCCACGCTCCATCGCCTCGTCTCTCTTTCGCGAATGCATCGCGTTCATCCTTGCAAAGGAAACCCGCTCGACCGCGTAAACAGACAGAGAGTAATAACAATGCGCATGTACCTATGCCGTATCGCCTAGCCAAGTCCGCCTAATCTAACCATGATAAAGGACTGCAGTCCAGACTCCATGCGACCAACCGCCCTCGGAAGGACATCCACCTCCGAACGTGAGTACTTCATAAACGGTCATTTTTTACCGCTAAACTCGAGAATGGAATATTTTTCGTGGCTTAGTAAATTGATGATCAAAATTATTGGAAATGGGATTTGAGAATAATACACTTTTATTGTATTTAATTTAACAAAGACTCTATTCTTTCTATAACGCTCAGAGGACCCATCTTTACTTCTCCAATCACTCTAGCGAACTAACTACAAAAGGGCAACTGCTGATCTCGGTCAGCACCAGTGATGACTAAATTCTTTCTCTGGACCCTCTTTGTGGAGGTGCGACTCTGCGTCGCCTCTTAATCCAAACAACGGTTCTTATCGTTTCTGAAAACCCTCCACTAAACATGGGCCAGACTCTCTCTCTCTCTCTATACACATTAAACATAGATTGGTTTTTGTTTCATTTATAAACCTCAATCTTCAGGTTTATAATTCCAACAAAAATAAACGTTCGCAACTTCTACCATAGTGTTTCAACGGTATACGAGACATGTAGCAGTAAAGCTGTTATACCTACTAAACATATGTAATTAATTTGTCGTGGGTAGGATACTTGCATTAACATTATAATCTTATATTCGAAAAAATTGACAAAGTTTATTATAATACCGGGAAAGAATTATGACAATTTTCTCTAAGACAATTAATTAAGTGCATTGAGGGAGTTTTGAAAAACCGTCGCTTTCGAGTTATTTTCTTTTTCAACGTCCGTATCGATCATCCAGAGCCTCCCATTGGCCCAAATCCCTGAGAATCCTCAGCAAATGACAAACGCACCCACCATTTTTTCCGAGCCTAAACTGTGTAATCCATGGCAGAAAATGAAGCGATAATACCTCCGATAGGGTGAAAGTTCAAGTCGCTGAGTGAAGCGGGGGGTTGAAATCGAGGGGTGAAGTCAGGATCCCAGAATTATATCATCACTGTAAGTCAACCGCGAAAAGTACACAAAGGTGTATTTTTAATCTTACACAAGCCGGGACTCTACAGGCATCCGACCTCCCCGAACTCGCCCCTTAATTTAGTGAGGCAAAAGGTCGAAAGAACTTATTCGCAACAGCGCAGCACCCTTAATATTTAACGCCTAATTCTGAGCGTACTTGAGAATGGGTGAAAATAAAAATATCGCTTACCTCATCGGTAGCTTTCCCGTACCCACTAAATTCTTTCTCTAAAAAATGTTTGTGGTGAGAAAAAAATTCGTTTTCGCAGACGGTATCAAATTAGAAACACCAACTAAAAAATGAATACCCTACCATTTATGGATATTTCTGTGATCACAGGAGTTTCGCATAGTAAGATTAACTTATACCTAAAGCGAATCTCAAGTGACAGAAATTAAGAACAGAGATCTTTTACGTATATTGCAAAAATTCGACCGAAATATTCCAAACTTCATTAAAGAAAATAATTAAGTAATGCGTTCTTTTATCATAATGATCGAAAAAAACCGAAACGAATATATTATGTGATTAAAAGTATTATATACCTGTGTCTGAATTACTGACAATAAATTCTGTAGAAAATTAAATTAAATTCTTACGAAAAATACTTCCAGCAAATTCCCTGTAGTAAGATACTAAGATCAGGTCACATCTAATTGTTAATTCCGGACCCCTACGTAATTAACGCGATGGCTTCGATGTAATAGAAATTCCAGAGTGCGTAGTCACCGCTGTGCTCTTGACAATTAGCCAGGAAGCAACCCCTCTTCGTCCACTCCAAAAAGATCAACTCAACGGAGTGCTTTATCAGAAATGGGGTGAAGTCCGTAAGAAAGCGTTACTTGATATTCCTTGCCCGGTTCTTCCGACCTTTAAAGTACCACCATTTTGGTAGTTCCCTTTGATAAACCGAAACTACCTACTATCGCCCGAAGTCGATCCCTTTGATCTTGGAACGGGTTCAAGAGCCGCAATGAGAAAAGCAAGAGAGGAAAAGATAGGGAAGCCCGTAAAGAGAAAGAGGAAAAGAAGTAAATCGGAAGCCGCGGCAAGGACGATCCTCCCCGAAGTATGTTAATTGCAAAAGTAAGCCAGGCGTAGATAAGGTTATTTAAATCCGAATTAATGAAACTCCGGGTTTCCCGGAGGTTCCCCACGTAAGAAAAGAGTTCGGGGATCGAGGGTGTTATAAAAAGGGTGCTCTTATTATCATTCGTGGTATTTCCGCCGTCCTTCGCGAGTTCTCGGCAATCCCCCCATTTACGGGTCGAACTTTCTCCCGCCATTTGCAATATTTAAATCCTCCCTGCTCGCGGTACAGGTCGACGCAATGGCCGAGATTACCCGGTATATTATTCTTCAATTAGGATTAAGCCTTTTATGAATATTGTACAGCGGGGAGAGATTTCCGGGGCTCTTCCGGGCCGACAGTCGCGCGGAAGATCGTAAGTCATCGAGGCATTAAAACGGATCGAATGGCGTTTCCGGGGAGAAAACCGGGCGCGGGAATAATTTCAGGGGCGAGGATAAAGCCGGCGATATATTTCGGGCCGATCCAACGCGGACGTACGGGGCGCAGCGTTGCAGAAATCGGCGATAATTTGTCAGCGCGCGGGGAGACCGCGAGGCGGCCGATTAAACCCGGAAGGAGCTCGCCGAAACGAGGGGAAACGACGGGATCCGACTTTTATTTTCAGGCTCCCTTTGTTCGCGGATTAGCGCCTCGAATTGCTTAACTGCGTCGCTTTAAACTCGCTTTAAAGCTCCGCGGCGTCGGCGCGGCCTCGCGCGAGCTCATCGTGCGGAAGACCCTTTCTGGCTTGTCTTTTTTTTTTCCTCTATGGCCTCTTTGAAAATATGCCACAAGCCACCCGCGAAATTCGGCCGAAGCTTTTACGCCGTCGCATGGTGTTTAACACGTCGTCGACTCTTTTTACATTCTCCGGGGGAAAAAAAGAAGGGAAAAATGGGAGAAGCTATGGCTTCGGCTCTCGAGTGCTCCGACGTCTAGCGCTTTTACGGATGAAGCTTCGGAGCCAATGCGGAATCCGCCGAGCGGAAAAACCTCCGGAAATATTTCCGATCGGCGATCGATGCGGGGCAGAGGGGCGCGACTTTTGATCATTTGAAAATTTCTAAACGACCCTCCGCTCCCTTCTACCCTCTCGTGAAATCGTCTCGCGACGCGACCTCCTGGTACGCCCGCAGAAGGCAGTGAGTTCCTGGGACATCCGCATCGGTGCTCTAGAGTTGAAACCAACGAATCCCGATTGGTATTAATGCACGATGTAACTCTTGCCAAGGACGTCGATCAGCGAATCCTCAAATCTCTCCGAGTTAACCGAATTAAACCGCTTCTTATTTAGAAAAACATACCACCCTCGTAAGTGGAATCGCACAAATAGTTCGAGGCAATTAAAAAAATTGCCTTGAATTATATCGACGACTGTATGATGAATTTCAACATTCGCATAAAGGAATTCGAAATTAGAAGAAATGGGAAATTATGCTTTTATGGTTTCGCCTATTTCCTCTTGATTTTGTGACTGTTCTTTTCCACGAACGTTGGGAAAATGAAAATCGTCGGAAAATCAGCTGAAACGCGTGGTTTAGCTTTCATTCTCACTCTACATATAATGAACATTCGAAAAAAATAACATTTTCATTACATCCAAAGGAAAATAGCCGAGGCAATTACGGGCTCGCCCTACGTGAGCCTGATTAAGATCCTTCCAGGAGAGTTTCCTTGGGAGGAATCACGTCGTTCCGACCCGACAGACATCTTAATCAAATTAGCCGCTATCCCAGCTTAGTTCGGCCCTGTTTTTTACCAGTCTCGGCTGCCATTTTCATGCTTACCACCGGGGACTCCGATGCTGTCAAACACAACCACGTCCCAACCAAGCCGGGCTTAACGGCGCCAGGATCGCGTGTCCTCTTATTGACCTTTGTTTTGCTAAAAACAAAAAAACAACCCCCCTTTGCGTGATTAAAAGAAACTAGCAACGAGCGTCGTTTTAGGGCCGGTCGTTTGCTGAACAATGGAACGTTCTTGAGGACTTTTTCCAAGCTTCAAAAATTGACACAGACTCGGTTAACACTTTATCTACCGGAAGTCTATTAATAGGCTTCACGATACCCGTTTTCGCCATTTACTTCCAAATTTGCCGGTAAATGAAGTATTAAGATATTACGTGAGGCAACTAGCCCTTCGCAAAAAGACAAGAGTTAAACTAGAAGAGGTGAATACTGAACCGGTTTTCCTGAGATTTTTTATTAGCGCAATTGGGAGGTAACCGGCAACAAAAATCAAATTAGATACGGACAGTAGCTCGTCCTTGGGAGCCTTTCCCCCTAGTGTCGGAAATTGGCAAAGGCGAAGAGTTAAGAGGTTGCGCGAGATAAGTAGCCACTTCCAAAGGAGTGGAATAAAGGAGAATAAAAAGGGGAGTACAGGAGAAAAGTGAAGGCGCAGGTGAAAGCAAAGTAAGGAGTAGTACCCGTCGGCATTTGATAATTAAGCATTAAGACGCCTTTAACGGTGAAACTTCCTTTATCGGCGACTGAGAAACAGCCACCTCGTTTTTCCTAATCCCACTGTCAAACGGTAGGTCAGATTTACCATAAGCTGAAAAGAAGAGAATGGGGGGAAATTTTATTTTATAGGCAAGTAAAACTGGGTGTACATCAATTTTCTGTCTATAGACATAAATATGTTGTCTGAGATTAACCTGATAAAATACCATTAACTACTTCTTATTAATTTACAAGATTAATATCCTTGGGAGGTATTTTTATTAGGGAATACTTGAGAGGAAGTAGTCAGTAATTTTGAGGCAAAACGTAACTGCTCGCAAATTTATACGAGCAAACGCGTACATTCGTAAAATATGTTTCCATGAGAATCTGCATTTACCGTGGAGCTCAATCCACGGCATTCCTGGCTTTGTGGCAAAAAAAAAGTGCTTCGTATCTAGTTGCTCTGTCGAGTCGATTCATCGTAGCTACTATCGATACTTTTGCTCAATGCCAACTCGAAACGAGTATCGATTTCGAATCACGAGGGGCGACTGGTAGTGGAATTTAATTGGGATCTTGTAATCCCAACTCAATTCTATTTCACAGTTCCGGGACCCAACGAAAATGCTTTTACGATGCAAACATTTCGCGCTGCTCCATCAATGACAAAAGTCCGGACTACAGTCCTGCCTTCGTCAGCATGAATTACAATGACTAAAGTATACCCTAATCATCGCCCAAAAAAAAGGAAACGTAAAATTTCTACGCAATTAAACAACATTTCACAATATTATATATTTTATATAAAGCTGTCGGTAGTATTGGTAAAATGAAATACTAATACCGTTACCAGAGAATGAAATTCGACCCCAATGCCGAACGTGGTTTGTAATAAAAAAACTGGCTAAAAAATGAAAATAATAAAAAGGAATATCTCGAATTTTTAAATGTCGCTTCTGTTATCAACGGCTCATACTCAATCGACGAGTTTGGTCGCACATTTTGTTTCCCGCACACAAACATCGAAATTTGATCGGCCGCGAAGCGGCTCTCTAGTTTCATTCCCAACACATATCGGATCGAATCGAAATGTATCTCGATAAGCAAACCATTCGTTCTTTAATACCGATCTCCTTTTTTGCTCCGTTTCTCTGGCGTAAACCCTCTTACACGATTTATGCGATCCAATGAGCTTCTTCAAAACCATACACAATGAATGTAAACAATGTAATTCGATTAGCACAATATTTCCATCGCTTCCACTAGGATATCAACTTCAACTTGCATTTATTTCCCTGTTATTGCAGTCTATAACAAAACACGGTACCGTTCAACAAAGCATCTGGCCGCTTAAAACGAAATACCGAAGCTGAACGACAATCGCTCTAGATCTGCGACCAGCGGTGAAAAGCACGGAGGAATAATTCGCAAACATAAACCGGAAACTATGACGAAGTCGGTAAAACGGGGATTGCCGAAAGCCGACAATCAGTCGAAGGCTTTGACGGATCCCTTGATACGAGCTTCCCGCGAGTTGGGCTCGTAGTTCGACCTCCCAACTTTCCTGTTCCTCGTAGCTACGGGTATAGTACGCAGCTTCGTGTCCGCAAGCTCGTCCGCGATATATCGAAGGTGAATTCGATGTCTAAGGGAAAGAGGGATCGCTACCCTGACATTGCCAAGCTTCGCCTGCCCCCGACATCTTTCAATCGGGGGATTCGCCCTCAATCGTTCCTCCACAATCGGCAATAAAACCCGAGAAGTTCCCTCGGAAAAATCAGCCGAGGCCCTGTATCGGTCGCCGATCAAAGGTGGAACAGGTGTCTCGCCCATTGACCGATCTACGAGGTTAATTCTTTAGTCCTTTGTTAAACGTCTAGCGTAATCCCCGGTAAAGTATGTCGGGAATCTTGGCAATCGGTAATGTACTCACGCTTATTGGACCTAATCCTAACATAGTCCCATCATGGTCTAGCAGTTAACAATTTTTAATCCATAATCTGTGGCGAATCATCCTATTCTCGGACCTGATCCGGGTGAACTGACGCACTTCGGGAGCGCCGTTGGCTGGCAACGCTTTTTTGCGACGTTGCCAGCTCAACGGTCGAACCACGAGTCTACGTCTATACGCGTAAAACGCTGCCTACAAATTCTTAGGCGAAAGCACTAATAGTTGCTTGAATTTAATAAAATCTGACCAGCGATACGTCTTAAAGTTCTCATACAATATCATAATTTACTTCTTGAAGTAAAGTATTGTTGCAATGTAATATTACAAAAGATATCACTTCGAGCCTTAACAAATATTCGTGAATAAGTTAAGGAATCGGATACTTGTATATTATTCAGATATCGGTATGTAAACCGTATGTAAACTCATTCCACAAGTAAATTCGCACATGAAATGACGATACATGTATAGAATTCAGACTAGATCATCGATCATAGAAGGCTGTTATTAACGATTCCTGCTTATTAATTCCTATTTTTAACTGCGAGCCCAGTTTGTATTAATTTGTCATGATTTTATTCGTTCTTAAGTTCCACATCTTAATATCTCTCAAACTGAGACAAGTATCCGACTTCACATTTAATCGTATTGTATATTCGATGTTGGTAAGGTCGCCGAATTCGCCAGGACGAGGTGGACGCCGGTACGCAGGAGTAATTCGAACTTGATAATTAATCCACTCGTTTGCTTACTCCAAATTGGTTCGATGCGTTATCTTGGCGTAATTAGAGTTAACGAGATTACTCGTAGGAGCTCCCTGGTTGGGCATTTGAGGATCTAGGAGAATGTCCTACCGGGTATCCGAATCCCTTCTCGCATTACGCGTAATGCCTTGTGCGTAATCCGGTACGACTAATAGGATGTAAGCACGAGGCGTTAAGCATGCGTACTCGATAGAGACGTCCTTTAATCGTAATACAGAAGCTTTCTCACCAAGCAACGTATACCCATCTTAACGTCATACGTAAAAAGCTTTTTTTTCCATTTCCTGCATTCCAAAGTTACATTAAACGAGAACAAGACACCATTGTAAAATATTACTTTAAACCACATTTTATTACTCATATTGACTTAACATGATTTGGGATTCAAATAAGATCACACCATAAAATTTCTTCACAATGGGGAAACGAACCTCCATACCAATTGCAACCACGTGCGTGTGCACACCTTGGATCGATTCCTCGGATTTCAGGGACGTTTTCCTGGAGTCCTGACGACAAATATATGGCGCAAGTTCCCCAAAAGCCTTCATATCGAGGGTCTGTCTTGGAAAGTGCCTAGAGGTTACCGACAGTCTGCCAAATTATGACAAGAGCCGGGAAGCTAATTGCATACCGCTTAAAACGCTGTGGGTGAACCGAGTGTGGTACCTGTCCAAAAGCTGCCAGATGCGTACAAAGATGGCTCGGAGGCACGGTTAGGCGAAACGATGATCAAGTTAACTGAAGTCAAATTGTTACGACATGACCAGATCTCAAGGAAGAGCAGCCGATCCTGTACACCTTGGAGAAACTTTCGCGGCAAAGTCGAACGAAATGAAATTTTACGAGCAAACTGTATCGGGGAATCCTATCCATTTGGGCTCGCAGGAGGGAGAGCATGTGCCTGTTAAAAAACGAGATTAAAAGAAAACCGTGGAAAATCCAGACATCGGATAGGAGAAATTCCAGGCACCACAAACACAGGAAGGCCAAAGGGAAGAGGAGGAAATTAACCTAAGGGGTTACTTTGTTCCTGGTTTTCGTCCTCACGATTAAGACACGGAAATTCTGCGTACCTCCACTGTACAAACGAATGAAGCTTGTTATGAAAAGTAGTTTAGAACGTTTACTGTTTCCTTAACGCTTACTTTTTGTTACCCTTAGTCGAGGCCGAAAAGATTCGAACGTTGCATGCGATAAGTACAAGGTGTTTACTTTACATGTTTGTAAATAGCCACACGAGCGGGTTTAAACGGAAAGTCCCGAGAAGTAGTAGTGCATTAGTTAAGAACCAGTGAACTTAGGAAGATGAAGCGTGCCAATATTTCACTTTGTAAAGAATGAATTCGCATTTGTAGGTAGTCGTTTAAATAACGTACATGTAGGAAAGGTGCACTGTAGATTTGTCAAAGGACTGATAATAGGTACAATTTTTTGTTCTAAAGCCTGTGGTTCAGGTTACGCTAGAAACATTTCTTTTAGAAAACTTCAATTATGTTGAGGATGATGGTTCTTAAGAAGACGTACGATTGTTAGAGAATGTCCAGAATCCAAGAATAATATCCGTATAGGGTAGAAGTAGAAAGCATCAAAGGATACATGGGTTTGTTTTCATTACGTAGAAAGGTAAGACTCGTCCTCTCGACATCTTCGATTTCAAGAAAGGTATCTCTCAAAACAACCAACGGCATGATGTGTATTTCTTGCAACGACTGAAACTTTGAGGGTGAATCGATGTCCTCTCGAAAGAAATTTAAACATTTTCATTAGTTTTGTACAATGAGCAAAGCATAACGTTGCTATAATTAAATTTAGCAAATTTACGTTAAGAGAAAATCACATCAACTCCTATAATTGCAATTTTCACTGTTACTCTTCCCACCCAGATATCTTTACTTCCTTAATTAAACAATTTTGTGACGCCGGAAAAAAGAACCACTTCCATAACAAAATATAATTTGTACAATAAACCCGACACAACATACGTATGGGATTGAAAAAAGAGAAGATATATGAAAATACACCGCGGACACCATTTTAACCTCATGGAAAATATTCAAACAAGGCGAAAATAGGCAAGAAAATTCACAAAAATTCCAGAAATCAACCGTCATTGCGAGAAGGAACAATTTCCCTGAACCTATGAAAGCAGGTCATGGAGCCAAACAACGCGTCGCTCCCAAAGGTCATTTGCGAATTTCTCCCGGAAGAAAATTGGGTGAATTCCCTGAAGTCGCGATGTTGCTTCCCTCCCCTCTCCTCTCCGAGCCGCGCCGAGACGCCGCAGCTGACTTGACAAATGAGCGCGCTTCTTGGGGAGGGGCAAAGATACAAGACGCACTCTTAGACAGCCCTCTTCTCCCGACCCCTCCTAGGCTTCCCCCGATTCACTCTTTCGCGAATACAACACCCCCGTGTTTTCCTAACAAATTACTGTCCGCTTCCGCAACTTTCTCCGGGCGAACTCGGTCGCATTTCCAGCTCAGACTTCCGGAATGACGGATGATCCCGGAAATCCTTGGCCGCGCCGACTATAGGGACTGAAACGATAACTCGAGTAAATTCTCTTTTTCAGTAGGTCCGCGTCTACAGAAGCTCGAGGCCCTGCCACGCCGGAAGTACGGCACTGACGTTTCTGACAGGAACCAGCTTCAGGCGATTATACCAAAAACACCGGCGCACATTTTTCATGCGAGAAAATTTGCCCCGCTGAAACGGCCTGCCCACGAGACGGGCGAGCTGTCAGAATTTAATGAAATTAATTGACAGGGAAAAAGGGTAGATTTTGAAAAACGTGCACCCCGGGGAAACGATAATGGCGAGTGTCGATAAAATATGCAGGCTCACACAAAGGGCCGAAAAAAGCTATTTCGAAAAAATTGTACGGCTCCCAACGAGATCATGCAAACGCTGGGAAGAATGAAGAGGAAGAATGAACGTTTATACATTTTCCAATTTGTTTCTTTTTTTCATTTTTTATACGTAACTCGCGAAGGTATTGAAACTATGAATAAATTATTCGTTTAGTGTATCGTTTATAGAGGTCGGATATCGGATGGCTCTACTATATTTGGAGAACATTTGGTGTATCCTCTGCCCGTGGTACGAATAACGAAGAGCTCGGGTTCTTCGAGAAATGGGGTAATAAGACGAATCCGTAAAGTTGGGTTGTAAAAGAAGCAGAACGCGGGAACCGCCTTCTACAGCTCCCGTGTTTACAACCAAAAGTGTACCGGTAAATACATTCGTGATTACAAGCTTTTACGTGAACGGTGGATGCGTCTTTGATAGTTCGTACTCGCAGGTGAGGCAACTTTCCGAAGACAAGAGGCTTTCGAATACTTTGAGCAGAAGGTGAGACTCCGAGGACGCCGAGCTTGGAAACTCGTTAATCAACCGGTCTGAACCGATTTTCATTCCATCGAGGACGAGCCTTAAATCCTCGTAAACGGATCCCCCTTGAGCAAAGGATTCGACTTTCAGAAAAAATCTCTTTGCCGTTCCAACCGAAGCTCTTTTTCGAAAGAAAAATCGCTCGTAATCTCCGGATCCTGGTTCGTTGTCAGCTCATTTTAAAAAGATCCAAGTGACAGATGCAAGCTTCTCAGGTTAAATAAAAATACTCCCGTCACAGAGAAGTCGAACATAACGATTCTATTTCCCCTTGGTTCCCTCGTTATTAATACACGATCGATTTCAAAACCACCCTTCAGTCGAGCACCATTAACAACCGTGATTTTAATTGAAATATTTTCAAAGACCGTTTCCTGCTTTCTTTCTTTCTTCGTTTCCTGAAATAATTGTACGTTTTCAAAATTATGAAGAGACTCTCTGAATACACGGATGAAAGCATCTGTTAATGAAAATATAAGTGCACACGCATTGTTGCTTCTTTTATCTCATTTGATCGTAAAGCACCGCCGAGAAATTATGTACAACCCTTTAAAAGGCGGTGAATACAAATATGTCGGAAGCGTCTTATAAAGCCGCCCTTCGGAACGTTAATACACATTGTTAAATTTAACTTCGACAGTTATTTTCATATGCTATATCTAGGTAAATGCAAATTCCGCGGTCGCTGTGCTCGTAAAGAAAGAACATTCTGCAGATGGTATGCTCGTAAAAAACGAAGCGTCCCATACAACCGAGAAAATCGGGTTTTCCTCTCTTGACTTCTAAGATAGAATGAACTTGAACAATTTTTAACATATAATATATATCGAAGGACATACATATACATTTTTTTTTTATTTGATTAATAAAAGATGCACCACTATGTCTAATATCATAAATTATGGACATTTCAAAATTTCGAGCTATTTTCCATTTTCAATTTATACCAACAAATGTAACTGAAACATATATCAATAAGCGAAAATGAGAAGATTATTTCAAATTAGATATACTTGAATTAAAATACAGATTTGAACATTATAAACCATAGAAATAATAATTTAATCGTCCTACTAGGTCGATAAAAGTAGGTCGATTTCAAACAACGGAAGTTCGATCGAGTATGTACGACATAATATGGGTTTCAAGTGCAGGAGCATAACGATCACTTTAAAATACTGATGTCTATCCTAGATACGATTCTACAACCATTTCGAAGGTCGAGAAAGGAACTCGTTTCCCCCGTAAGGTACTTGGCAGTCGTCCCAGAAACTCAATTTTTCCTTTGTTAGCCTACCTCGGAAGAAGTAGGGACGTCCTCGTCGCTTGCATTCTGCTTTCCTTATCAAGTTCCTAAAAACATCTTAAATAAACGTGCTTCGTCCATACCCTATCTCTGCGAGTTAATTTCGTACCTCAATAGTGAAATAGTCATAAATGAATAAACTGAAATGGATTGAACTTAATTGCAATCACGTAACGAATCGTTTCAAGGATTCACACGTGTCTTGTATGGTAAAGAATATAAAATTAATAACTGAGATCATAAAGAACAGAAAATTATTTTCATCAATCGAATAAGATACCACGGATCTATACTTTTACATTTACTGATTTTACCCCGTCCATTGTACAATATTAATTTTCAAAATATTTCTGTAAATCCGTCCCTCCTTGTTCCTATGATGCCCACGAAACACTTGCTTTGTTGGTCGCAGCGCAGTGCGAACCTTTCTTCCGTACTCGTAAAAGTTGATTGACACACGGGGAGATATTTCTTTCCTGCGAACGATCGAACAACAATTCCGCGTTTCCCACCCCTAACGCCGACCCTCGAGAGTCGTACGCGTGTAGGTACTGCAACCCCATAAAACAGACATTTCCCGCATCTTTTTCCGAATGTTACAACCCGGTTATGCGTTTACGAGCTGCGGTCGCCGGGGAGAAGAAGGGTAACTCGAAAGTCCCGCCCTCTCGGAGTCCAAGCTTTTTTGGATCTTCTCATCCCGAGAAATGAAGCAATCCACGAATGGAGGAAACGCTTCTTCCGCGCAACCTTCAGGGACGTCCCTCTCCGCGGCGACGATCTCGCCAAGGATTCCATGAGAGGGAATTTTCCCATTACCGACCAGCACTCCTTCGTGGAAATTGGACTGCATTTTTTACGATCATCTCATGAATATCTAAAGCTTTCGAAATCCAACCGGTATGCGCTCTTTGTCTTCCTGATCGCGGATCCCGCGAAATCAAACACCATAAATTCCTCCTCTTTGAGATATTTCAGCATTCCTTAACAAACAATTTGAGGATCGATATTGCATTCGACTGTCACGAATTGAATCCCAAGACATAAATTTGACTAAATAAACTGACTTTTTTAAATATCAAACGGGATCTTTCAAAAGTAATGTTTCGTATTTTACATATTTCCATATATGGAGCATTTTTCCCTCGGTATCTGCGATATATACGCTTTTAATGTTATTCTCTCTTACTCGTTAGTACTTCCGATGCACCTGCGGTACACAATTTCAATTTCGAAAAATATGGAATTTCCCCGCTATTTATTGTAGAATATTATTCTTTTCGGTTCTACAATTGCGCTTATACGCTTTAATCCAAATTTAAACTTCGGTAACGCTTCTCCGATCCCTTCATATTCCTATGAATATCCTCTCTTTGAGTTTTCTCTTAGCCGTCTATTTCACCCAACGTTTCCGTGTTTATATGGCTACATTTTCGCTTCTTCCCCTGAAGGTTCGTATATTTTTTTACCCGTGAATGTGATATCGAGCTATCTTTGGTTAAACAATCTAACGTTTCTGTTTAAATTCACAATAGATGACCAGACCATCACTGGGGCATACAGAAAAGTTGCCGCAGACCTACGTGTAAACACATGAAAGCCTCGATGTGGGGTCTGCAACCGTTAAATTCGAGTTTATATCCAAAGATGGCCCCCCAAAGGTTCGATACGTCGTTATTTTCTCCAAATCAAAATTTACGAGACACTTCCGACGACAGTGCTTGCCCGCGAACATTTCGCGCGACGTTGATGCGTACGAAAACCCAGAGAGGGTTTTCATTCCTGGGAGAAGCACGTGCCCACCTGCAAACACGACAACGATGTTCATCAAAACTCTTAGGTTAGATTCTAGCCATTTACGTAGCAGGGTACCTAAAAACTCAAGACACGGTTTAAACGTCCCGTTAACATATATGCAAGCCTGAAATATTACTGCAGTAGGGCAATGGTACGAGTTATCGGAGAAGAGAATTTTTAGTACTCAGTCGTTTCGATACAACAATATACAACAATGAAACTCGAAAATAGTTGCATTTGATAGGGAAAAAGGCAAACCAACATAAAATTCTCCTCGCAACATAACCTAAATTAACGCAAACCCTCCACTACTAATTGTACCGGAGCCCTAAACAAATTTGGCGGCGCAAATTCAGACGCAAGCCAAATTGCATTAAAATGTAAATAGCGCTGCGACATAGTCAAGCATTGATTTTTACCCCACACCCGCCCTGCAAACGTTTAAACAAATATTGTTTTCGAGTCGAAGCCAAGCCTGGAACGCGTTCGTTGATTTCCCTACTTCGCAGGATCCACAAAACTCAGTGGCAGGTTACATACTCGCGTAATCAATTAAACCTTACCAAAATGGCGCGCCATTCGTTTTCATTCGCGGAAGGCCATATCTTCGTCAACTGTGATCGCGAATCGCGCTGGCATCGTCAACCTTAACGGCCAGTTGCGGGGATTTTGTGCACTTAGAAGAGCGGCAGTAAAACGGAATGATGCGAAACAGTTTGGCAGGGGAGCGGACGGCGTAAGCGCGGACAAACGGAATGAAAATGACCGCATCCAGAAGGCGAGAGGGATCTATCGGGGAACGACGTTTTTCATTATCGCCACCCGCGGAATAACAATGGCCGGCAGGGTCAACAGTGCGGACGCGGCACGAACCGGAACGAAGGACGCGCCCTCTGGCTCGTCCACGGCGGGTCGCGCGAGAAATGGTGCGCGGGCGCGCTGCGTAACGAATACTGCAGCGAGTCCAGCGAGCAGTGTGGTTTAACTGTTTAACCGGGCGCCGCTTTATAACCACCGTAAGTTTAATGAATTTTTAATCCGACGCGCGCAATCTCGCGCGCGTCCGACCTCGCGGAAGGGAGCGTGATTTACGCGCGTCACGCGTAGCCACGCGTGCCGAGCATCGCGCGTCGCGCGTGCCAAGTACCCCGCGACCGCGCGACGCCGCGCCGCGGGTTCCGCCAGAGTCGCGCGATCGCTCGTACGTTTAATTGCGTCGCCCCCGACGCCCCCCGATTTTTATTGAAAGCACGTGACCTGGCTTCGGCCAAGGCCCTTGCGCGTGCTCCAATTGTCGAATCGCACGCTGACGATAGTTGTCACCACCCGAGACTGTGCGGTCCGATTGGCCGAATAAAGCGCCGCAGTATTGCGTGCCATGAAACTAACGGCCGGACAGAACATCTAAAGGTGATACGAAAGTGGCATTTGAGAGTTCAGCCTAAGGGAGAAAGACAAAGAGCGACAACATATTTCTATCTCTATTTCATGGTACTAAGGTAAGCCTTACTGGAGTCATTTTGGTGAGCAAAAATCAAATAGACAATCGTCGCCAATAAGCAATTGCTGATCGTTAAGTTTCAAGCTCTATATATACGACCTTAGACGTATTTTCTGTATTAGTGGCAAAGCAATTAAGCTTCCTCTTTTCCTTGTCTCCATTACGTGTATGCTTATAGAAATGAGGTCGAGGAAGATCACCATTCCGTACCTTTCACGACTACGAGGATGAATGAAAACTGTGACGAACATCTCAAGCTCGTCATATCTCAGGACATAAGACCAAGGTAGGTCAGTTCTTTCTTCTTTAATTCTAATTTCCATAATGGGACCTTAATCGCGAGACAACCGTTTGACTTCACGGGACGCAATTGCTGCTTGCGGGTGTATCCATTCCGCCCCCCGGTGACCGCAAAAGACGTCGGCGAGCGCATCCGCGTCGAGCTTCGCTTAATCGCGCGCCCAGTCGACTAACGACGAATGCGAGTGAGCTCCGCTCGACATTTCCCGGGGAACTACGTGATAAACTCGAGTAGAGCGAGGCCGCGGTGCGACATTAGGCGGTAGTAAGTATTCTCGAGGCATTCCGAGGGGGGAAATTCGAAATTTGCCGGCGGGGCAGGCGCGTTCGGAATCATTTAGCCTTGCCCCCGCCAAACACGGCTCGAATGTAGTTTCGAAACTTAATACCGCGCATTGTGCCGACGCGCTGAGGGTTTCCAAGGCGTTGGTTGCGCCGCCTCGTATATTTCCCTCGCTCGCTGAGAAGCAACTCACGTGCGCCAGTCATTAGGAGGATTGATTTAATTACCGTGCGAACTTCTCGGCGTGCCCGTTACGGCCGCGGATGTTCCGCGAGGCCTCCACGGTAATTGCGAGCTTTCTTCCTGGGAGAACTTTTTAAGCTGCGCGGGGAAACGGAAGGGCATGCATCCCGAAACGCAACCCCGAGGTCATTAAAAGGAGTCCGCTTAGAAAAAGCAACAATCCGGGACTTCCGACCGCCACGGGACGATCTAATTACCGGAAAGATGCGTACACATTTTTCTCAGAAAGGCCTATCCCGCGTTTTAGAATTCCCCGCAACCGTTGGATGAAACTCTGCACGGAAAACGGAAACCTTCATAATTTATGTAATACATGTTTTTCGTCATATTCTTCGAATTCTAGCTTGAACCGGTTAAGAAATTGGTTTAAACGTATTGGAGGCCAGGTGAACGCAGTGGCGGCAAAGAATACAAAACTCTGACTATCGAATTCAAGAGAAATGATTATTAACTGTTTAACGAGAAGTTTCCCAAAAACATCAGACCTCTCGCCCTTAACATTGATAAAAAAAAAACATGAACCACTGCGCACTGCTCGCCTGCGGTATAGCTTCATGGCTTGACTACAACCGACTGACTCGTTTCATATAACCTTGCTTAAGGTGCCGGGAAAGAGTCATTCTATACATATCAAAACGTCAAAATATCTATGAAACTTTTCTCCAAATTAAATGCACTGAATCATTTGAAACTTGACTCGTTTCATATAACCTTGCTTAAGGTGCCGGGAAAGAGTCATTCTATACATATCAAAACGTCAAAATATCTATAAAACTTTTCTCCAAATTAAATGCACTGAATCATTTGAAACTTCAACGCATGATTATTGAGGCCCTAAGGAAGAACGCTCGTGAAATTTCATTTAAAAAAAAAACATATGCCCTTGGTTCTAGTCTGGGACGAATGAAAAATTTGATGGAAAAATGAAATTTCGTAAGCATCGCGTTCTTCCTTAGGGCCTCCATAATTACGTGCTGAAGTTTCAAATGATTCGGTGAACCCAGCTTGGAGAAAAGTTCTATAAATATTTTGATGTTTTGATACATATAAAATGACCCTTTCATAACACCTTAAGCTAACGACCTGCCTGAAATTTTATCCTTGAATTTTTCAACATCTATCGCATTGCCATTGTCGCGAACTAATCCTTGAAATACACCTATTGATCATAAAGATCCAAGCCACGGTACTATCTTTATAATAAAATGAGACGTAGTTAAATAAATCATTTTCAGTAGGTATTCTTTTTTCGACGAAAACTTAGGAACATTCGTGAACTATTAATTTTGTCTATATCTGGTGAGAAATCTAAGCACTAGGACGCATACGTACATTGCTGTATAAGGTTAGTTATATCAAAAGTCCGTCGTTGGTGCATCAAGTCTTACAGAGCTTGAAAAAATCGAACATGCTGAATGTTTGACGGCGAAAGATGTCATTTTCGAAGCAATTAGTATCCGACGAGAGTAAAAGCTCTAGGAAGGAGCAGGTCTGTTGCGCCCTTGGGACACCGTTTTCCTGAAGTAAAAAACCCCACGCCGCCCCGATAATAAGAAACGCACGGCGGCAACTGGACGCAACGAACCGCGTAACCACCCTGCTATCGTAAAAGTCTCCAGGGTCTGCCGACACGGCCCCCGATACCCCGTCTGCTTCGTTTTACTATTACACGTAATGTTCGTTAGCAATGTTAAGTATAGATATTGCTCCAATAGATGAATTCCAGAACCATTAACATTCTACCCTCAAACGTACGAACAAAAAGCGCAACTGAAATTGAAGATCCCCTTTTTACGTCGTAAACATACAGGGTGGAAGCATCTAAATCATAGGAAAACAAGAGCAAAAACTATAGAAAGAAACGACTAGGACGAAGATTTATTGTAAGGGTTACTCAATCCCTGCTAACGACATATATTACTCTGCTGCGACTCACCCCCTTCCACTAGATTTTCTACGACAGATCCACCTATTTCTACAGGGAAAAGACAAAGTCTATACAGGAAGGCTGAAAAAGTTGCTTCTAAAATTGTAACTCTTTCCCTGAGTGTCTCGTCATTGCGCAAATTAAAGTAATCTATATCAATTTTAATCATAAACCAACCAACAATACGCATGTAAATAAAAATTTTAGGCCTGAAGAAATTGCAGTCTCAGTAATCCAAAGTGCATAGGCCATATACAATAAAATTAATTTGAGATACATAATGAATAAAATCATAGAATACTAACTCCGTATAAAATATCAATAGCAAAAACGTTGGAATTGAGAGTAAAACGCTAAGGATCCCTCCAAGTTTTAGGTACGCATTTCTACACTTTTAAAGCTAAAATGTGTCCTTTAATCACTTAAAGACTACAAATAAAACACGTCTTTTAACGCTAAAAATAAGGTATGAGCACAGACCTTGGTCTTTATTAGGAACTATCGGAAACTGAAATATTCAGTTGACTCACTGAGATATCAGAACATTGTGATATTCGACTCTTATCGAGCGATTTCTCCCGTACCGTTTAATTCTCGCGTATCTCCCTCCCGATTCGCCGACCCAGGCGCCCATCACCCACCACCCACCACCCACTTTCCAACCACCCGCCTGCGCTTCGTCGCCATCCGTGGTAATTCATTCACTTACGGGCCCGAAGCCGCAGAGAACTTCCAACCCGATAATCTTTGGCTTAATTGAATAGCGCGGAGAAACAATGATTCAACCCACCGCGGACTAGCCAGGACACCGTCGCAGAGCAAGGGAAACGTTGGAGAGACCTAAAGGAGGCGGGGGCCTAAAATTCGCGAGGGTCGTCCAGGAGTTAAAGGCAAAGCGGTGCTCGAAGGAGTGGGGAAAATGTCGAAGTTACGTCATTAGACAGAACTGATTACCTTCGATGAGACACCACGAAACACCGAAGCGTCTGATGCGCAAAAGAAAGAGGAGGAAGCTTATTTGTTCGATTAATTTCCCTAAATACCGCTTTCGAGATGTGACTTTTTCTCTCAAAATAACTCCTTCAATGCTTTTCGCGACTTTGAGTAGACGGGGATTGGATGTTCCACGTTGATAATGGAACTTTAACATCTCTCGCGGTTATTAGGAAATAATATAGATTGGTGTTATTTTCATCGCATCAATGGATTCGAAATATTTTTTTCTCCGTAATCCGTTAAATGAAATAAAAGATTAGAAGGAGAGGATGACGTGTAAAAAAAATGCGGACTCCGATCTTAGTTTTCACCTTCAGGTCTGCAACCAAGAACTTTTAGTGTCCACTTTCAGTGACGGCCAAGGCCATGGCGTTTTTAAGAGGAACATCATATGGTCATAACATCTTCACTCAAACTTCCTTCTCTAAAGCCCTGGCGAAAGTTCGCAAAGTTTAAAGGAGATCCTGGGATTTCCTGCAGAACATTTACTCAAGGTTGTCTTAATCAGGTTTCAAGGTGCTATGCAATTGTCAGCTTTGTTCGAAAGCAAGAGAAAGACAGCAGAGCGTAAAAAATATACTCTTAGCCATTTAATAAATCTTCTTCGAGATGAGCTTTAGATCTTGTAATTTAATTACAACATATTTTTCTGTTTTAGCAAAGGCGGAATATAACTATCAGCTTTGTCCCTGTAGTTCTGATAAACTTATTTACTAATACTACAATAATTTACATTCCCTCTAACAATTTACGCTTACATCGTCAAAAGGATAATTTTTTAACGGACATACAACGCACGCCGAGAATATTTTTCTACCCTTGGAATAACGCTTTCCCTCCATTAAAAATTACATTTGCGACTGTAGACTCTCTTCACTTCTCTTCACGAGCACAAAGAGCGGTTCTTGCCTTGCGGTTTTTATCGCGAAAAGTATTAATTACTCAAATCTCGCAGCTGCGCCACGACAATTTCTTAATGCATTCTCCTAATGAGATACGACCATAAAAGAAACGCAATGTTACACTAACTTCTATTTCTCATGGTTTGTCAACGAAGAAATTAGACCCGAAACAACAAATAACTGCCCGCCACCATGTCCAATCTCAAGAAGGATAAATTAATAACGAGGATTTTCAAATGCCTTTTTCCTCAATCTGGCTACGTAACGTAACAGCAAAATGTACCCATCCCGTTCTTTCGGTCAATTCAAACGTCTTGTTCCGTCCGCGAAACTCATATATGTAAATTCATCGCGGACGTTGAAATGTCAAACAAATTCCTAGAAAGGGTCTTACTGCCTGCTTGGGCCCATCGGGCCATTTACCAATTTAACAATTTTCTAACGCCGAAATCAGCTCGTAAATTTTAGTTTTCTACGACACGATTATATTGCCCTGTACGTCCCATCGCGGAAGTTTAGGGTTCTTTAGAATTTTCTCGGGTTGACCGTCCCTATTCTTTACCGTTTACCTTTTTTAACTTTACCGCTTACACGTGCGCGCAACATGCACACGTGCATACAGCATGTTTTTCCATCTGCACGGCAACGAGAAATTTTCCGATTTCACCCACCGTATTGGACAGCTACCGACCAATCACGAGGCTGACTATTCGATTTTAACCGCCCTTCTTAAAATCAGTCAGCCAATCGTTATGCTAGAAATATGCTACCACCTCCTCAAAAAATGTAATGCGACCGGAGGAGGAATTCTGTAATTTTTCTGTAAGTCAGTCACTCTCCGTCTCTCGATAATTTAACACGTCTCTCGTCAGCCTTCACCATCATCTCTGTAACAGTTACCCTTATTCACGCGTGAAGAGCTGACAAAATACTAAGTCAGTCGTCTAATCAATATTATAATAAACTTAAGCTGTTTTGTTCGCGACAGTCTCACTTGTCATTCGGGTACCTTCCTTCTGCATGTGAGCAGTTGTATGAATATCTCATTTTGCAATTCCACTTGCAAAAACCAACGGGATTCACACAACAACTGCCCGACAAACTAGCCGGGCAGAACACGTCTCAAGCATTGCAGATGAACCGAAAAGCAATATCTGCTTTATCGGGTTCTCATTGTAAAACGTAATATAAAAATTGACTGCATCCAGGGCATAAAGGATAGATTCAGCGAGAGTAGTTTCTTCTAGACAGCTATTTCGGTAGGGAGGAGAAGAGATGAAGAGAGGAAGAAGAAAATGCCAGCTTGGACGCACCTTGCGTACGAGAGAGAAAACGAGAAGTGAAGGGCAGAAAATAAAGCCCTCGTCTCGCGGCAGCGACGATGCAGGAGAAAAGAATAAAACTAGAAATAAAGAGAAGAGCAAGCGGGCGGAAACCGCGAAAGAAGGGAAGGGGATACTGGTTAGCGAGAGGGCTGGAAGCAGCTCCCGTAGGAACAACTCAAGATGTAAATCAATGCGAGATAAGGGCGGCTGTCCCCTGGGAAGAGGACGCTCCACGTGCTGCGAGAGGAATGGAAAACGAGTACCGCAAAAGGGTGGGTCTCCCACCCGGGCTGCCATCACGAAAATGCCCGTTCGCGAATTATTTATTTACCTACTTCGGCGAAATTCCACCCTTAAGTGGAGGAACGCACGGCAAGAGCGCCCTCCCCCAACTCGCTCTTTCTCCTAATTAATTTATTCGACTTTGTCGAGAGCTCGCGCCGTAGGCTTGGCTGTTGGCGATAATCCCACAGAAAACCCCCGCGTCTTAATCCGCGATTACCAAAGCCCATCTATCGATGCAACTAGCTAGGGTTATATGTTCTCTAAAGGTTACCTAATCTTAAAGAAGTTAATGCGACATTACAGATTTATTTTCCAAAGGTTCTCATATACTTCAACCAATTTCAAGTTGAATTTGCGAAAAGCTCGTTATTAAGTTTACGCCCTTGGGTACACGGTTTCGGTCTTGCGTATTATTAATCGAAAACGTACATCTTCCAATATAATCTCGAGAGAGCGATATCTACTTCCTCTTAAATAGTTTTACAGAAAACTTGTACTCGTGACAAAAAGTAGAAATTGCACGGAAATATGTAACGAAATATATTTGAAGTTTGGAAATCTTTTAAAGCGACCACAACTGTGGGCGGCGCGTTATCGAGTTGAATGTATATACCTTCGAAAAAGCGTGAAAGCAAAGTGCGTGGAACTTGGCAAACGTTTCGCGGCCACAATGCGAGAGCACCCGACCAACAATAAGAATACATTTCAAGTTGCTTTTTTCGCCGCACTTACATTGCATTTTCTCACCGCGTATATTTTATGTATTCCAACTATTTGAACGTAGCGATGCGAGGAAAATCCGCTAGACTCGCGGATACTTACGGCGGAGTTTCGTAAGTTGTAAGAACCGGCCGAGCATTGCGCGAACTTCGAAAGGGACCGTAGCTGATGTAGCTACTCAGCGGCCCGTTCCGCGACTTGCTCTTTTGCGATTCATTTATTCGGCACGACGGCGGAAACTTTTCGAAATGAACACAGCCTTTCCGTTTCTTTCCATCCTCCCTCGTGAATTTATTCCACCCCTCATCCTATCTAATCCCTTCAGCGATTGGTAAATATTGAAAAAATTACTTCAATTTAAACATACCGTACCCAGGCACCGAGGAACGTGGAATATCCGTAAATTAAGCGTTTATCGAACGTATATAAGATATATATAGATATCTATGAACTCTATTGTAGCTCCACTCAAAGGTTAGATGCCCGGACATGATACGTAATACATATATCGTAGATATCTACAATGGTCTATAGATATTCATACGTATTTGTAAAAACAATTAAATTCATAACACTTTTTGAGCAGAGTCCTGTTTGAGAACTTGTTTAATACAGCTATACAGACAAATCCTGCTGTTTTTTATATAGAGCAATTTTTTTGTAATTATCGGGATTTGAACCCGGGACACTCACGGGTAGGAAGCAGAAACGCTAACCATAATGCTACCAAAGCCTATGAAATAATAAATATTTTTCGGACTTATAAAGACCACTCCGGTACTTCTCGCTCGGTGCTAAAGATACTTCTTGCATCTTGTTGTAATCTTATTCTTAAAAAAAAACTCGTAAGTGATTGTAAAACTAAATTATTTAAAAAATTGTAACAGTATGTTATAAAATCACCTTTTTATTTAAAAGTGCATAATAAATGTATACCGATTCACTTTTAAGATACTAAACTCATAATTTTAATACAACCTTATATACTAAAAGTGCATGAATTTTATGAATATTATTTAAAGATATTTCATTTCAATGTGCGCAATTTTTACAGTGTAACTACATTTTTATAAGCTGTGAAAGCTGAATATAAACGATCAATTTAACGTTTTCGAACAATTTGGATTTTTATACAGGTTATCTAGACTTCCATGATATATGTACTGAAAATATAGGCGTGAATAATATTTACGTATATATTCACGGGATATTTTTATTATGCATACCATAGATAATGTAAGTTTTCTATACTTATATCCTAATTTGTACGTCCACTATAAGTATATTATACTTCATACGGTGCCTGGTAATACATCATAATTTACACAGCGGTAAAAAAATCATGATGTATGATCACCAGCCGAAGAGGGCATAAATAAAAAATCAGAGTATGGACGAAATTAACAGTTTTATCAAGTTGGAATTTAGACATAAACATTAAGTGTGTATGAAAAATGTTAGATTACATGAGGTATCTTTTCATTTTTCTAAACGTATTTTCAACGATGTTGATTAACCTTTGGTAGATGCTACTAGAGCTATTATATATTTTGTATGCGTCAAAAAATAAGTAGATATTTGTAGATCAATAGTGGATATATAATTTTCATCTACAATAGACATAGATGTATGTATGTATATATATATATATATATATACATACATACATATATATACATATATATATATATCCTTTAGATATATTTTTAGGTGGATAATAGACGATATACATTTGTTCTGCTTATAGTCCTAATTTAGACGATTAATTTACGTATATATTCCACTTCACGGGTTGCCTGTATATCGACCCTAAGAGCTCTCCTAGACTCGATAATGCAAGCAATTACGACTTCATGTTATGGCCCGTCACGAACAAAAATAAGCCATTCTCAGCATATAATTAAGTACTATCGCCATGTTGATGCTTCAAGCAGGGCTTCTCGAACTGCAAAGTTTCAAAGCCATTTGCTGTCGTACTTAAAAAACGGAAGACTGAATTCTTTGATACGAGTTTCTTCCCAACGGGAAAGGCTTTCTCGCAAAGGGCGTATTTAATGATGTTTCGGGAGCGTAACGCGCAATTTGGCTATAGGTATATCGGTGAAAATCTATTTCCGTAACGGACAGTTCGGGGTCGGAATTTTCAGGTGGAAAGGAAAAAATAGCGGTAGATGCCCCACCATGCCTCATGCAACTGGGTCGAAGAGCCAATAACCGGGCGAGCGAGTTGTCGGAATAACCCCGGTTATTTCGCTAATAGATTTTTCAGTGGAATGAAAAGATCGCGCCCCGATACGTCGCTTAATGGAGTGGAAATGCAACCGAAGAAAAACGGCGCGAGTACAGGCTCGTTCATCCTTTCCAGCCGAAGTGCCGGCTCCCCTGCTCCCCGAACGCGAAAGGAACTCGACGGCTCTGCAAGTTCGAACTCGATGTCGAACTTGCGGCCGACTTGCGAAATTCGACCAAAAGCAGGAAATGATTTTCTACTCTCTTCCCTTTCCCGAAACTCGGAAATGGAAACGCAACGCCCTCGAGGATCGACCGTCGAGGAACTAGCCGAAAATCTAGCGAAGTCCGGAACTGCACCAACGTGGTATGCCGCTATTAACTTAACTATCACCTTTTTTCATTTCACTCTTATAATATTTTTACGCATTCATAAAAAGAACTGCATTTTTAAACACTCCCATAAACTTTGCCGTTGGTACTGCAATTTATTTTAGCCGCTTTCTGGACATTTTCGCTTTTACGACTGAGTTCAACGTGTTATTTTTATGAGTATGAAGGTGCTATTCATTATTTTAGTATCTTTCTCGACTTCTCCAAGACTCTATTTTCTCCAGCAAGCCAAGTGCCAGTGTAGATATCTTCGATTTATCCCCTACCCACTCCTGACTTTCTGCGACCTCGATTAGTAAAATGAAACATTTGTACCTCTCGATACAAGAGCATCCACGATATGAAGTCAGCAGGTGGTTATTGGAAAACGGCGGTTTTATATTTATGCAAGATATTTGGAATGTATCGATGTCTCATAAATTCACTTATTTTCAAACTGGCGCCACAGTCCAGTCTAGCAGCGCGAAATTTCTCGACTTCTACCGTACGAGGCAAACCCTATGAACGAGTCATAAATCAAAACTTTCGGAATCCTCTTTCGCACCCCCGTGGAAAGGTAAACCGTGAGCAGGTCATAGCCATAAATCTGAGGGGGCAAGGTCAACGAGGGCGATGTTGCACTCGCCGGTTAATATTTTCTCAAAGCTTCGACCTTAAGTTCTCTACAAATTTTTCCTTGTTTACGAGAGGTAACCTTTAGCCGTACATAGAAATTATTTCCACTAAAATCTTAATAGGATATCTTATCGTTATCTTAATAGAACAAAATCTTTTTTCCAGAAAATTTCTAACGTTTACAACCACTGCTAGAAACAAAAGAGATTTCTCGTGGACAGAGAAACTGGAAATTCGAATATTCGTTGTTACCACCTTAAATGCCGGGTGAACCATCGATTACCCACAACTGTGACGTACAATAAACGTAACTTATTTCGATAAAATGTATTACGTAATAAGAATAATGAACACTCTGTTTATTTTTATCAAAGCGTTGTCTGTATGGGATCATATATAGTTGGGATCACGTAAAAGCAGATTGCAGACACAAAATGTTTACTTATCCGTTAGACAGTTAATTTGCATATTCGATCAGCTTAGCAACCCTGATAGTTCCGTTACGAGTGTAACTTCGTCCTTTAAAGTGACCCAAATCCCCATCCACCGACGTTAAGGTCCTACTATTCATAAACAGAGATGAGTTGTGAGATCGCTCGTAGGCAGGGTCGCACGATCGCGTTCCGTGCTGCCCTCGATGGAGAATGCAGGCGGCTAACGGACTTGCCCCCAACGGCGGCCCAACTCAGGGATCCAACTCATCTCTGCTCACAACTTACCTCTCAGCGCTCGATTATGAAACTTTACCGTATCGCGGCACTTAGGAGAGTTTCTTCACAAAAATAGAATTTAATGGTTATCAAGCCCTTTCTTAAGGTCTTTATCCTCGCGTTATAAAATTTCAAACGATTCGGTACACCTAGTTCTGAGAAATATTTCGGAAACTACTGACCCCTCGATTGCCCCTTTCAGGTCACCTTAACGAAAAATCCGTAACTTTAAGATGATGCAATGGGAGTACAAGGGTACCTTTTCCAGATACCTGCGTCCAGGAGTCGGTCGGGAGAAGAGACGGCACGGTAATTACGGACTCTCGAATTTCATAAAATTCTAATCCCCCACCTACCTACATTTTTGGACAAATCAAAATTTATCCGGATAACAAGAACCGACCCCACCACCTGTTAAGCAGACAGTTAAAATCGTCCGATTAGGCTCCCCTCCCGTATCTTCCTCGGGACGAGGATCCCAAAAGTCCCTTCGAAAATTTTGAACCAAAAGCAAAGAAGACGCTAAAGACTGGGGACGCTGTCTGCAACCACCAGAAGGGATCAAGGACGTCGAAGAAAACCCTGCGTTTAGTATAAGCGCCGTTCATCTGTACAGAAATTACTGAAATCAAAGTAAGATTTTCCTTTGATGCGTTTTAGTAGATTTTGCAGACTTGGATTATATTCACGTTTTTAGAGCCTACAGCCGTGGGCGATGCAAAGCTGCAACACGTTGTGCGATTCTGACTTTCGCTTAATGGCGCACGCTTCCCCTTAGCGGCCAAGATGAAGCGTGCGTCACAGACGTTTGTGTGGTCGTGCGGTCATCTGCATCGTTAACATCTGCTTTTGCCCCGCGAATTGAGTCACGCGGAATTAGAATTTTCTGGAGCGGCAACCTCCTCGTGGTGGGCCTAGGGGATCAGTGCTTTCTGACAAATGTTGATATTCAATGCTGCATAATAAATCTTTCAAGCACAAATGGAGACAGTCAATAAAACATTCGCTAATAATCCTTAAACGACGCCCGTGATAGGATTGAGCAACTTTTTTGCCTTTGCATCAATTAAACAATGTAGGGTAATAATACAAAATTGTTTTAGAAAGTAAGAATACAAACAAGTTTGTATCGTTTTGCTAACTGTGTTTCTCAATTTGGGGATTTTTCAAGAAAGAACATGATAGTACACTGCAGCAGCTTTTAGAAAAAGAACCTTTTTTATCAAATATGTATTATCACAATGCCAAATAGACAGAAAATATTCAATTTCATTCTTTTCATTGAATTATTCGATATCATTCTACCAAAATATAAACCAACAATTAAAATACTTGCCTAAATACAATTATTTTCTTGATTTACGAAGGGAAAATCCTTCCCCTGTGAAAGCCTTAAATTCATCTTGATCCTTTACCTAGAAAGAATTCAAATAATCTTTAATCACTATTTCTACATCAATACTACTCGTTTGGATTTGATTTTCATTTTAAGGAAAATATATCACCTCCTTGGTGTTAGCAGGTTTTATATTACGCAGGAACTTCAGAGTGCCAATCTTGTAATCATAATCAGGAATGCCTCTGATGTAAACTGGCTTCTCAGAGAGAATATCTGACTGCCCAGAATCTTTCCGTTTCTTTCCGTTTAATCTGTTACCCTGTCCTTTAAATGGAACAAAACCAGCTGGGGCTGGCATTAATTCTGTTGGATCCACTGCATCATCTTCTGTTTTGACTTCTTTCTCTGGTTCTTTATAACCAACCGGTGGAGCAAACTCCACATTCATATCACACTCGATAATGCTAACTGCTGGGCCTGGTCTTGTTTCAAGGACGCACATTTCATAAATTCGTTGATTATACCTTATAGCAATTATATCACCTGTCGTCAAACAGGCAAAACTTCTCAAACCATTTTCTAACACTGCCTTTGGATTTGTAATGTCTAAGAAATCTTCAGACTGAGGTTGAAAGCGAGAAAATATAGCCACAGGTAATGATACACTTTCAATATTTAATAATTCTCCTTCCTCTAATAATAGGTTATGCATCATCTATAAATCCATGCAAAATAAATGTTATATATTTTTAACTTACAGTTTTAAAACTGTTATTATAAAAATTACCTATGTACCTACCCAATAAGGAAGATAAACTTTTCCCTCATCCGCCACAAATTCTAGTACCCCACAGTGGGTAATTCTATTAGTCTTCTTATTAGTTAGTTTGAACAACATTGGATAAACAATATTTAATCTGGTGAGTTGTTCCAATGCCGAAGGTGGCATAATAACTGTTCAATAAAGGTACATTTTATTACTATATTTGCCATATCTTTAAAGAAAATAAAAGCACGACTTACTTTTTCCTCCCCGTTCCACATCTTGCCTCTCATTTCCAGGTAACATAGATACGGAGAAACATTTATATTGTGTATTAAAGGGCCGGGGGATCTCCGCAAACATATTTAATCCAAACTGGAAATAGAAAATCATTGTGCTCAACATAACCTCACTTTGTATGAAAATTGCTTTGTTTAAATCTTTCGCTAAATATACTTATTTTTTAAACATTACCATTCTTTAATAGTATTTACACGCAATCGACAATACGAGTATCTCAACTGTACCTCACACAAAACAGAGAATAAACGAATTCACATAAATTTAACTAAACTGTCATCAAAATGATTTATCTTTGCCACAGAATCTTTCTGCCACGGAAAATGCACCACAGTGACTAGTGACAAAGAATACAGATGTCTCTCCATCTGAATTCTTTGCTAGTGACAGAGATGAGTTGGGAGATTGCTCACGGGCAGGATCGTACGATCGCATCCTGTGCTGCCCTCTGGTTTCGTACGTTAGCTTTCACCGTTTTTTGCCCCCAAGGGCGGCACATTTCTGATAGGAGCTCGCACACTCACGATGGCGGTACCATCTATGTACATACGTTTATTACGTATTATTGACGAGAGCGCTCACTTCTCGCACTATCATCTCACGTAGGTGTATTTCTACACCTTCAGGAAATCCATTCTGCCCCTTGGACGATTCAAATTCCGCGCTGCTCCCGCCGCTAGTACGCCGCGCGGCTGGAGAGGGCAGTAGGTCTGGGAGGAAACCATACATACTCCCCTGCTCATCTCTTATACTCCGTAATAATATCAAATAATTGCAACTAAGTTAAAAACATGTCCACGAACGCAACAAAAATGTTAAAAAATAATAAGCTCAAGAGATTAAAAAAACAAATGGAACAGCGAAGAAAAATTCAATTGAAGAAAGCTAATGAAACAGAGGATAAAATTATAAAACATTTAGAAAAACAACTGAAATTGAACAAGCGGAAAAGTAAAACGACTCCAAAATCTTTTACATCGGATGGCTTGGACTGTATCCTTTCATTCATCCATTACCATGAAATTATACATTTGTATTAAGTTACAATTTTATATAGCGTCTCGCTCGAACTCAACGCGCAGGGCGCGTTTCTCGCATCGCTCAACACTACGAGTTTCTTGATATATGTAACATAATTTATTGTTTTTGTAAATTTGTAACCATTTCAATATGGAGAGACTAGATGAACTGTGGTGTTGGGTGCATGCAGCACAGTTTGGATGTTTTTTTGCAACATGTATTACACATTTGATTCAAGTGATAAAAGTCACTTTCCGTACCCATAAATGGTTTTGTGGCAAGGATCTTAAATGCTCTTTGTATCAAAAGGGTTAATTATTTTTATACTATTACTCATATTTTCAACATTTTATTTTAACCTTGACAAAATTTTATCAAACAGATTTATTGGACTTCTGCGACACGGAAAGTAGAAAAAATTTAGTTGAAACTGAAAAACAATTAGTAGAAGCTGATTGTGAATCTGAATTTGAAGAAGATTTTGCCATTGCAGCAACAAGCCTGAAATACCAGAAAAATTCTGATGACAGATCAGATATGACAGTTTCCAAAAATACAAAAAAGAAGATTAATAATCATCTTGAAGATTATAATACAGATGATTCAAGTAATAAAGTACATGAAAAAATGTCTGACGAAAACAATGAAGATCAGCAATCAACCAAAAAAAGAAAAATTAAAACAAATAGTAATAAGCAACTAAAGAAAACTAAAAATGATGTCTCACCAGAAAAAAATATATATAATTTGAAAGAGAAGAAAAATTCAATGAAATTGCTTGCTTCAAAAGTCCAAAATAATGTAAAAGAAAACGACAAAAAATCAGAAATGTACAACGATGTATCCAATGAGGAAAATGTAGGTTGGGAAGATATTTATGGAAGAAAACGAGACAAGGATGGTAATACCATACCTGATCGAATGGATAAATATATACCACCTGCAGCAAGGCATACTGATTTAAAGATAAATTCTACTACAAATGATAAGCTTACAAAATTAAAAAAGCAGTTAAAGGGCCTTTTAAATAGATTAGCAGAATATAACATGCATACAATTGCTTTACAGGTATGTTTTACATTAGGATGATCATTTACATATGATATGCTTTAATTATATTTAGTGTTATAAATTATACAATTTTTGCATAAATAATACATTTTTTTAGGTTGATGAATTATACATGGCAAACAGCCGCAATGATATGAATGAAGTATTGTATAATCTTATGGTTGAAGCTCTTGTTTTACCTGTACTAACTCCAGATCGACTTGTCACAGAACATATGATGTTAATTTGTATATTACATGCAAATGTTGGCATTGAAGTTGGAGCTCACTTTTTATTAAAACTCATTAAAAAGCTTGATAAGATGTTGCAAGACCAACACGAAGTAGAAAATAAAGAAGTAGACAATGTCTTGTTAATGGTTTCTCACTTATATAATTTTAAGGTACAATGATAAAATTAATCAATTTGAAATGTTTTATAAGAGCATGTATATATAATCTTCAAGTTATTCACTTATAACAGGTGTATGGATCACAATTGTTATACCAAATTCTAGAAAATCTATCCAATAAGTTTACGGAAAAGGAAGTAGAGCTCATACTTCTCATTTTAAAAACAGTAGGCTTCGTTCTCAGGAAGGACAACCCACTTGCGCTTAAGGAATTAATAATAAAATTACAACAAAAGGCAGTGAACATGGTATCTGAGAAGTATGTAAATCAATAATGTTATTATAAAGAACAATTATTTCACATCTAACTGTTTAACTTTTCAGCTCGAGAATACGATTTATGTTGGATGTCTTACTGGCAATTAAAAACAACAATGTCACTAAAATTCCGCAGTATGATCCGTCACATGTAGAACATTTAAAAAAACTGATGAAGACTATTATACGAAAAGGCAATACTGTGACCCAACTTAATGTTTCCTTAAACGATTTACTATTTGGTAGTTTCAATATTCATATTCGCCATTTTTATCGTTCACGTACTGAAAAGGTATTAACTTCTTTATTATTTTGTATTAATAGCAAATGAAAGAGGAAAATGGTGGATAGTTGGATCAGCATGGAGTGGGGGTCTGGATGAGAAGAAAGATAACAATAATACTAATGAATCAAACACAATATTCAGTAAAAAATTACTCGATTTGGCACGTAAACAACGTATGAATACAGACATCAGGAAAAACATTTTTTGTATCCTCATGTCTGCAGAAGACTACTTAGATGCATTTGAAAAATTGCATCATTTAGGATTAAAAAATCAACAAGAAAGAGAAGTGATCTATGTTATTATAGATTGTTGCTTACAAGAAAAAAAGTTCAATCCATATTATGCTGTGTTAGCCGAAAAATTTTGCAATTTTGATAGAAAATATCAGGTACGTGTTATACCATTTCTTGTAATGTAAGGTGATTAGTTAATTCAATGAAATAAAAATGTACCTTTTCTTACCTTTGTTCTAGATGACAATCCAATATACATTATGGGATAAATTAAAAATACTACAATCTTACAATAGTAAACAATTAGCAAACCTAGCTCAGTTTTTAACTCATTTGTTTCTAGAAAAGGGACTTCCACTCTCAGTTTTAAAGGTAACAGGATTACAATTAAGGGTCTAGTGAAGTCAGGTTGGCTATATTCAATTTTGATATTGGAGGCAGGTAAATCGCGTAAAATTCCCAATCGATATTTAACTACAGTTTTCATGTATTCGTGAAAAAGTAGGTGTGTAGAAATCAGTGAATGTGTAAAATGTATCAGCCGGTTTGTGTTTGTGTTGACATGTTCAATGTCGAATTATGGCCTCGGAATCCTAACCTCGTGAATGAATCAATTTTCGGATAGTGATATCTCGTTTCGCAGTGCATAATCCGTCATAGTCTAACCAGCTGACACATTTCGTGAGTACCTAGCTTCTTTGTGTCGCAGTTTTCATTGGCAAATATTATTTGCTTCATAGGATACCAATTGGAAATTTTAAGCAATTTCCTCGCCTCTGATGTTACGATTCAATATGACTGACCTGGCTTTACATGACCCTTAAAACATTAATTTTACTGGTTAAATTGTTAATGATGATTACTCAAAATTAAAATGTAATTGTTGTATACAGGTAATTGAGTTTGGAGAGTTAGACAAGCCTATTGTACGTCTTTTGAGACAGATCATGCTAGGAATACTACTTCATGAAAATACAGACGCATGTGTACAAGTCTTTGAAAGGATATCAATGTCCTCACAATTACACATGTTCAGAGAAGGACTAAGACTGTTCATTAATCACTTTGTTGTAAAAATTGCTAAGGAAGACGTTTTGCCTACCCAACAGGTAGCAAAATTAAAAGAAACAGCTCTATTAATGGATAAGATATTAATGTCTCATGGAACATCCAATGTGTTTTAAGTAAACAGCGTTTCTGTAATGTAGTGTAGTTATTTGTATAAAGTAAAAAATAAGGCTGCATGTTAAATTATCGTTATCATGTATAAAATAATTACATACTTTATTATGTAAAAAAAAATTAATTTTATATCAATTTCCTTACAAATATTGAGCATGGCAGTTGTCACTGAATAAATGTATGAAACTTTAATAAAATCTATTGAATGGATTGTTTCACAGGATAGAAATTGCAATATCTTATTGCATAGCGTTAAAGCATCGGAGGTCTTATCTTAACGCTACGCTTAAGTCTGCAAAATCATTTCTTCAACCAAATGTTTGTATGCAGGCTTTATAAGCATTCTCGTACTTCACATCCAATCCTCCACTACAGCCATATCCCCCAAGACGATGTATACGAACAAAGTCATCGCAATTGATCACTCCATCTCCATTACAGTCCTATGGGCATTTCAATATTTTAATTTCATGATATTGTCAATTATACTATGTAGTTATCAAAACAAAACCTACTTGACCAAATTTGTTCATGTAACCTTCAATGGCACGGGCAGCACAAAATGGCTCATTTACACAGCGTGAGTAAGCTGTAAAAATATTTTAAAAAATGAGAGCGACATTACATTGATTAAATCCATGGAATTTACAATTATTAAATTGATTTATAATAAAACACTACTCTCGTCTATAAAAAAAGAAGCTAGACTAACAGAGCTAAATGTAAAAGTATAATTATGCAATCATAGAAGATTTAATGAAATCATTCAACAATGAAATTGAATAAAATCAATATTGAGAAAACATAGAAAAACTATTTGTTATTTAAAAAATAAAAAAATTACCTCCTTCAGCAGAATTGGGCTCATCATTAAGTGTAGGCTTACCACCGTCTGCCCAATAGCCCCAAGTAATTCGAAACGGTCCACAAACTTCACCATTACATCCAAGAGTAGTATTGCATCCAGATGCAGCTTCACAAATACATCCCAAACATGTTTGTGACACTTTTATTGATGATCCTTGAGACTGAGTATCTTGAGCTAAAGAATGCAAAAAATCTAATTAATAAATTTGTCATAAACAGAGCAAAGAGCTATACAACTATAGCAAAACCCTGTTAATCTCTCAGCTGATACATCAAGTATCGATATCTATAAGCGAGCTTAAAAAATAAAAGTCATATCTCGCAATGTGGCATTCCTGTATAGAGAAAAACATTCCCCCAAAATAGAATAAGCCTTAATCGATAAAAACCGGTTGGCATATTTTCTATTTAGTCTTTGGGTTAAAGTACGATCGTGGATTAAAATCATCCGCAACTAATTAAGAAACAGTTGCTTTCACAAAAGAACAAGAAAACAATAGGACCAAGGTGAAGAGAAATTGTCAGCTTTTGTAAATGCTTAGAAATAAATGATGCTAGTAAAATATTTTCTGAACTCATGCAAAAACGTTGGGACATCTTTTAATACGCAAAGTGTAAGCTCTCGATTTCTTTATTCCATAGGTATTATTTAGGTATTCTTTCTAATCCCTACTAAACACTAGTTTAATACTAAATGAAGATCAAGGCTTTGGTGGCCTCTCACCCGGATACCCTTGAACTTGCTTTCAATATTTGGTCTCCTCGACGCGAGAGTGCGAAAATAGCTGAGGACATCATCCGGAAAACCGGATCCCTGTCACGGTCGATCGTTAACCGAACTTGTGTATAAAGAGAGGAAAGAGATTTTCTGTTAAGGACCTTTTGTAAAAAAAAAATACTCTCGATACGTTTTTCAGGACACAATCCTTAATTCGATCACATTTTGTAATATAAGTTATTTCAGTGGAATTGTAATAGAGAACAGTAGAGTGCCTGTCAGGTCAAGTGTTTTCAAGACAGTTCAAAAATAATTTCGTTAATTATTAAAGCACGAATAAGTTCGATCAGCTACGGGTACTCATCTTATTAAAAGGCTGAATGCTTCTGCACATAAAAACACTGAAATCAATAATATATGTGCCAAATATCCTGTAACAAAATCATTGGACATTTCATGATTTCGTTAATGACCTGTTATTCGTTTCGATCCTTTTAAGTAAATGTATTCTCGAACCGTACAAATAAACACTCTTGAAGATGTTTACGCTAATTAAAAATGTATTTAAATTGATAATGCATAGAGAACCAAGATAAACTTATCATTCTTCTGCTATTCATTACTTTTTAAGATCGCTACTTTTCCTTGAAGATAAATAAAAGACTGGATACGGGTTAGCGAACTGAATAAGTATTCAAATCTCAGAAATAAAGCACATTCGAATTTCCAATTCACGCATTTCATCCATGATGTATTCCTGATTCCATTACAATATCACGGTTGTATTATCGCGAAGTCAAATCATGTATATATTGAATCGGTAAAAAGAATTACGAGACATGCTAATTATATGCTAAACGTTTGCCCGAAGGTGATGAATAGTTGATTTACGATCGACGATACATCAAGCTGCGATACAAAACGAATTTTAATACTTTTTCCTTCTTTGAACGAGAGATATGATCGCAAAATGTGTGGAGATTGTAGATAAGTTTATATACGAAAATTAAACGAGATGACGCAGATCGAAGAATGATCTTATTCTCGCTAATAGACAAATCCTTTTCTGGTAATGCGACATTGAAATAGTAATTCTTGGACTCCCGGATTCAGTGTAGAAGGACGTGAAAGTAATTTCAATGATTTCATTTCTGGAAATATGCCAAAATTCCAGTGAATTAAGCAATCCCAGGATTCGATTATGTCCAATACCTAATGACCTCGGATCTAATGAATTTCCTTCGAGCAAGTTACGCCTAGTAGCTTCCTTTTTGAATAATTACAATAAACAATTGTTACAATTTTCGAACGTCAAAAAATTACGTGAAGAAACGATATATATATATATTATTAGAAACCAGTTTCTCAAAAAGTGTGAAATAAAAATTTGCGCTCAATGTATCTTAGGCGGAAATTGGAATACAATGGGGACTATTTCTTTGGAACCATTTCTTTCGCGATTTTTCGAGGTATACTTGTCTTCAAACGGCATTACAGTTACTATTTCCTCGACTTTCCTTTCCGCAAAAACCAATAATTACGAATCTGGAAATTTAGAAAGCGAGATCTTGGGTTACGGTCAGTTTCATCGCATTATCGAATAACTATCAATACAAGTACAAAATGATTACAATCGTGAAATTGGGTACTTTCGGTTAGAAAAAGTACATATAATAAATGTAATCATTTTCATTAACCCTTCTCGGTCACAGCACATCTGGACATGCGTATATTTCATCGGGCACCGTCCGCGTTACAACCACAATGAGTTAAAATAGTACTTTATAAATTGACTAGGTGTTAATGGTAAATACTCAATATACTCCTGCAATTGAAAAGCATAGGCCTTGTAACTCATTTGTTTTATAAATACTTATAAGTTGCGTTTGATTGAATCAATAAACCAAGCGCGTTTTGAGTCGCTACACAGCATACTTATTATCCGCTCCATACACTGAATTCAGAATACCTACTTTTCTTCAGTTTATAATCAATGACTATGAATTTCATGAACGCAATGTTTTTACTCTCTTCGATATTGCCTTAGTGAATGCATGTTCTATACACATTTTCTTCCTTTCTACGACAAAGCATACATATATTAAAGAACTATATTTTGAAATAAATAACCATGCCTTCAAGGCCACTCTACTCGACACAACTCCGATTTTACGACACAGTTCCTCAAAGCATACCTTTATAATTATACTGACGTTTTAGTTTTTAGTTATTATCCTTCATAAAACTATACTTCATTATTAACAATTTCAAAATCTATCATAAATTCATTGAAGGATACTATTTTATAAAACATAAGGGAACGTAGTATAAAAACTGCTTTTGTTTCATGTAAATTCAATTCCACTATATTAAATCATCACCTAGCTTCTACCAAGGACATACGTATTAAAACTTTTCTCATGTAACAGCATTCTGACAAAAACGAACTGTATATCTGTGATATTACTTCTAGCATCTTTTAGAACAGTGATTATGTAATGTAATGGTAGCGTGAGGAACAATACGATAATTGTATATGTCATATTCTTTCCCGCTAATTCAGTAAAAGAATCGCCCAATAAACGTTACAACTACAATTATTCTTCGAATTGATTTTTCTAAGTATTTAACGCAACTAAAATTTCAAGTTCGAATTGTTACGGCATTCTAGCAATAATTATTTTGAAGAAATTAGCTAATAAGCGTATAATATTGCTTACCGTAAACACAGGCCAAGGACGCGCAAACGAGTGCAGCAACTATTCGCACGAAATTTGCAAACATTCTAGCGGCTAATTTCCCAAAGGATGAAGAGAAGGATTTCTGCGAAGGAACTGCCTCCAGATACTGCTCGATTACTGCTGACTCTCCTGCGGAACCGTCTCCTTATATACCGATTTGCTTCAATGTCGAGGCGGTACCTTAGGTGGGGATCCGGGAACGCGTTCGAAGAATCGGCAGACGAGTCTTCGGAATTTCGTTTAAACGTTCTAACGATGCGTTCCCTGACTTGTGGCAATCTACAAAAAGTAGAACTACGGTCTATGGTATCCGGGAATGGTATCTGTTTCCAGGCCCGTTTTTCTTGATAATGCCTAAGCGCGAATGATCTTTCAACTCGTCTTACAATAAATACAAATGAAACGGTCCTTCGAATGAAGTAAATTTACATACTAATTGGAACTCTTTTTCCAGAACACAGCTACTATGAGAAACTTGTTTCAAGTTACATTAAAACTATGTAACATGGATCGGAATCACTGTATTCACTGAAACTGCTTAGAAGAAATTAGGATTTCTGTGAGAATACATGTAAAGAAATATTTAAAATGAAAATAGTTTGCATGAACCCTTGCGATAATTGTTATTTAAGATTAATTGACATAATCTTCACAAAAGACATGTTAATTTCCGACAATAGAAATAATTAATCTGCCATCAAATGGTGATTTGAAATTTTTGTTATAGTTTATATTGCGTGCTCGTAAGTGATCTTATTCTAAATCATGTCATTGCACCGTAACACATTACATCGTAACTATTATTTACACTATTTCGAAATTCGTAAAGAAATGTAATAGAAAGAATTAATTTTTCAGTCTGATATAATACTAAACTTTATTCAATGATCAGCGCAAAATAGATTTTTGCTTCTATCACGCGAGTAGGAAAGTGAATCACTGCAATACTATTCCAAATATGAATCAAAGACCTAATTCTGTATTCTGGCTGTCAGGAAGCATAAATTATAATTAAATATATTTCTTTTTATAAAACACATGTCAATAATTTGACTTATAAAGCCTAAATCATACTTTAATGGATATCTTGTAATTCTGCATATAAATATATTTTCAGATTACAGTTCTAGCTTGAACATCGGTAGCATTTAGTAATAAAAGGAGAACTGCATTGTTGCTTTGTAATGGCAGCGGAAAAGGTTCTTTCTAGGTATATTCAGTAACAAATTATATATACAAACAATTAATATTTATTAATTTGATAATAAAAGTTATTGGATTATTTAAATTTTGTTAAAGGCTGCAATATCTGCAGACTGAACTACACTATCGAACTCCTGAATGAGTTCGATCAGATGTTCTACAGATACTTTGTCATCTTCCACTACGCACATGATCTGTAGTTTGTGTATGCCATAGCCTACTGGTACAAGTTTTGCTGAAAATGACATTAAAAGTGATTAGTTTTATTTTTAAATCACTTATGTCAACTAACTGTTAAATATGACTGAATATAAATTATATTAGATCATAGCAGGATGCAAAAATTGAACTACATAAAGCTGATGGTCAATAAATTGGCAAGAAAAATGATTAACACGATAACTTACAGGCACCCCAAATTAATCCATCCATTGTAATAGACCTGACTGACTCTTCCATTGCTTTCATATCCGTTGTATCGTCCCAAGGTTTAACATCTATTACAATACTAGACTTGGCAATAACAGCCGGTTTCTGTGACTTCTTTTCAGCATAAGCCTTTAATCTCTCTTCTCTAACTTTAGCGGCCTCGGCATCATCCTCTTCATCAGAACCAAATAAGTCAATATCATCCTCATCATCTGCAGGCTTATCACTGGGAGGGGCTGCAGATGTGGTACTACCCAGTACAGAAGGAGCCTTCTTTTCACCCGGAAGAATCTTTAAGTCATACGACTTAATATGATTATACCATCTTAGCACATGTGGATTTGAAGGTGAGGGAGCTTCTCCTAAAGCCTCCAAAACTGCAACATCAGCTTGCGATGCTTGCCATCTACGAAAGCACAATATAAATTATATTTTCCATATCCTTACATAAAAATGAGAAAATAATACATGATATATAAGAATGCTCTTAAAACAAAATACTACAAACAGAATATGGAATTTAAATAGATGTTAACATTTTTTATAAATAGAATTAAATACAAAATAAAACAAAACATACACCAAATACAAGGCATGCACCAAATTCGTTTGTCAAAAAAATTTAAATGGTAAATTGAAATCTCATTTTTGATCAAAAATCAATTAACAGTTTAGTCTACGGAATACTGGTAATGACGTCACAAAGGTAGAAAGAATTAGTCCTCCTGGAATCACATAGTACAAGTATTCCGAAAAGGATAGATGTTCCACGGTCACTGCGAAATGCCGACAAGTGAAGCACGTGTCGCAAAACATGAGCCAGTTTATAAAAAGTAAACTCACCCTTCTACATAGCTGCGTTCAGCGAGGTACGCATCCAGATCCTTAACACCTTTGTCAGTCTTCAGATCGCCGACGGCCATGGCGACAGCGTTATGAATTGATAAATATTACACGAATTTTAACAGTAGCAAACTCTCTAGACTGCTCGCCGGAAGAGAGAGTCGGCGAGAAAGGCTGCCCCACATCGACTTCACTTCCAACTGTGACGCTATTCCGGCAATGAGTTGAAATATTATTAGAAGTAAACTCGCTAAACAAGAAATGAAACTTTGAAAATGGTTCCTTCAATTCGACGCTGCTCCACGTTGTTGAGTTGGGTACTTTCTTGGACTATATAAGACCCGACTTTTTCATACTCCCAGATAGCAGATATCTTTATCCACTGGATAAATAAAGGTTTGGTATTTTTCAATGAACTGTAAGGTTTGCTATCTGGAACATAGTTAAATGTTTTGACAATCTGACACACCGAAAAAGTGAGACGTAGCTAACTTCGTGAATTATGGAATCACATTCAATACCCATGCTATTGGAATATTGAAATTTTGAATTTGAACTGAGGAATTAATGTTAAATTATATTATGCACAATTTATTCAAGTATTTTTATTACTTTATATCCGCTAGTTACGAAATAAAAGTATTTTGTTAAAAAATAGTTAATAATTTTTTATTATTACTTGATATGGGAATGAGTGATACGTTTAACCAGTCAAAATCACAGAATATGCATTATTAGTATTAACTAATTAGCGTCAATGCGGTTCAGCATTAAATCAAAGAAAAGGAAAGAAAATTGAAAATAATTGTACTTTGATTAGACGATCGTACATTTATCGTTGAATGTAAAGTTATTGTACATACATTTAGTAATGCTACAGGGACCATGCAACCAATTTGTTGGGTTATACCTGTTCGTGGTCTATAGGTTATACGAAACATTTCCAAGTGCTCGATGTAAATTATGTGAAAACGGGACTTGAAAACTTTAACTCGTTTAAACCGCAATTTAATATAATAATTTGAAAATTTGTTACAAATAAAGTATAAATACAGCGTCATTTCATTTATTAAACATCGGAAGGAGAGACCTCATCTTAATTAAACTCTACTTTGCAGCTGATTCAAGAATCAATGCTATCCTTAGGGGATAGCATTGATTCCCCCGGTCCCGCCACATGGAGGTCGCTGCAACTAAGAAGCGTCTAAGCATAGGCACCTGCTTTCCGTCGACATCCCAACACTCTGGGAATCCGGCAGAAACAGGATTCCATAACCCACACAGCCCACCACCCACATACCATGCTTGTCCGTCCACACTTCGCACCCCGCGCGCATTACAAAGGTTTTACAACTATTGGTTTAAAATCTAGGGGAATCGCAGAGTACATTGCCAATTAATGTAGAATTTTAGATATAATTAGCCGAAATGGCATACTACTTCTAACGCGAGCAATCCAGAATCTTCCACTGTCACCGGCGACTAACCCGACGTGGATGTCGGCCCACGAATACGAGTTTTACCCAACGGATTTAGCCCGTTTTACAGCAGGCAGAGTCCTTGCAGGCTGCCACCAAAGTGAAACAACGCTTCACGAAACCGACAAATAAGGTATCCTCGCACGCCATATACTAGCTACGACCTACTGGTCGTGACGGAAGGGCCGGAACACTAAAGGCACGGCATGCCGTATGTACACACACACACACACACACACACACACACACACACACACACACACACACACACACACACACACACACACACACACACACACACACACACACACACATGCATGCACGCATACATATGTTTTCATTAGCGTCGAACAAGATCCAAACGTTAGACCATATATACCTAGACCTAGCACTGGACTTCCCACACCCAGATTTTCAGTAAGCAGAATGGCTTTAAATGTGTGAGTGAGTCGTTGGGACACATGGTACATTCGTTTACCCTTTCCACCGCAAGACGGCTACATAAATATATGATCTAAAATCTGATTGGGCTGAGTGCCGTCGGCACACGTGGTTCATGTGGTATTCGAGTTTACCCCTTCCACTGTTACGCGAGGTCTAGATATATATGCAGAGATGAGTTGGGAGATTGCTCACGGGCAGGGTTGCGCGATCGTATCGTGTGCTGCCCTCTGGTTTTGTACGTAAGCTTTCACCGTTTTTGCCCCCAAGGGCGGCGCAACGAATTTCTGGTAGGGGCTCGCGCACTCGCGATGGCGGTGCCATCTACCAGTCGGCGCGGGCGGCTCACGTACTCATGATGGTAATACCATGCGGCAGTTGACGGTGGTGGCTTACCTACGCTTACCAACACTGCTCGCATTTGATAGTAAAGGAAGAACACTCGTGGCGCCCTTTTTGACTTTACCCTTCATTTATTAGGTTGTCCCATAAGTTCCTTCCGCATCGTGTATTCATGTCCTATGAAAAAAAGGGAAGAAACTTATGGGACAACCTAATATCAATGAAGTTTGTAGCGAACGAGAGGTTAAGTTACGATTACTTGTAAATGAAACGAACGACACGTGGATCAGTCAATGAAAAAAATGTCACGGTATAATTCTGAGCGCAACTCAACTCGCTCCATTTCTCGTAAATCAATTCTCTCCGGTCGTCACTATATCGATCGATTGTCAAACGATGAACTATTTTATTAAAGAAAATATACACGGTAACACAAAGCTCATGGATGCTATTTCCGTATGTCAGATTTTCAGAATCACAAAAAGTATTACAGTTCACTAAAAAATAATAAAAAGGGGATTAAACAAATTTACCTATCGTTGCAGTTTCCGTTTTATTTTTTAACAAATAAACAACGTCGCAGAAAATGATATCGAGTACCAACGAAAGTGTGAGATACGATTAGAAATATATGATAAAATCGAGAATGATATAAAATAAAAAATAGAAAAATTATTAAACATTGGTAAATTTACCCCGCGGGATAAATTGCCCCGATCTCCCCTATTCTAGCGTACTTCCGGTCCGGGAGCCACGATGTTGATTACCGGGGGCGCCGAAAAATATAACTGGAATTGCTGTCGTACCATATGTAATGATTACAATAAATAAAATTGTAATTATTACGCGTACTAATGAAATGAATAAAACTGTATATAATACCATAACAGCTTAGATATGTGCCTGTACAACTTGAAGATGTAATTAGAGAAAATTATGAAAGACGTGCACGGTCTCAATTTATACTAATTTACGAAAAGAATGCTTCCTAATGGTGAGAAATTTGAAAATGTTTGACATGAAATTGATGTCATAAACGATGTTTATTTATTGATAGTTCACAATTTGTTTAACTACCAATAAAATAAATTTGTGCCACTGTCAAGAAATAAAACCAAATGGAATACCGTCTCTCACGCATACTCGCCATGAATGGGCGCCGACGCACACATACTCAACGCTTCGACCTGTAGCTCGGCGCTTCGCTGGCCGGGACGCGCGAAGATTTTTAGGAGCGATCGCACTCACACAGATTTGCTGCATGTAGTTCCGTACGTGACACCAAAGCGTGCCCGATGCTCCGCGCTCGTCGCTTCTGAACAACAATGTACTTTAATCTCATTGTTTTCATCTTTCGCCGACTCGTGCGATCCACGTCGTTCACGACTCGCGTATTCGGTGTTTACCGATGTATTGAAATTTTGCTAATTACCACCGTTTGACCGTTAGCCGGAATATTTCAGGACAAATGTTTTGCAATAAAATTACCAATGTAGGGGACAAATATTTCAATTGAAGGTTTTTATTATCCGAGCTCATTAATTCATTCTCAAAATGATTATTATAATTTAAGTGTTTGCAATGAAAGAGATAACGGTAGCAACATGAGTAACTAAATAATAATAATACTAACGATAAGAAAGATTGATACTGTTATCTTACGGTACGATTTTAATTAATTTCACATTACTTAACAGAGTCACCTCATGGACGGTGAAATAAATAATGAAAAACTGAACTCATAATAAAAAATTACATAACTGTAATGTGTTTCGTGCGATTGCTATCAACTGTAAAATGTGCCAAAAAATATTTACGTAAAAAACCGTACCCACCTTTCCCCTCCGTCAGGATTTGATCTTGCGACATGTACGTTACACCTGACGTCATACCGACTACGTCGAACTATGCTGTTGGGTATCTCCTTCCATCTAGGTTTTATGTGTTCCTACGGAACATTAATAATTTTTTTATTAATTTCCGTAGCTTATAAAAATTGTATCTACAGTATAACTTAACTTTCGAGCACCCACGTTGTAATTTTGCCTGTATCATTTGCGGATGAAATAAATGAGGTAAATGAAGAGTAAAGTCAAAAAGGGCGCCACGAGTGTTCTTCCCTTACCATCAAATACGAGCAGTGTTGGTAAGCGTAGGTAAGCCACCACCGTCAACTGCCGCATGGTATTACCATCACGAGTACGTGAGCCGCCAGCGCCGACTGGTAGATGGCACCGCCATCGCGAGTGCTCGAGCCTCTACCAGAAATTCGTTGCGCCGCTCTTGGGGGCAAAAACGGTGAAAGCTCACGTACAAAACCAGAGGGCAGCACACGATGCGATCGCGCGACCCTACCCGTGAGCAATCTCCCAATTCATCTCTGATATATGGCTAAGTGCCAAACTGACTGTAATGAAAAGCTACCTTTATACAAGTAAATACCAAGCCTGTTTCCATGACCATTGAATACGTGGCCTGTGAACAGTCCTGGTTAGTGGCGACAGGCATATTTAAGTGAATGAATTGTCGTCTTTACTCGTTTGAATGATAATATGTGAATGATGAAGTGGTCTATAAGATTAGTATCATTTTTCCTAATCGTTTGTTGGAGCCAGTGCGCGAGGGCCTACTTTATCACAGTAGATGCCCATGCCGAAGAATGCTTCTTCGACAAAGTTGAATTTGGAACCAAAATGGGTCAGTTTCCGCAGCCACATTTCTTTTTATATTTTACGAATAACACAGTTTTCCTTTAATTAAAGGAAATAACCAGACTAAAAACGAGTATATCATTGAGCTATATTTATAATGACCAGATCACAACTTCATAAAGCAGGTTTCAATCGAGAGGAAAACTTCACTCGATGCTGCCATGCTTCGCTTTATCCTCGATTTGATAACTCAGGAATATGTATATCATATTCCGTTTCTAGGTCTCACCTTTGAGATCGCAGAGGGTGGATTCTTGGACATTGATGTAAAGATAATCGGGCCCGATGGCAAAGTAATTTTCCAAGTCGAGCAAGAGACTAATGGGAAATATACGTTCGCTGCCCACACAGCAGGCGTGTACACCTATTGCTTTAGTAACCAAAAGAGTACAATGACACCGAAGGTTGTAATGTTCAACATGGACATAGGCGAAGCTCCCAAGCCTGCTGGTGAGAATGGAGAGCACGATGGCGACACTGCTAACCATGGAAAATTAGATGATATGATTAAAGAATTAAGCACTAGTTTGTGGGGCGTAAAGAACGAGCAAGAATATATGCAGGTTTGTATGCATATCACTTTTATATTTGTGCCTAACAAAAACAAAAGCTTGAAAAATGTCTATTAATGTTATACCAAAGAGTGACGAAAAAATGTATGCAGGCTGAAATCTTGGTTGTGTAAAATGCAAACAAGTATTTGAGATCATTGTGCATGTTTCTCTTTTTAGGTACGGGACCGAAACCACAGAGCGATTAATGAAAGCACAAACTTTCGAGTTGTTGTATGGTCCTTCTTTGAAGCGTCAGTATTGGTCTGCATGTCCTTTGGACAGGTGTTTTATTTAAAAAGATTTTTCGAAGTTAGAAGGGTAGTGTAATACATTCTTTCTGTGCACAAAGAGAACAATCAGACCTTCATCGTTAACCTCTCATGTAAATCAGGTCAAATAAAATCTGTCTTAACGACGTCATCGACAAGATTCATCGATATACTCATTGTTATAATTTAACGCTACCTTATAGACATATTAAGATTTCTCTTGTGAACGATACAGTTTATTCTCTGAGGTCCATAAAGATCGCGTAATACATTTTTTTTTACAATCTGCATAAACGAATCTCTGTCGTTGCAACAGAGAATGTACTGATCGACATTATTATTGTACATAATAAATAAGAGTACAGCGTACATGCATTTGTGTTTATTTATAGTATAGCTAGCTATAATTTAGAGTCATTATAGTACACTTTTACATTCATTTAATTTAACAGGGTTTTGAGAGTGTATCCCTGGAAATACATGTAGATGGATAGTTCGACAGAGCTACAAAAATTGGCATACTTTATGAATTGATGTGTGTATACTTTGCAAAGATATGTGATTAAATGGAAATACTAAAAAAATTAGATATAATAATAGGAGCAATATTAGGTACTCGCAGCGTTACTGATAAATTGGCAGCTGACGCAGTATCTTATTTAATATCACAGATTAACACAGACAGCTTCTGTCATGGTTGGACATAAACCTTGATATGGTTTTGTCTGTCTGCCTCCTCTTGATATCAAAAACTTTGAATCGAGACGATCCATGCATTAATGCTGAAAATCTTGGCTAGCGGACAAGTGTACGTACACACTTCACATCTCACTTTCCCTTTTATTATAAAAAACAGCACAGGCATGAATATTCGTTTGAATAATAAGCATTAATGTATTCGTTTCGCGACTTATTATAATTACAAGTAAGCATTAGACCACAGGAATTTATTACACATATTTAGAAACGATTCCATAAACATTTTTAACAAAAATTCACAAGCTGGCAACTCATTGTTCCCACTGGATTTAAAAATGTTTCACCATCAAAAGCCATAATTGTGTAATTTTGCAGTAACAGTTTTCTTCGTTATTAATTATTGTACATAACCTTCAAGCGATCATAACTTTCAATCTCATAGAGCACGAAAAGATTTTGTACAAGTATACATATAGTTTAAGGTTATAACGTTATTAATTAACTTAGTAAAAAATGGAGTTCTGAAATTTCATCGGCCTCTGTGAGAACAATTCTACTCATTCTACGTAGGAATCATAAAAAAACGTTACAGTCTTCCCCAGTGGAAAATTACTTTCGCAAGGTAGGCCAACGATGCAAAATCATCGATAATCAATAGCTGGCCTGTATCATTAGTTCAAAATGCTATAAACTATTCTTAAGAAAAGATATAACGATGAAACGTGTAAAACGTGTGCAAATATTCAGTTAATGAAATTCATGATCCGAGAAGTACTTAGTGTAAGAAATGAGTGTTCGTACAGGCATCACTTACCAGACTTTTAACCACATATTGTATCTAACTATTACACCGAATGCTTTTCTACAATTCTAATAACAATAGTAATTCACCTAGTTCCTTCAAGTATATTAATTGATCCTCCTGTCCAGAGATGCATCGAGTCGTCCTGTGTCTACAGAAAATAAACATCCATATTGACGAATGATACACGCCATCTAATCAGAACATAAGCCTACCTGTAATAAAAAAAGCGTAATGAACAGTAGTAAATGCACTTGTATGAGATTAACGAATCTTCTCTTTGATAGCTTCAATCACAAAGCTTAACCCTATATACGTCCAATAAGCACTTATATATGTATTTGGCGCAAGACTCTAGTTTCTAAATATTAAGGTGCTATGAAAGGGTCATCCTACATATATAAAACGTCAAAAAATTGTAAAATTTTGTTTCAAACTGGGTGCACTAAATGTATCATTTGAAACTTCAGCACGTGATTATAGAGGTCATAAGGAAGAGCGTGGTACTCAAGAAATTTCATTTTTAATAAAAAATTTGTATTATGTATCTCAGACTAGAACCAAGAATACATTTTTTTTTTTTTATGAAATTTCACGAGCACCACATTCTTTCCTAGAACCTTCATAATCACATGCTGAAATTTCAAATGATCCGGTGCACCTAGTTTGATGAAAAATTTTATAGTTTGACGTTATATATATGTAGACCCTTTTATATCACCTTAAATCACGAGTCGTTACCCATTCCGACATTGTTAATCACTTTTTTGTCACTTATCCACATTAAAGACATATCTGAAAATGAAGCTATCAAATGCATGAATCTCAGGCATGTACAAATGTTACGATACCTGCTGTGACATCAACCGAGAAGTGCACTGCATCGTAATACCAGAAAATTTCGATAAGAGGAACAGGCATGCAAATTGCAGATCTCAGGATGGAAACAGATGTTGCATGGCAGTAACACTTTCACTTCTGAAACTACATTACGTCTTGAAAAATTGGCCCAGATGTAAAATTTTATTTCTTCTTTTCGTACATCACTTTTGTGTTCGAGTGCAGTAACGGCAATGTACAAAATGCTTCCATGCGTTATCACAGTGCCCAGCACTAGTCTTCGACAAGGAGCAGAAATGCTTATGTAGTAGCAATGGTGCGAACTGCAGATTCTTCAATTCCAAATGAGCGATTGTTATACATTGTACAATTCCAGTTGCGATATCTGATCAGTCAATGTATCTGCCTTTTTCCTTCCCTCCTATCTGCACCTTATAATTAGGTACGATATCATTCATTTATATAATAGTTATACAAATTTGGCTTATACAATTCACGTTCTTCTTTGAGAATCGTAAAAATTATCATCGTAGTTATACATGTCCGTTCTAGGTTTCGTACATGCTCTCTGTCTTACTCTGTCCTATTATCATATTAACTAAAACTTTTGATGCATAATTGTGATATATTTTGTGACAATAGTGCTAACAACATTTTTTCCTATGTTGTTTGGTACTTTTCCTTAGGTTAACCGTCTCATTTGTTTGTATGGCTTGCCGTTCTTTTCTCTCTTTCTTGGTACGCAAAACCTGACGTGTTATCGCCATAAACATCTAAAAAAAAAATGTCAGACGTTAACATGTATTTGGAACAATTTAATATGAGACAAATATGAAAGAATGATAAAAGAAAATTTAAAAAGTGCTACATTTCCCCATAATTAGTGCCAAAATAAATGTCTATAACGTTCTTTAATGCATCTTAATCTGGCGTGCTTGTAAAAAATAGCATTATCCAATTCTATGGTGACTTTACCTCTTCAACGTTAATGTTATCCTTAGCAGAAGTTTCAAATAATTGGATTCCCATTTGCGTGGCGAATCGTTGTGCATCTTCGGTTAGGACAACTTTACGGTTTGGAGCATCGTTCTTATTTCCTACTAAAACCCTGTTTACTACATCACAATTGTGCTCAATTTCATGTAGCCACCTTTTGACGTTTGCAAACGAATCACCACTAGTAACGTCATACACAACAATTACCCCATGCGTTCCTCTATAATAAGTGGAAGTTATCGTTCGAAAACGTTCCTGACCAGCTGTATCCCAAATTTGGAGTTTCACTCTTTCACCATCGATATCTATAGTTCGAATTTTAAAGTCCACACCTATCGTAGTTATATAACTCCCGTTGAAAGTATTGTCGGCAAATCGCAACAGCAACGAACTTTTACCTACTCCTGAAAAAAACGAACATAACACCACAATCATTGCTGAATATTTAAATGAATTCATGAAACCATTAAAATTTAATAAGAAAATAATATCATGTATTTTAGCAAAGCCATACATTATCCCTTAATTAGCATAAATAAATAAAGCTTCAAATAATAAAGAAACTAAAAAGACAACAAACAAAGACTACATATCTTCATATTAACAAACCACCATTATCTACTGCACGCTTTGTTGCCTAGGTTGGGATGAACACTAATAGTACACATCATCATAAACAGTATCAATACCAGTTGAAAAGAAAAAAAAAATATATTAGACTTGGAACTTCGCAACGTAAAGCTTATTTATACTCGTTGCCATAGGAAATGCAGTAAATTAATGGTCGCACCGCTTTGAAACGGATGTTTCAAAACAAATCAACTGAAAGGATTATACTCCAGCATATAAAATATATTTACCGCTATCTCCTATAATCAATAGCTTGAACAAATGATCGTATTCACGGGCCATGTTTACTCGGGATGCGGCGTCGCTGCATACAGTACAAACCGGGAGTAAATGATTTCCTCAATTGCCCGTAGTGGCACAATAAAAAAGCGGACATCAAATATCAACACATACTTTTCTTATATATCACCAGCAATCACGGGGAGATTTTTCGCCGTGAAACGAGGCGTATAAAACATACAGGCGCCGTCGGACGACGATCAAATAGGGGTCAGAAGATTGCAATACCTTTTCGATATTGTATCGCGATTCATTATCACTTTGGTGGAAAAATAACGCTTTTACTCGGCTAATATGACGCCCACCCTCAACTCGTGGCCACCGCCATGTTTCTTCTTGTCTAATCATTGACAAGATATTTTTCAAGATCGTGGACCGTAAGAGAACTTCTGTAACAAAGAAACACGATAGCGGCCATCTTGCTCCGTCGGAAACGGAGAGTAGGGCTGACTTACAATAACCGAAATAGCTAACCTAAACTAACCAATGAAATCCATTTCGAGAAAATAAAAAAAGACTAGGTAGTGTTTTTAAATTCTCGAGAATTTAAATTAGAGTAATATAACCGAGAATATTACGGTAATTTAAAAATACCTAGAGAATTTAAAAGAATTTCAGAGAGCTCGGGGAATTTATATTTAAATTAACAATTTATTACTTTCAATTCGTAATATTCATAAAGTCAAGATACATACTTATTAGCCGAAAATAATTTCTTTAACTTGTGATTCCATTTCAACTTGCGATGATTTTCTCTTTTTGTCGTTTGTTTTGCCACTCTTATTAACCTCAAGATACACATGAGGTTAAGAAATTAGGTTAGCTGATTAACAATGACTTGTCCAATTATTGGAAGTTCAGAAATTCTGGTATTAAAAGTTTAAAAAACTAAAATCTTCACAAATACAATTGAAAATTTTACGCAAAACTTTGTGTAATTGTATTTCAAGTCACTCATAGTTTATTAATATTATTGAATATTATTAATATTATTAAAAAAATGTTCACAAATTCCATAAATTTACAGAGAATTTAATCATTAGTTATGTTTTCAGTAATATAACTAGGGTAATATGACGCCCTAAAAACTTTAGGTCAGAGTCTAAACGCGTCACGCCACACGTGGAGAATAAAAAATCAATCAAAATTGCATTTAACTTTGTGTGTCACTTTTATAGCAGTTTTGATTGGTTTTTCGTTCTTGAAATGCGAAATTTCTGCCCCCCTTCTGTCGCTTCGATAAAATCTACCAATAATATTATTGGCTGTCGCTTGTCGCTCCAGTGTGAATCGGACCGAAACCGCCATTTTGAAATAGACAGGTAAATTACAGTGCTTTTCGGAACGCACCACTTAATTACATTCCGCACGTTATGACATGATTAATATTTACATGAATCTACATCCCTAACTTAACAATATGTATGCGCTCTGTTTAGTGTTTTTCACGTCTGGAGCTGAGTTAAAATTAAAGCGTTCTTTTTTCAAATGTGATTTACAGTGACGTCAACGAGTTGTGTTCTCAATTGAATGGAAGCTACAGATTTAATCCTTTCAATCGGTCGCGTTCCCGCCATTTTGATCTCCACTGAAGAATCTGCTTCTCGTATCTGGTATAAACAGGTTAGATATTTACAATTTACGCCGCTTTTGTCGATTCTCAAAACGAGTGCGGACGACAATGACGTGCGATCTGTTTTGTGAATCGGAATTGCAAGTTTTCTGGTTTTTATGCTGGCTTAATTCCTACAGACTTTTCTTTGATATGCTTATGATGAGCTCAAGATGTCACGTAAATTTGTTCGGTCAAAGAACTGTGTTTCGATTGTGGCAGGTGATTTCTATTAGAACCTGTATTTATATGAAACCGATTTGAAATTGTCGATTACTGTATAAATTCACAAACGCGTACGGTTATTTTGGAAATTTATACAAGCCTTCACTCGATGCAGACCATGGCCTATATTATTCTTATGTATTTCTGGTAATTTCTGTATTTTTCAATTAACAACTTTTTGGTTATGTTTACTTACAGGATCGTCATCGTGCAGCGACACGAGCTCGCTAAATAATACGGCGATTGTTCGTTGGAACTGTTTATAATGAATGCAAAAAATTTAGATTGGGCTTTGGTCGGCAATACGAAGAAACGTCCCATTTGGAAAGACAATGAAGTTATTACTCTTCTGAAACTAATACACAAGAACAATCTTTTCAAGAAGTTGCAAACTGACTCTCAAGTAAGTAAAACGCTACTCAAGTCTATGAAAGACTTGGGATATAACAGAACTGTGTTTCAAATTAAGATCAAGATTAAGAATTTAAGAAGGGTTTACGCACAGTATAAAAAACAGGGTATCCCAAATTCCTTAAAAGGTAATTCATTCTTTAGTCTGTTGATGAAAGTTTTTGAAGATACGAAGGACAAGATGGAAGAAATTAAATATGAGGTGAATAATAAGTCTAAAATATGGACTGAAAATGAAGTGAAAAAAATGTTGTCTATCATTAAGGAGTTTAATTTAACACAAGAGCTCTCCCTTAGTTCGTTTTCGCTACCTGCGTTGCATCGAGTTAGTGAGATGATGAGATGTAATGGTTTCTACAGACCGCTCGACGAAGTAAGAACGGTACTCAATTGTTTCAAGAAAGCTTACATTAAATCCCGTGATAACTCTTGCATCGACAAAGAGAAATTATGTCCTTACTACAATTGTTTGGATGAACTTTGGGGTTCTATGACTGAGACTTTTAATTCACCTGAAAAGAAGGAATCACCAGTGGTAAAAAGTGAAACTAGCTTTCAAAAAAGAGAACGAGGAGAATTCTGGTCAGAGGAGGAAACCATCGTATTATTGACTTGCATCAAAGAACTGGATGTGGTCGATGAAGCATTTAGAACTACTGAATATGCGACCACCAAGTTAAGCGAGGCATTAAAAGACAGCGGATACATGCGAACTAATTCACAAATTCGGAACAAACTAAAGAATCTGAAATCTAATTTCATCAATGAGAGACGCTCAAATTGCATGGAAGTTGCTATTAAAAAATTCCCTTTCTACCACTTATACGAAAGTATTTTCGGAGACAATTTTTCTAGCATAAACGATGGCTCGATGCCTGCAGCTTCCGAAGAAAACGAGAAAATGCAGGAGGAAACCTATCATTTAGTGCCAGAAAATGAATCAGATAAATCCATGGAAAGGAAAAAACACAACAGAAGTCCAGCATGGTCCGAGGAAGAAACGATCCTTCTTTTTGCCCTGATTCATGAGATGCACTTAGCCGAAGAGATTAGAGAACGACTCACGTTGGATGTTGCTTTGAAGTTGGTGAAGCCTATTGAAGAACATGGTTTTATTCGAACGGCTGAACAGATTAAAACAAAGCTTAAAAATCTTAGATCGGCTTATCATCGATGTATTCAACTGGGCGTAACTCCAAGTGCGCTTGCTGATTGCCCACACTTTAACAGACTTCACGTGGTCTTCGAGAGAATCATTCCTGGGAAAAAAGTAGAGATCGTACGCAAATTGCAGCCTGTAGATGACGATTACATGAGCATTATAGAACCTTCTGTGGACCATAGTTACGTTAATGTTCAAAGTGTAGATGAGATAGAAAAATTAGATTCTTCGACCAGACTGGAAAGGTCTAAGAGTCGCGATTTAGATAAAGAAGAATGGTGTCCTGTCGAAACAATTCTTGGTAAGTCTTAAGTAACAAACATATATTTGTTTAGCACAGCAGATATTCATTTTCTTGTTTCAATCCGATGAAACAATTTAGATGACGAGTGTTCGTCATCCTCTGTAAATGAAAAAGATGAAATCAGAGACGAGGGAGTAGACGACGAAGAACAAGATATACAGCAAGTAGAATTTGAAGAAGTCGACGACGGGGATGAGATTTACCTTTGCAAAGATTCAGAGTCACTTAACGACGAGACGTTTGAACCTGTAGAAAAGGACCAATCGCTGTTTGATGAGTAAGATAACAAACTTATGTGTAATACATTTTTAACAAATCATTTTTCATCCCTTGATGCAATCAATTTATTTTACAGACCCTTGGAAAATATGAAGCTACAAAAAATCCAAAAAGTGGAATCAACGGTTAATTACGAATCGGTGAATGATTCGCAATCACTGTATAAAGAGGAATCGTGTAATTTGCCTTCGCGAAATGAAATACGACAGATTGAACGCTCTCGAAGTGATTCATCATCCAGGGCTGCAAAGACTTCCAGACAATTGCACAATTCCTTCGATCCTTATCCTGCCCAAAGTAACAGTGTTCTCATGCAGACAAAAACAGTGAGAAGTATAATGACCGATGTTCTGAAGCATGAAAAGTGGTTGCAAGAGCAACATCAAACATGGATGGAAAAACAATTCGAAATCCAGAGAAAACACGATCGAGAACAGAGAGAATTATTCCTGAATGAATTAAAAGAGTTACGGCACGCCATCACTAGTACCATGTTTCGACGTGAATTTTTTCAAGACCAGTAAAAATAGCGCTTCTAATTCTGGTAATTCTTACTATTCAAGTTCCATTGCAAATATCTTTTATGAACATAATCTCATCACGATCTGTAACAGATTCGAGGAACTGTCACTCGAATCTCTTCAGAAAAACAATCCCCATATTTTATCTGCCATTAATTCAGAAGTGTTATTTAATATTTAGATATAATTTCTCGAGTTACTGCAATGCTGAATATTTTTTCTATAGTATCTGCGATGAAATGTGCAAACTGAGGTGTTACTTAAAGACGTGCACCATCACAGCTCATTTACCTGTCATTTTGTACATATACAAACCATTCGTGTACGCATATAATAAGTAAAAGTTGAATTAATGTTGAAAATGTGTACATTATGTGGTTTTTTAAAATGATTAAAGTTAAGCGAGAACAATTGTTGATGGTCCTTATTCTCCAAAGTACATGCACATCTCAAATAAAATCTCCAAATATTCGAATTTTAAATGTGACTAATTAAAAGATCATTTGTATGAAAATATAGCATATTTTTGAGTCACATATAGTGTATTTTCGAGTAAATGATTGAAGTTAAGCAGGAACAATAGTCGGTAGTCCTTATTTTCTAAAATACATCCACGTCATTACATCTTGAATAAAATCTGCAAATATAAAAATTTAAAATTGTGACCAATTAAAAGACAATTTGTATGAAAATATAATATATTTTCGAGCCACCTTATGTAATTTATGTTTGTAGTAAGTTAATGAAGCGGCCGACATTGCCGGCAGACCTTCGACGCTTCTTTATCGACGTGTCATCTTTTCTGGTAGCCGAATTCACAGGTTTTACTCGCTAAGTCTTTTGTCAGCAGTTAGGTACGATTATTTATACTTTTCGAAAGAAAATCATCCAACTACGGCCAGCAGAGAGAGAGAAAATTACCATGGATTGAATATGCTCTATTTACCGTTACGACTGATTGCTAACAAAAGTAAGTCGTTACGTGTCAATACACTTGCCAAGTGTATATTTCTTATAATGCCCTGAATTGTTGCATTCATGCAATATTCCCAAGTTTGCTAACAACTAGTTCTAGTAGGTCATGAAAATCTACAGTACATGGTAATTGTTAGGTTAGGTCAAGCCGTAAGAGCGATTCAAAGCAGCTTGTTTTAAAGTTCTTCCTTGACGTATGGAATAATGGAGGACGGTTGTAACGCATATGTATTTGTATGTACATAATAATAGTTTTAAGTGAATATAAGTGCATAATAAATGTGGTATTTTACATGTTAATTATACATTCGCAGTTACAGATACCACAGTGAAAGTCCACGATGTTGCAGCATCGATCTTATAGTCTACTTAGGTTTATTCGACGCAACATCAGTTGCTGTCATATCAATCAGTTCTATGTGCTTCAAATTGGGAACATACAAAGAAATACCGGTATCGTCATCGCTCCAAAGTTCCGATCGAGATGCAGGTTTCATGGGAGCTTCAATTCCTTCAGGATTTATGGGGATAAATACAAAGAAGACAATAAGGTTTTCACATGGGCGTCTGTTCTAATTGCCAGAACGGTATCGACCGATGCTAAGTCAAAGAAAGGTGAAACACAGAAAACTGATGATGATTCGGCGAAGAAAGAAAATACAGATGGACAGAGGATAATTGAATTGAAGGAAGAAAGGTTAGGTAAGCTCAAGGAGAGAGTACTGGATGTAGTTTCTGAGAAAGCTGACGACAAGATTGAAAAGACAAAGGAAAAGAAGGCTGAAAAGGAAAAGGGAATGGAGAAAAATGCAGTAAAAGAAGATTCAGCGAAAAAAGGTACTGCATATAAACTTACACTTATTTAAATTAATATTGTAATGAATCATCTGTTGTAATTATGCTTATAGTGCCACCAAAGAAGAGAATTAGGGTGGATCATTCGGCAGCTTCTTTAGAACGTAATTTTATCACTCCAATTAGAGCTATGTCAGATTTCTTGTTGAAGCCTTCGGATCTAGAATCATTACCAAAGACTAAAAGAAGATCTCCATACGAATATGAACCTCCTATTACGGTTTACTGGAGAAAAGACGTTGAAGCAAAGTAGGTATTTACGTTAACTAGGAGATTAATTTATTGACAGAAGTGCATGACATATATGATTCATTAAACAAGATGAAAAGACATTTTTTTTTCAGAGCTTTGGAAGTATGGGGCTCGAGGGAATCTTTATTGAAGGAGCTTCTCAAGAAAGAGCTGGAAAGGAAAATGTACCAACAAAGTAAATATCCCTTCATAAATCTGTCTTTACATCAGAGGAATTCATATTGATCATGAAATAGTTTACAGACATCTTTCATACTTACTTTTTATCGGAAGAGGGAAACTTTTTAAATTGTGCACCTATTTAAACAATTTATTAGGAGATGGCAAAATTTGTTGAGAAAATGTTAACAGATTAGTTTCAATAATGGATTTACTAGTTTATAGATAGCACCTTTACCTTTTGGCTACAGATGTTTTTACGGTTAAGAGAAGACTGAGGGATTACAGAAGGGAAATGGGTAACAAGGGAGAGACTATCGAGCAAGAAGGACTCTTCGGTAGATCTGGTCGAGTAGTTGTAACAGCGATTATAATGTAAGTGGGTAATTTTATTCTGAACTATACCCTATTTTATTCAATTTAGTCCAAGAATCTCAATCTCCTCAGATATAATGAAACGTCAGTAATATTACTGACTTGTTTTTCACAGATATAACAATTACATAATGTTATATTTTAATTTCCAGAAACGCTAGTAATTTCTTGTTCAAGCTCTTCGCTTGGGTCTATACAGGCTCTCACAGTATGTTCTCAGAGTGCATACATTCTGCAGCGGACACTTGTAACCAGCTAATCCTGGCTTACGGCATTCACAAATCTCTGCAGGTTTGAAGCAAATAACTTGAAATATTGCTATAGACCTAAGAACAAAAATAAACTATAAGGTTTTCAACTCGTTCTCTTCTTTACAGAATCCTAATCCAGATCATCCGTACGGTTACAGCAACATGAAATATGTTTCATCGTTGATATCTGGTGTAGGAATCTTCTGCGTGGGTACTGGTCTCTCATTCTATCACGGGATCCATGGTCTGCTTTTTCCAGAATCCGTAGACTCCTTTTATTGGGCGTATTTTATTTTGGGTGGCTCATTGGTGTCGGAAGGAGCCACGTTATTAGTGGCGATTAACTCCATTAAAAAGGGCGCCGAAGAGAAGAGGAAGAAATTCAAGGAATATGTCTTAACAGGGCAAGATCCTTCCGTCAATGTCGTCCTTATGGAAGATCTAGCAGCCGTGAGTTATTTTTCACTACATTTATACAATTATTATTAACTAACTAATAAATAAAAATATATACTATTAAAATAAGTTTTAATAATATATATTTTTATAGGTTATCGGAGTGGTCTTCGCTGCTTCTTGCATGGGTCTGACTTCGTATCTGGATAACCCCATGTTCGATGCAATTGGTTCCATTCTTGTGGGAGGTCTTCTTGGTGTCGTAGCATCATTTATAATTTATACTAACGTAGCGGCTCTAGTTGGCCGGAGCATTCCCCAGGAAAACTTGGATAAAATTAACGCAGAATTGGAGAGTGATATCATGGTGAGTCTCCTATAAAAAATGTGTATACAAATTGTATTGTTACTTTGTATTTTTCCTCCACTTTTTATATATTTGTCGGATTCTTTTAAACTTTTAGGTCAGAGCGATCCATGACGTTAAGGGAATCGACATGGGAAACAGTCTGGTGAGATACAAAGCTGAATTGGATTTTGATGGAAGAGAATTAACTAGGTCGTACCTTGATAAGCACGATCTAAATGCCATGCTGGAGGTTTACGCAGTTTTGATTTGTTTAAAGTAGTTTATTAATCATGTGATAAAAATGACAGAATGTAATGATCTTTTAGGAGGTGAGAAAAATGCAGAATATCGACGAGCTTGAGTCGTTTTTACTTAAGCACGGTGAAAACATTGTCGACATGCTTGGAGGTGAGATTGATCGAATAGAACTGAAATTGAAGGTAATTACGATTTTGGTATTTTTACAAGATGTCATTTTTCTGGTTTTGGTTTAAAAGTTCTGGTATTTTTAAAAGTTACATCCGTACAAATGTTAAGTATACAGGAACTAAAATTGAGGTTATGGTTCCAGAAAAATCACCCTGAGATTCGACACTGCGATTTGGAAATTCTGTAAACTGCCTACAGATCTGTTGAAATGTGAGAACTCAGAGGAGAGGAGCCTAACTAACAATTATATGAATTCAGTCGATGTACATACTACTTTTTAATTACATCTATGAAAATTTCTGTAGTTCATCAGGGAGTCTAAATGCCTTCGTACAGTGGTACTTAAACGCGTACTCGATTTACAGGAAGATTCACTTTAATAAAGCTGTATACGGATAATTTATTAAAGGAACAGCATTACTAAGTTTTAAGACTTGCATAATATTCTGCGAATAATTGTCATTAATGAACAACTGCTCACATTTAATTGATGACTATTCATGCGAACGATATAATTATCGAACAAGGTTGTAAAAATTCAATCGGAATACTTTACCAACGTGAATAAATTGATTTACCTTTATTCGAGCAGTATTTCATGATTTATTACGCTTTTCATAAATAATTCTCATTCACAAAAAAAAAAAAAAAACAGGTACGTTTACCATACACAGAAAGTAATTACAAGTATTTATAGATAAGTAAATATGTTGTTATGTTATGTTATTGCTTATGGCTCCAGAGTCTATCGAGCAGATTCTATTGATGCCAACTGATTTCCTGACAGGGTTCTATGCCCTGTTCCGTTTGTGCCTGGTTACTTTTGGAGGTTGGGTTGGTACTGTGTATCGCTACTGGGTATTAAATTTCTATGTTGTATTTTTTAGCTATTGCGACGAGGATTCTGAATATTTTTTCGTCGCCTGTTTTTATGATATGTCTAACATCCATGTTTATGTCTGGAGTTATTTTGCATAGTTTAAGAATAAGTTCATTAGTTCCATCCTGTGTGTTTGAGCAGTGGAAGAATAAATGATTTGGATTTTGTGTGAGGTGGCCACATTGACATTGCGAGGACGGTATTATACTTTTCCTGAATAAGTGAGCGTTGGTACATACGCGTGTGGCCTGATTTTAGTCGGTTAAGGTGATGTGAAAGGCGATAAGCAACTCCGAATCCGGCCCCTGGGTCTG